>NW_027555625.1:74398092-74998092 GCF_003287225.1 Phascolarctos cinereus
TATATGTTCCTATAAATATTGATAGTCTAAGGACATAATTTAGGTTACAAAAAAGACTAGCTTTCCTTATTGCAATCCCTTAGAGAAGAGAGAGTTGTTCAATTTTTATATCCATTGGCTTATCCCCTTCCCACTAAATCTCAGTTATAGAAAAGACAATAATAAATAGTGAATATGGAGTAAATCCATTTATCTAGAGAAAGCAAACATAAATTTTAGAATATATGTACATGTATTTGTGTATATTTATATACATATATTTATGAACATAAAAATATGAAAACAAGAATGAGCCCTATAGATAAGTTGGATTAATTCTCCCTCAACCAAGAGAGATTCCAGTCTTATGAAAGAAAAAGAAAATATTTCAAAATCTCTGTGGAGGCAAGCAGCAAATGAGGAAAATGTTGAAGAAATGTCTTTCCCTATCTGTCCACCACTTCCAAATTCTCTCTATCTCTTTCTCTCTGTCTCTGTCTCTTAAATATTTTGTCCCATATTCCAATCTGTGGTCCAGTTAAAACTGTCCTTCATGTGTTCCTCAAACCTGACAATCCATTTCACATCTCTTTTCCCATGCCTGAAATTCAGTCTCTGCTCACCTCTTCTTTACATCATCTCTCTTTTACCTCAACCTCAAGAAACCTCTGAACATCAAACCCTTTCTTACTAAGCCCAACTCTTAGCAACTTACCTCTAAAATTACTTAATGTTTAATTACTTTGTATGCAATTGATTTTTGTGTTTACACAAAGGCAGTGCCATTTGGAGCTCAAATGGTTTATTTATTAATATGTTTATTTATTATATTTATACTTGTGGAAGTTTTTTTCTCCTCCATTTGAATGCAAACTTTCTGCATGAAAGGATTGTATTCACTGCATTTTTTTGTGCCCAATCCTAAGCATAGTGTCTGGTATATAGCAGAAGTTTAATAAATGCTTGCTCTTTCTTTTCTTAAAGAAATAGAAAGAAGGATAAAAAGAACACAGATTATTGATGGTCCTAATTCTGACTGTTTTTCATTATAGTCCAGCATTTATAATTGCCTGCTTTGAAATCCCCACTTAGATATTCCACAGGTACCTCAAACTTTATCTTTCAAAAATAGAATTCACAATCCTTTCTCCGTTCCAAGTCCTTCTTACTTTCACATTTCTGTTTTTCAGGCTAAACACCAGTCAATTGTTAAAACCCATTCCTTTGTCTCAAGTTTTTTTCAAACTTACCTTTGAAAAATTGTCCTTTTTTTCATATTTCTTCAGCTACCTTTCAAGTTCAACATCTTATCATGTGATTTCTCTACTTCTGTAATTACCTTCTACCAATTTTCTTGCCTTCATCCATTAATTCCTCTATTCTGCATAACCAGTTTAGAGTTCAAAAATTGTTACCATTGTTGTGCTACTCTTCCTGGTTAAATACCTTGAGTTAGCATATTTTTTTACATATTTGATTTTTTAATATATTAATGGTCTCATGAGGATAAAACATTAATGGAGATATTTCATCTGAAGGAGAAAAGACTTAGGAAGGGGATCATGAGTTGTTTTAAAATACTTACAGAGAGGCAGGGACAAGATGGCAGAGTAATGGCAGGGACTCCTCTGAGCTCTCCCCAAAAGTCCCCCAAATACCTGTAAAACTGACTCTAAACAAATTCTAGAGCAGCAGAAACCACAAAAAGATGGAGTGAAAAAAATTTTCAGCCCAAAACAACTTGGAAGATCAACAGGAAAGGTCTGCAACAGGTGACAAAGGAGCATAATTTAGCACAGGCCATTCCAGAATACACTCAGCCCAAGCAAACCAGGACTGGTCACTGAATCAGTGGTATCAGTGGTGCTTTCCAGACATCTTAGCCCACAGATGACAAAGCAAACTTGGAAATTCTGCAGGAAGGATGTGGCACATGTGGGTGAGAGTAGAGCACAGTCCAGCTCAGGCCTCACAAGCACAACTCTAAACCCAGAAAACCAAGGGCAGGCCTTAGGAGTATTAGAAGGACTATATATAGATAAAGGGTACAGGTATGAGTAAGATATGAAGGGATGATATCTAAACAAAATAAAATTAAGGGATGAGACAGGAACTTACTGGGAGAAAGAGAAAGGGAGAGGTACAATGGGGTAAATTATCTCATACAAAAGAGGTAAGAGAAAGCTTTTATAGTGAAAGGGAAGAAAAGGGAGGTGACAGGGATTGAGTGAACTTTACTTCCAGCATAATTGGCTCAAAGAGGGAATAAAATACAATCAATTGGACATAGAAATCAATCTTACCCTAAAGGAAAATAGGAAGGGAAGGGGATGACAGAAGTTGGGGAAAGAGAAAAGAGGGCATATTGAGAGAGAAGGCAGCAAGAAGTAAAACACTTTTGAGGAGGGACATGGTAAAAGGAGAGAGAGAATATAATAAATGGGGTGGGATAGGATGAAGAGAAATACAGTTAGTAACAGTAACCAAAAAATTTTGAAGCTAGTTTCTCTGATGAAGTCCTCTTTTCTCAAACATATAGAGCACTGACTCAAATTTACAAAAATAGGAGCCATTTCTCATTGATAAATGATTAAAAGATAAGTTCAGTTTTCAGGTGAAGTAATCAAAGCTATCTCTAGCCATGTGAAAACTCTAATTCACAATTGATTGTACAAATGCAAATTAACAATTCTGAAGTACTACCCCATACCTGTTATATGGGTCAATAGGACAGGAAAGGTAAATGACAAATGTTGGAGGGGATGTGGGAAAAAATGAAACATTATTGCACTGGTGGTAGAGTTGTGGACTGATTCAACCATTTTGTAGAGCAATTTAGAACCATGCCCAAGAACTATAAAACCACCCATACCCTTTCACTTAGCAATTCCATTATTATATCTGCATCCCAAAACATATTTACAAAAGGAAAATAACCTATATATACAAAAATATTCATAGCAGCTTATTTCTGGGGGCAAAGAATTAGAAACTGAGAGGAAACATCAATTCTGGAATGGCTGAGCAACTTGTGGTATGTGATTATGATGGAATACTATTGTACTATATGAAATGATGAGTAGGATCCTCTCAGGAAAACCTAGAAAGACTAGCATGGGCTGATGCAAAGTGAAATGTACTGTGTACAAAGTAACAAACAGTAAGGATTACAAGACCATCAGCCGTGAATGACCTAGTTATCGCTAGCAATACAATGATTCAAGACAACTCTGAAGGACATAGGATGAAAAACACTGTCCATTGCCAGAGAACATAATGATGGTGTCTGAATACAGATCGAAGCATACTTTTGTATATTCTGCATTTTTCTTGAGTTTTTTTTATCTTTGTTTTCTTTCACACCATGACTATTATGGATATGTTTTTGCATGAATATACATGAATAAACTTATGTTGAACTATTTGCCTTCTAAATGAGGTGGGGTGGAGAGGGAGCAAGACAGGGAATTTGGAATTCAAAGTTTTATAAATAAGTGTTAGAAAATGTACATGTGACTGAGGGAAAACGAAAGAAAGAAAGAAAGAAAGAAAGAAAGAAAGAAAGAAAGAAAGAAAGAAAGAAAGAAAGAAAGAAAGAAGGAAGGAAAGAAGGAAAGAAGGAAAGAAAGAAAGAAAGAAAGAAAGAAAGAAAGAAAGAAAGAAAGAAAGAAAGAAAGAAAGAAAGAGAAAGAAAGAAAGAAAGAAAGAAAGAAAGAAAGAAAGAAAGAAAGAAAGAAAGAAAGAAAGAAAGAAAGAAAGAAGAAAGAAAAGAAATGATGAGCAGAATGTTGGCAGAATAACCTGGAAGGACTTACATGGGCTGATGCAAAGTGAGATATACTGTGCACCAAGTAATATCAATATTGTGAGATGATCAGCTGTGAATAACTTTGCTATTCTCAGCATTACAAGATCCAAGACATCTCTGAAGGTCTTTTGATGAAAAATGCTATCCATCCCCAAAGAAAGAACTAAAGGTGTTTTAATACAGATTGAAACATCCTTTTTAACTTTATTTTTCTTGATTTTTATCTTTTTTTTAACATCACTGTTTTGAATATGTTTTGCATGACTACACATGTACAATTCATATAATCCCTTTTCAACGGGAAGGGGGAGTGGGAAAGGAGGGAAGGAGATAATTTGGAACTCAAAGTTTTAAAAGCAAATGTTATTTTTTTATATGTCACTGGGGAAAATTAAAAAAAATAAAAATCACACAAGAAAAAAAGAGAAAAAAGAAAGAAAGGAAGGAAGGAAGGAAGGAAGGAAGGAAGGAAGGAAGGAAGGAAGAAAAAAGAAAGAAAAAGAATAAGAAAGAAAGAAAGAAAGAAGAAAGGAAATACATATAGAGAAAATATTTACAGGACTAAAAAGTAAAAGTTATGCTATATTCACTGTAGTACATTACTAATTTGTGCAATGGTTACTGTGCTAGACTTGGTGTAAGAAGTCCTCAGTTCAAATCTCTCCTTAGATATCTAAGGCAAGTGTCATAACTTCTATTGGCCTCATTTTTTTCAATTATAAAATGGAGATAATAAGAGTACCTACCTTGCAGAGTTGTTGTGAGAATCAAAGAATACATTTAAAAAAAATGTTTAGCATAGTACTTGCTATATAGTAGGAGTAAATAAATGTTTACTCTCTCCCTTTCTCTCCCCTTCTGTTTGGCTTCAGAATGTAGAATTTGAAGCATTAAATAAAAATTGATGAGTAGAAGATTTTGTTTAGATATAAGCAAAAACTATGTAATGCTGTGAGTACCCAAAATAGAATAGGTTGACTTGGGAGGTAGTAATTCTGTTTTTGTTTGTTTTATGTAACAAAAGCCAAAGAGAATTGCTAGGAATATACTGCTATTAAAAAGTGAGATGATCCTTCTAAAACCATTAAGTCTTAAAAGCCAGTTATTAACAGTAATTTGTGTTAGTCTTTTAATACAAATATTTATAGTCTACTTTCGCCATAGAGTAAGCACCCTCTTGAAGTGAGATGCTAGCATGTGTTCAGTGATTTTGTTCCCAAATGTTGATTTTTTTTTTCCCCTTTAAGATGGAAGGAGTATCCATGTGGATGGATAGAGGTCAAGGAAGAAAGTGTTTCTTTTTTTTTTCTTCTACTGCCTAGTGGTTAGGTGAAAATGTAGCTTTTTGATCATTTGTTGACCATGACAAACAAAAGCCAAGAGGAGATATGCCACTTTATCTATCTATCTGCTTATCTATCGATCTACTTTTAGCTATCTAATGATTAAACACAATTTGTTTCTTTTTGTGTCATCATCACACACATATACATACACATATATGTATGTGTATATATATATATATGTATACACACACACACATACATACATATATATTTCAAAGAGAAAAAAAATTGTGCTTAAACATTGTATTACTCAGAGTCCTTAAGTCTTTCAATCCTCTTTATAAATTTTTCCCATGGTATAAATAGTTCTAGTTTTCACTTCACTCTGCATTAATTCATGTTTTTTTTCCCTCAATTTGTCCTGAAATTGTACATTTCATCATTTCTTATGGAGCTATGATATCAATTGAATTCACATAGAACAATTTATTTAGACATTTTGTGAATTCAAATGTGTATAGCTAGCTATTTTCTCTTTCCATGATCTCCTTGGGACACAAGGGTAAGGGGAAAAAAGAATTTATGGAGTACCTACTATGTATCAGGCGCTAGGTTTTATCTTATTTGCTTCTCATAGCAACTCTTTAAGGGAGAAGCTGTGTTATTCCCATTTTATAGCTGAGGAAATTGAGGCAGGCAGCAGTAAAATGACTGACCCAGGGTCTCAAAATGAGTATTTAAGGTTAGATTTGAATTCACATCTTCCTCACTCAAGTTCTGTTGCTTTCTTCATTGCCCCACCTAATTAGTGGCTGCCTAATTAGTGGCATTGCTGAATCAAAAGATATGGGAAGTTTAGTTACTTTGAGGGAACAGTTTTAAATTGTTTTCAGAAATGTCTGGACTACATATGCTTTTGAAAACCATCTATTCATATACTTTGAAGACATACATTGGAGAATGGCTCTTATGCTTATAAAATTCAATTAGTTCTTTCCACAGTTTGGATATGGAACCTTTATGAATGAAACTTGCTGATTTCATTCCCTTAACTTATCACTTTATCTTTAATTTTAAATACTTATTTCTCTCTTCTGATCTTGTCTATAGTTTGTTTGGTGAAGAACTGTTTCTATTTCCAGATATCTGAAAGGAGATCGCTACCTTGCTTATCTGATTTGTGTATTATTTTACTTAAATAGAAGAAATCAAAATTAAAAAAATCAGTCACATAAAAATATTGTAAAACAGTATTGATTAGAGAAATGCAAATTAAAACAACTCTGAAGTACTGCCTCATATGGATCAGAGTGAATGACATGACAGAAAAGGAAAATCATAAAATGCTAGAAGTGATGTGGACAATAGAGAACTTGATGTGCTGTTCGTGGGGTTGCTTGTTGGTCCATCCATTCTAAACAAAAATATGGACCTCTACCCAAAGGACTATAAAACTGAGTACACTCTTTGACCCAGAAACATCATTACTAGTTCTGTATCCCAAAGAGAGCAAAGACAAAGGAAAAAGGACTTATAATGCTATTTTTTTAAAAAAAGCAACTATTTACGGCAGATTTTCTGTGGTGACCAAAAACAATATATATTAAGGGCATGTCCATGAATTGGGGAATAGGTGCACACATTTTGGTATGTGATTCTTATGTTATTTATTGTGAAATAAGAAATGATGAAGGACATGGCTTCAGAAAAATCTGGAAAAACCTAAATAACCTGACAAAAAACAAAGTGGAAAAGAATCAGAATGTCAGTGTCCACAGTAACAGTATTGCAATGATGATCATCTATGAAAGACTTAGCTACTCTAAGCAATTAAACAATAATCAATTACCATTCTGAAAGATTTATGATGAAAAATACTGTCACCTTCCAGAGAGAGAGAGAAAAAAGATGAACTCTGAGTGCAAATACAAGTACATTTTTTCACTATCTTTTACTTATTTTTTGGCAACATGGCTAATATTGAAATATGTTTTCATGATTTCATGTATATAATTGATTTCATGTTGCTTGCCTTCTCAAGGGGCAGTGGAGGGACTTTAAGTAGCAAGAGAATTTGAAATTCAAAATTTCAAACTAATTGCTATTACAATATATATTTTTTTAAAATCACTTTAATATCCAGTTGGACCTCAGCATGGCCTATCAGTTTTATTGTTTATGTTTTATTTTTTACCAAACTATCTTCCAGATTTTTAAGCAGGTTTTTTTTTAAACCAAATTGTTAGTTCTTTTTTCTGATGTCTGGTTCCCTTGGGCATATCAAAAGTTATGTTCCCAAGCTCCTTATGACTTTCTAAGTTGTATAACTTAGCTATTTCAATGAACAATTTCTCATTTTAATGGTTACCAAATTGTTTTAATAATTACTACTTTGTATTATATTCTGCAATACTCTACTGAAAAACATTTTTCATTCCCACCTATATTCTTCTTCATTTCCCTGAAGTTTCTTGACATTTTGTACACAATTTCATTATTATTTTTCAATCCCTATAAAGTATTATTTTTGGAGTTTGGTATAACACTGAACAAGTAAATTAATTTAAGCACTACTGTCATATTTTGTTGCATTTGTTTAACTCACACATTTTTCCAAATATTTTGGTCTAATTTAATTTCTGAAAAAAAGAAGACTATGATTCATTTATTTCCTAGTTGTAACTTGTTAGATACATGCCCTAATATTTCAAAACTTAAGTAGTTTCTAACTCTTCCTCTTTTTTTTTTTTGGTTTGCAAATGCCAGAATGTTATTGATTTATGTGGTTTTATTCTATATCCTAAAACTTTGTTGAACTTACTAATTATTTCAATCAAACTTTAATTGGCTCTTTAGGGGTTTTTAAGAAAATCACCAAGTCACCTGCAATATTGAGAATTTTCATTCTTTTTCTATGCTTATTCATTCTAATTATATGTTATATAATTTCTATCACTAACATTTCTTGAACTATGTTAAAAAGTCAAGATAATGGGATTTTTCTTTCCAAGTTTATCAAATGGGAAAACCCTTAATGGTTGTACATTACATAAAATGTTGTCCTTTGCTTTCAAATATGTATTACTTGCTATTGTACGGAAACATGAATTTATTTCTGTGCTTTCTTTAAAGGAAAAAAAAAACAGAAACAGGCATTGTGTTTTGCCAAATATTTTTTCCATCTACTGATAAAATAATTTAATTTGCACTATTTAGATTATCAATGGGTTTTACTATGTTTATAGTAGTCAGCAGATAGAAACATACACAATCCAAACTAAGTACCAGTGCATTATATCTCTAATACGTTCTTATGCCTAATTTGCTAATATCTGTATGTCTGTGTGAGTAGACTATCTTTCATTGCTTTGTCTCTTCCTGGCATAGCTATTAAGCTTGTATTTGTCTCAGAAATGGAATGGTGGTATATCTTCAATTTTTTTTAAAAGTTTATGTAATTAAAACTTTCTTTTTCTTTTAATGTTTAATGTAACATTGGTGTCAATTCCTTTGGCCTTAGCAGCTACACTTTTGTGAATTCTTTCATCACATATCAAATTTCTTTTTTCACATGGTAACAGTGAAATAATTTATTTTTTATAAAACAATGTAATATGTTTTATTAATGTTCCTACAAGTCATCAGTTTTGTTAATACATAATTTAGTGAAATAATTTCTGATAATCCCTTTACTTGCTTTTCAATCATTGTGAATTAAACATTTTTTGTTTTTGATAAAAAATTTCATTTTGCTTTCTATTTTAAGCAATTTGATAAATTAGTAATCTAATTAACTTTAGTTATTTATTTAATGATCAGTTTCAACTTTTATTTATCAATCCCTTTTTTCAATTGCATTAATATATTTTAATATTTTAAATTTGATTCTTGTTAATTTTTTTTTTGTTTTTTATTGCTGTATTTTAAAAAAAATATGTATGCCTTTTTTCACTGGTTTATTCTTTCTTCTTTTGTTAATGAAATATCTGGGTAATTAAATACTCACCCTACATACATTTTTACCTAAATAAGATAAATTGAGGTAAATTGACTGGGATTTTATGGAATAATACATTGTTGCTATTTTTCTTGAAAAATCAATTTTTATTTTATTCTTTTTTTGACTTTGAATATTATTTTATTTTTCCTCAGTTACATACCTAGAAAATTTTTAGCATTCATCCTTTTAAGATTTGGAATTCCAATTTTTTTCTCCCTCCATTCCCTCCCCTCTTCTAAAAATGGTGGGCAGTTTGACATAGTTTATACATGTACTATAATGCAAAACATATTTCCATATTCATCACAATTATGGAAGAAGAAATGGAACAAAAGGGAAAAAAAAGCACAGGAGAAATAAAGTAAGTTAAACAATATGCTTCAATCTTCATTCAGAGTCCATCAGTTCTTTATCTAGATATGAATAGCATTTTCCAATCTGATGGGTGTGACGTGGTAACTCAGAGTACTTTAATTTGCATTTCTCTAATCAAAAGTTGTTCAGAGCACTTCTTCATATGCCTACAGATAGTTTTGATTTCTTCATTTGAAAATTGCCTATTCATATCCTCTGACCATTTGTCAAGTGGGGAATTATTTATAGTCTTATAAATTTGACTCCGTATATTTGACAAATGAGGTCTTTATCAGAGGCACTTGCTGTAAGGATTGTCTCCCAGCTTTATGGTTTTGTTCTAATCTTAGTTGGATTGGTTTTGTTTGTGCAAAAGCTTTTTAATTTAATATGATCAAAATTATCTATTTTACATTTTGTAATGATCTCTATCTCTTGTTTGGTCATGAGCCTGTAACCCACTTAACTTCTTGAAGAATTTGTATGTTATATGACTTGGTGAGTATATGCTGAGTATTGATATTATTTTATTGTCTATGGTAGTTAGCAAGATATAGTTTCATTCCTCATCTCTTTGAATTAGGTCTATTCTTACTTTTGCTTTCACTAAGATCAGATTTGCTACTTTTTTTTTTCACTTCAGCTGAAGCGTGATAGATTTTCCTCCAGTCCCTTTCCTCATCTCTGTGTGTGTCTCTCTGCTTGAAGCAAATTTCTTTTTTTTTTAATATTACTTCTTAGTTTTCAACATTCACTTCCAGAAGATTTTGAGTTCCAATTTTTCTTCCAATCTCACCCCTCCTCCCACCCCAAGGTGGTGTGCATTCTGAATACTTTTCCCCTAATCTGCTGTCTTTTCTATTACCCCTCTCCTTCTCTTATCCCTTTTCCCTTCTTGTTTTCCTGTAGGGCAGTTTAGATTTCTGTACCCCATTGCCTGTATATCTTATTTTCCAGTTGCATTTTAAAATAATTTTTTTTTAGGCAATTTGGGTTAAGTGACTTGCCCAAGGCCACACAGCTAGTAAGTATCAAGTGTTTGGTCTGAGGCCGGATTTGAACTCAGGTCCTCCTGACTTCAGGGCCGGTTCTCTATCCACTGCACCACCTAGCTGCCCCTGAAATAATTTTTAACATTTGTTTTTAAAACTTTGGGTTTCAAATTCCCTCCCTTTCTCCCTCCCCACCCACCTTCACTGAGAAGGCAAACAATTCGATACAGGTTATACATGTATAGTCATTCAAAACACTTCCATAGTAGTCATGTTGTGAAAAAGTATATTTCACTTCATCCTATACCATCCCCCAGTTTATCCTGTTCTCTCTTTTGATGCTGTCTGTCCTCAGAAGTATTTGTTTCTCATTACTGCCTCCCTCAATTTGCCCTCCCTTATATCATCCCCCCTCTGTGTTATCCCCTTTCCCCCTATTTTCCTATAGGGTAAGATAGATTTCCATATCAAATTGAGTGTGTATGTTATTTCCTCCTTAAGCCAAATATGATGAGAATCAGATTCAGTTATTCCCACTCCCCTTACCCTACTTCTCCTTCACTGTAAAAACTTTTTTTATTTTCTGTGTTATTTGAGACAAGTCACCCTATTCTACCTCTTCATTTCTCCTCCCAGTAAAATTATCTCTCACCCCTTAATTTTTAGATATCACCCTGTCATCTTCAACTCACCCTGTGCCCTCTATCTATCTATCTATCTATCTATCTATCTATCTATCTATCTATCCATCCATACATTTTTTCCCTCCAACTACCCTAATACTGATGAAGGTCTCATGAGTTACAAATATCAGCTTTCCATGTAGGAATGTAAAGAGTTCATCTTTAATAAGTGCCTTATGACTTCCCTTTACTGTTTATCTTTTCATGCTTTTCTTGAGTATTATATTTGAAAGTCAAATTGTCTATTCACCTCTGGTGTTTTCTTCAAGAATTCTTGCAAGTCCTCTATTTCACTGAATGTCCATTTTTCCCCTGAAGAATTTTACTGAGTTTTGCTGGGTAGGGGATTCTTGGTTTTAATCCTAGTTCCTTTGCCGTCTGGAATATTATATTCCAAGCCTTCTGGTTCCTTAATGTAGAAGCTGCTAAATGTTGTGTTATCCTGATTGTGTTTCCACAATACTTGAATTATTTCTTTCTGGCTGCTTGCAAAGTTTTCCCCTTGACCAAGGAACTATGTTATCTGGCTATAATATTCCTAGGAGTTTTCCTTCAGAGATCTCTTTCAGAAGGTGATTGGTGGATTCTTTCCATTTCTATTTTACCTTCTGGTTCTAGAATATCTGGGCAGTTTTCCTTGACAATTTCTTCAAAAATGTTGTCTAAGCTCATTTTTTGATCCTGGCTTGCGGATAGTCCAATAATTTTTAAATTATGTCTCCTGGATCTACTTTCCAGGTCAGTTGATTTTCCAATGAGATATTTCACATTGTCTTCTATTTTTCATTCATTTAAAAATATTTAAATTAATTTATTTTAATTTATCAACAATCACTTCCATAAGCTTTTGAGTTTAAAATTTTTCCCTCTCCTCCCTCCCCACCTCCTTACCCAGGACAGCACATAATCTCATATAGGCTATATATATATATATAGATATATGTATATATATATACATATATCTATATATGTATATATAGATATATGTATATATATATATAGATAGATAGATAGATAGATAGATAGATATACATATATGTATATCTATATCTATATCTATCTATCTATCTATCTATCTATCTATCTATATATACATATATATATACATATATATATACATATATATATACGTATATATATACGTATATACATATATACATATATATATACATATATATATACATGTATATATATATGTATATATGTATATACGTATATATATACGTATATATATATATGTATATATATATGTATATATAGATAGATAGATAGATAGATAGATAGATATAGATATAGATATACATATATATGTATATCTATATATATATATATATATACACACACACACACACACATTCCTATTAAATATATTTTCACATTAGTGAAGTTGTAAGTGAAAATTAAAACCAATACGAGGAACCATCAGAAAGAGGAAATAAAACTCAACAGAAGGTAAAAATAAGTGATAGCGATTCGACTTCCATAGTTCTTTCTTTGAATGTGAACAGCATTATCCAACCCGAGGCCTCTGGAAATGTCTTAGATCCTCATAATGCTGAGAAAGGTTCAGTTTAACAATCTTAGTCATTGCATAATGTGGCTGTTATTGTGTACAAAGTCCTCTTGGTTCTGCTCACTTCACTCAGCATCAGACCATATAAGTCTTTCCAGGTTTTTCTGAAGTTAGCCTGTTCATCACTTCCTACAGCACAATAGTATTCCATTACATTCATATACCACAACTTTCTCAGCCATTACCCAATTGATGGGCATCCTGCCAATTCCCCATTCTTTGCCACCACAAAAAGAGCTGCTATGAATATTTTTGTACATGTGGGTCCTTTTCCCATTTGTTTGATCTCTTTGGGATACAGCGCTAGAAATGTTATTGCTGTGTCAATATATGCACATGTTATAGCCCTTTGGGCATAGTTCCAAATTGCTCTCCAAAATGGTTGGATCATTTCATAACTCCACCAACAATGCATTAGTGTTCTAATTTTCCCACATCTTCTCCAGCATTTATTATTTTCCTGTTTTTTCATGTTGGTAAGTCTGATAGGTGCAATGTGGTACCTCAGAGTTGTTTTGATTTGCATTTTTCTAATCAATAGTGATTTAGACCTTTTTTTCATTTGAGTATAGATGGATTTAATTTCTTCATCTGATATCTGCCTGTTCATATCCTTTGATCATTTATGAATTGAGGATCTATTTTTCATTCTTTTGGTTTTGTTTTACAATGTCTTGATTTCTCACAAAGTCACTGGCTTCCATTTGCTCCATTCTAATTTTAAGGAAATATTTTCTTCAGTGAGCTTTTGGACTTCCTTTTCCATTTGGCCAATTATGCTTTTGAAGGCATTCTTCTCCTCATTGCCTTTTTGGATGTCTTTTGCCAATTTGGTTAGTCTATTTTTAAGGTGTTACTTTCTTCATTATTTTTGGTGTCTCCTTTAGCAAACTGTTGACTTATTTTTCATGATTTTCTTGCATCACTCTCACTTCTCTTCCCAGTTATTCCTTTACTTCTCTTACTTGCTTCTCAAAATCCTTTTTGAGCTCTTCCATGGCCTGGGACCAATTTACATTTTTCTTTGAGGCTTTTAAATTAGAAGCTTTGACTTTGTTATCTTCTTCTGATTGCATGTTTTGATTTTCTTTGTCACTAAGGTAAGATTCTATGGTCTGACTTTTTTTTGTGCTGTTTGCTCATGATCCCAACCAATTATTTGAGTTTTAAACTCTTTTTTAAGATAGGGTTCTGCTACCAGTGTGAAGAATGTACTGACCCCAGCTTTGGGGGTTGTGTGGAGCTGTTTTCAGATATACTTCTAGGGACCTGTAAACATTCAGTTCTTCCAAGGTGATATGATCAAAGGCAAGGTGTTTATTCCTTTCTTGGCCTGTGTTCTGGTCTATATGGGTGACCACAACCACTCTTTTCTGCCTTGAAACTGTAAGGATGATTCCCTCTCCACTACCACTACAAGCCTCTCCATGTCAGTGCTCCTTGTCAGCCCAGGATCACCACCTAGGACTGTGACTCAGATTGAAGCATGAGAAAAGCAAGAGAATCCTGCCTCAACACCAGCAAAGACATCCCTACAATCCCCCTCTGATCAGCCACTTGATCCACCCTCAATCTGTGGGGTAAACAGCTCCAGAAGTTCCCTCCTGGGGACTGGGCCAGGACTGGGACTGGACTAAGCTCCTCTCTCACCATGATCTATACATCTTTCCTGCTAACCTTCTAAGTTTTCTTTGGTGTTTATGGGTTGAGAAGTCTGTAAACTGCCACAGCTGCCTGTGATTCAGTCCCCTGAGACCTGTTCCATGATTGCTGAGGCCCAGTATTTGTTACCACAGCCACATTGAACTATACTCCTCTCCCAGCCTGGTGCAAGAGAAATTTCTTGCCAATCTTCCAGATTGATTTGGGCTGGAAATTTGTTTCACTCTGTCTTTTTCTGGGTTCTGCTGCTCTAGAATTTGTTTAGAGCCATTTTTACAGGTACTTGAGGGATTTGGGGGAGACTTCAAGCAAGTCACTGCTTTTACTCTGGCAATTTGGCTCCATCCCGTGTGTGTGTGTGTGTGTGTGTGTGTGTGTGTGTGTGTGTGTGTGTGTATTTTATGCAACACATGGTAGGCTTCTGGTTTTTGATCTACTATATTATTTCCTTCCATTTTATGGAAGAGTTCATCGTATTCACATTGACAGTTATGATTACTAACTGTATATTTTATCCCTTCCTATTTTTCCTCCTGTTTGTTTTCTCCTTTCATCATTTCCCTCTTTGGCAGTGTTTTGCTTCTGTCTACTGCTTCACCAGGTCTTCATTGTCTTCCGTCATTCTCTCTCTTTACTTCTTCTCCTCCATTCGTACTATCCTGTTGGGTGAGATACATTTCCATATTTGAAGGATTGTGCATATTATTCTCTTTATTTCTTATCCAGTACCAAGTTATTTTGATTATTGCTGTTTTCTAATACAGTTTTTGATCTGATATAACTAGGCTACCTTCCTTTGCATTTCTTTTTATTAATTCCCTTGATATATTGGGCCTTTTGTACTTCCAGACAAATTTTGTTATTATTTTTCTATTTCAACAAAATAATATTTTGGGAGTTTGATTGATTTGGCATTGAATAAGTAAATTAGTGTAGGTAGAATTGTCATCTTTATTATACTAGTACCCATGAGCAACTGATATTTTTCCAGTTATCTAGATCTGACTTTATTTGTGTGAAAATTGTTTTGTATTTATGTTCATACAGATCCTGGGTATGTCTTTGCAGATAGACTCCCAAATATTTTAAATTGTCTATAGTTTTTTTTAATTAACTTTTTCTTTTGATCACATGCTGTTGGGAATTGTTAATATTATGTAGAAATGCCAGTGATTTATGTTGGTTTATTTTTATATCCTGAACATTAGCTAAAGTTGTTAATTACTTCAAGTAGTTTTTTAAGTTGTTTCTCTAGGATTATATAAGTATACCACCATATCATTTGCAAAGTGTGATAGCTTTGCTTCTTCACTGCCTATACTAATTCTTTCAACTTCTGTTTCTTCTCATTTCTAAAGCTAACATTTTAGTGCAATATTGAATGATAGTGCTGATAAGGGACATCCTTGTTTCACCCCTGATCTTACTGGAAATGCTTCTATCTTTTTGCTATTACATATAATGCCTCCTAGTGGTTTTAGATACATTCTAATATTATTTTAAAGCTAGTTTTTGATCATGTCCATGAGTTCTTTCTGGGAGTGAGACCACTTACTATTTTTCTTTGAGGTTTTGCACACAGGTATATTGACATCATTGTCCTCTTTTGAGTTTTTGTCTTGATCTTGCCTGTCACCATAATAACTTTCTATGGTCACACTCTTGTTGTCTTGCTGTTGTTTGCTCATCTTTTTTTTTTTTGCCTTTTTCCTTTCATTTCAATTTGAGCTGTGCTTATAGAGGTTGAAGGGGCACAGTCTTAGGCTTCTTGTGCCAGATTCTACAGGCCCTGGCTGTTTACCTGGTGCTGCACTGATCTTGCCCAGAGGTTCATGATGGACCCTAATGTCTGCTGCTTGCCTGAGGGGTTGGGATGGGAGTGGCTGGCCCTGCTGAAGACCATAGGAATCTGACAACTTACCTGGTGCTGAAGCAAGGTCCTACTGCTAGTGACTGGTATGTTCAGAGGCCTGGTGGGGTGTGCCTGCATTTCCCCAGGATACCCTGAAGCATGTGATGGCCTGGCCTCTGGAGGCTTCCTGTGTGCCTGGTGCTACGCTGAAGCACATGGTGTTTCTTGGAGTTAGAGTTTGCCTAACTATACTGAGGCAAATGAAAGGTCTCGGTGCTGGTGTTTGCCTGCTCCAACATACTGGGGCTCACAGTCTCCTTCTGGTTTACTGAGTTGGGCCTTGCTGCTTGCTTGGTAGGATACTTCCTGTCCTGGACTTTGTTGCCCTTTTACCTGAGTGTGACAGACCTTTCTTGCCCATCTTCCAAGATTCTTGGGCTTTTCTTTTTGCTAGTTCTTCTTTTCCACAATTTGTTTTGGAGCACTATTTTATGGTCACTCAGAGGTGAATATGGAAGAGTTATGATTTACTGCTCATTCCACCATCTTGGCTCCCAAAAGTCTCTCAATCTGATTATGTGCTTCTTATTACAGGATTCATATTTAAATTGAATAAAGTATAGAAAACCATCAGGCCTTTTAGGTATGCTATAAGTAACAGACCTTATGAATATGCAGTTAAGATGATAAGTAGACTTAAGGGACTAGATCTGGTATATAGAATGCCTGAAGAACTACAGGCAAAGATTTTCAATATTGTATAGGAGATAGTAACAAAAACATTCTGAAGAAAAAGAAGACCAAGAAAAAAAAACGGCTGTTTGAGGAGGCTTTTCAAATAGCTAATGAAAGAAGGAAAGTATCATGGAGAAAGAGAAAGATATACTCAGCTGAATTCAGAATTCCAGAGAATAGCAAGGAGGGTTAAGGTTTTCTTAAATGAGCAGTGAAAGGAAATAGAAGAAACAACACAATTGGATAAACAAGAGATCTCTTCAAGAATTTTAGAGGTATAAAGGAAAATTTCATGCAACAATAGTCATAATGAAAGACAAAAGTACTAGAGTTTTAACAGAAGCAGCAGAGATTAAGAAGAGGTGATAAGAATGCACAAAAGTACTATACAAGAAAGATCTTAACATCACCAATAACCACAATGGTGTGGTTGCTGATCTAGAGCCAAACTTCCCAGAGAATGAAGTTAAATAAGCCTTAGGAAGCATGGCTAATAGTAAGCTCAGTGGAGGTGATCAAATTACAGCAGAGCTATTTAAAATCCTAAAGATGATGCTGTTAAAATGCTGCACTCAATATGCCAACAGTGGCCAGTAGATCGGAAAAGATCAGTTTATGTCCAATCCTAAAGAAGGGCAATGCCAAAGAATGTTCAAAATACTGAACAATTGCGCTCATGTTGTACACCAGCAAAGTCATGCTTAAGATTCTTCAAGCTAGTCTTCAGCAATATGTGAACCAAAAATTCCCAGAGGACCAGGCTGGTTTTTTAAAAGGCAGAGGAACTGTAAAACAAATTGTCAATATATGCTGGTTTGTGAAGAAAGCAAGGGAGTTCCAGTAAGACATTCACTTTTGCTTCATTGACTACACTAAAGTATTTAACTGTGTGAATCACAACAAAATGTGGCAAGTTGTCAAAGAGATAGGAATACAAGATCAACTTACTTGTATTCTGAGGAACCTGTATGTAGGCCAAGAAACAACACATAGAACTTATCATGAAACAACTGATTGGTTTAAAATTGGAAAATGAATATGACAAAGCTGTAAGTTGTTGCCTTATTTTACTCACATGTAGAGTATATCATATGAAATACCAGGCTGGATACATAAAAACATCAGCAATTAAGTGTGTCAGGAGAAATATCCACAATTTCAGATACACAGATGATACTACTTTGATGGAAGAAAGTGAAAAAGAATTAAGAAACCCCTCGTTGAGGGTGAAAGAGGAGAATATAAAAGCTGGCCTAAAGTATAACAAAATATTCCTAACATCATGGCAACAGGTCCCATTACTTGCTGACAAACATAGGGAGAAGAAATGGAAGCACTGGCCAATTTTATATTCTTGAGTTCAACGATTATTGCAAATGGTGACCGTAACCTTGAAATCAAAAGATTTTTGCTCCTTGGAAGGGAAGTTGTGGCAAATGTTGACAACATACTAAAAAGAAAGGTGATCATCTTGACAACAAAAGTCCTTATAGTCAAAACTATGTTTTTTTTTTTTTCCAGCATGTCTTTGAATGTTGAATTATAAGGGAAATTAAGTGTCACAGAATCAACTCTTTTCAGTTGTGGAAATAGAGAAGATTTTTAAGAGTTCCTTGGACAACAAAGAGGTCAAATCAATCAGTGCTTAAAGAAACTAATTCACTGGAAGGCCAAATACTGAAACTTAAATATTTTGTCCCTATAATGAAAAGACATGACTCATTGGAAAATTCACCTATATTGGGAAATTCTGAAAGCAAAAGGAAAAAAAAAAGAGAAGATGATGAAACAGATAGATAGTATCATGGAAACAACAAATGGGAACTTGGACAGATGTTGAAACATAGTGAAGAATAGAAGGGCCAGGCATGCTATCATTCACAAAATCATGAAAATTTGGACATGACTGAACAACTGAACAACAATAGCAAAAGTAGCTGTTTTGACTTTGCTGATTTCTTCTGAGATTTTCTCTTTACTTTCCTTGTCACCATATTTACTTTCTATAATTCGGTTCTTTTGTTGTTGTTTTTGTTGTTCTTGTTTGTTCATTTTTCCTGACTATTTCTTGACTTTTAACTTTATGTTAAAGTTGGACTCTGCTCACTGGGTTGAAGGAGTACTGTCCCATCAGGCTTGTTTGTTTGTTTCTGCTGCCGTTTTCTGAGTTAGTTCAGGGGGAGTGTAAGCTTTCAGTTCTTTCAATGTGGCATGATCAAAGGAGAGGTGTGGTCACTGCTCTCCTAGCCTGTGCTCCAGTCTGTGAGCGACTAATTACAAGAACTGTTCTCCACCATAGAACTATGACTTGGACTCTTGTACCTCTGTAGTCACAAATCATATTAACTAATGTGCTTTTTCACCTGGGACTTTGACCCACAACTGTATATGGGCAATACAAACAAGATACTGAACCCAGTGCTGGCAAAGGGTCACCTGTAATCTCCTCTGACAAGTTGTCTGACAGCCTTAACATCTGTGGGTTCAAGATGTAGCTGCCTGTAAGTTCTGCCACTGGTGCCCTGGTGGAGCCTATGTTAAGCAGTCTACACTGGGCTTTAGATTCAGCTACCACGCCAATGAAACATAACTCTCCTGCCAACCTTCTAAGTTGTCGTGGGCTAGAAAATGCTTTCACCCCAAAATTTTTGTTGGTTCTGCCACTTTAAAATTTGACTTTGAATGTTATTTAAAAAAATATTTAGAGGAATTTTAGAGAGCTTATGTAAATACATGTCTTATCTCCAATATGTTGGCTCTGGATCCTCAACACCACCCAGTTTCAGAGCTAATACCAGATCATTTTCATGATTAGCCTTTGTAATAATTTAATGAAATCTGGTGCTTTTTAGGACACTTTCTTTCATGTTTTTCCACTGATTCTACTGATATTCTTGACCTTTTGTTTTTCTAGATAAATTTTGTTATTGTTTTTTCTATCTCTATTAAATAATTATTTAGTAGTTTGGTATGGAACTGAATAAGTAAATTCATTTAAGTAGAATTATTATTTTTATTATATTGGCTTGATTACTTATAATCCATCGATGTTTCTCCTCTTGCTTATATCTGTTTTGTGGGTGTATGTGTGGTCAGGGAAGGCTAGTACTTCTGGTGTGAGGGCTGCTGAGTGCTTTTCAGGGATACTTTCCAACTTTGGTGTCCAATTAGTCACTGTCACCCAAATCTCTCATAAGGCTCCAAGAAACAGTAGCATGTACAGCAGCCAAACCCTGTTTAACCATTTCAACAGATAAGCCAAATCAAGTTGAGGGTAACCAATAGGCCTCAAAGATATTACCGAGTTGGTGGTGGGGTAGGGGTGGTGTCTACCACAAGCATGTGAAGACTTCCCTTGGCAGAATGGCAAGATGAAAACATTTTGTTCCAATGGCCATGAAAGTGGCTGGAGCAGGTCCTATGGAGCAATTACAGCTTAGTTAGACATTGGAGATATCAAGGTCATATCATGCATCTCAAGCCATCATCAGTAATTTGAACTTTTATCTTACCACTGTACTCTGGTGACTTTGGAAATGACAGTGAGGCTGACAACTTATAGCAACTCTGCCTTGCTTAAATCAAACTCATGTGTGAGTCAAAAGCTATCACCCATTCCATTTTTCCACCTACCTCAAAGTTCTGTTGTGATGGGAAAGAGATGAAACAGAAAGTGTGGATACACTGGGATCTATAGGCACAACACTACACAAAGGTGGCATAAGATTGAAATAACAGTGTGATTCATTATCCCCGGAGATTCTGAGAAGCATTTTTTAAGGACTGCACTGCTCAATCCTGGTGTTAGGAAGAGGCTAGAAAGGTTCCCTAAAAATTCTCTGTTTTGCCCAGTATGGCATGCTTGCACCAAAGAAGATGCTGTGATCTATGAGAAAAGCAGAATTATAGTACCTCAAAAGAAATGTAAGATGCTCAGACTTAGAGACATCACTACTACAAATGTTCATATGGATTATTTATGCCCAACCTGTGGTATAGCTAACATAGGCATCCCTTGTAATCTCTTTCTAAATAGTTGCCCAATCTCCTTACTCTCTGGCTTGAGAGTTTCTGGAACTGCTGCTGCTTTTGCTGATACTGCCACCTCTAAGTTCCATGGCTGATGTTGCTGCCACATTGGCTCCATGCTGGTTCTCACATCAATGACACATATCGCTCCTTCCAACCTTGCAAGTTTTTTGAGTTGGAAAACATATTTCACCCTGACCTTTTGTTTGGTCCACTGTTCTAGAAATTGATTTGAGGCATTACTTTGAAATTGTTTGGAGGGAAATGGTGGGAGAGCTTGGATGCAGTATTATCTCTGATTCACCATACTGGCTTCACCCCAGACATTCTACTGTCAGAAGTGTTGAAGAAAACAATTCTATTTTTTTGGTTTCACCTCAATTCCACAAGAGTGCAAACTACCCTTCCTGTGGTTTCTTTACATTAGTATGTTGTTTTTATTTTATTTTAATTTGTTTTATTTTAGATGGACAATAACATAAACACAACCTCTGTTTTAGGAAAATTATTTGAGTACTAGAAGGGTTAATGTACACAAGGTGGCACAACAAATTAATAGGAGCAATTAGAAGAGAATACAGTGCTCTAGGATGTTACCTCAATGCTCTTTCCATTATACCAACCACCACTGATTCTTTGATTACATTGAAGTAAAAACCACTTTAGTTACTAAGTAGCATCTGGGGAAGGGAGATAATAAACAATGCCTGCCAAGGTCTACTTCTCATAGCAACAAACTGGAGAATTATATTACAGATTACTTTTGCATCTATGATCCTTAAAAATCATAAAGATTTCAGTATACCGGTGAGTTAATCCATGTTATCTTGGTCTGATTCGTTATTCTGCACGTTTTCTTCTCCAGTTAAATGATGTTGTAGTTTATCAGACTTTGAGACATGAGTAATGACTTTTTATATAACAAAGAAGAAAAAAAAACAATGTTGTTATGCTGACATCTTCTCAGACACGTTGATAAACTAGTGATTTTGCATTGGTTTCTCCATCTTGTATGGTTCCACATGACAAAATCTGAGGACTGGAGCAGTGGCACTAGAAGACAAGATTAAAGGTTTTGCTTTGGGCAGAAATGTTTGGAATTTAAATTTTTTACCTAATTTGTTCCTTAAATATATTAATATGAAAAAGTCACAACAGAGGCTAGTTGGTCTGAACCAAGCTATGGGGACAGAATGATGTTTCTGTTCCTATTTAATATGTTTTAATTTCTTTTAGGCCCAATGATATTTTCAACTCCTTAAGTTTTTAGTCTTTCCTTCATGTTTACTTCCTAAATAATATCAAACCTTAATAAATTAATGAACCAGGTGAAGATTTTCTTCATTCACCTTTGTAGCTTCACTCATATTATTCCCCTATCCTAACCAGATCTTGCTTATCCTGAAGATCCTGCTCTAATACCACATCTTCAACAATGCGTTAGTAGACTACAGCAAATTCCTGGGATCTCTGCTTAGTATTGGTTCTATGTAAGCACACTTTCTTAGGTCACCTTAATGCAAGGAAAAATTTGCAAACAATTAGGGTTGTCTGAAAATGGAATGGATAGCTTCAACAGGTACTGAAGTCCTTTTTTATAGAAATGTTGAAGCTGGCAGTACATGAATACTTCTAGGAGCTTTAGGAGAAATGTTTCTTAATCTGGTATAGATTATACTAATGGGGTTTAAAGATTCTTTCCAAAGTCTGAAGTTCTAAAATTCTATTTAGCTTGTATAAAACATTCTGTTCTTTGTTCTCCAAATTTATTACCCAATCCAATTCCTGGCGGCTGCTATCTATTAGGCAGCAGGTTACTCTACCTTCTCTATCAAGGAATTCATTCAATACTTCATAATTTCTCATTTATTATAACTACTGTCTTTTGATAAGGGGACTACTAAAGTATCTGTTGTGTTTTCTGAAACATGCTTATCTCCAAGTTCATTTTCCTATTCAACTCCTTTCATCACTTTCTTTACTTCATCTCAGGTACATTCCAGACTCATCAGATGGTACATTGCTTGCACCATCATGCACAGCTGTTCTAATTCCATGATAAATAAGTCTAAAATTCCTTTATCTGTTCAAATTTCAAACTATTCTCTCTACTCATTTGCTTTATTCTTCTTAAAACTCTTCTTCATCCTCAACTTAACCTCTACTCCCTCCACCTCTCAATAATTTCCTGGGCCATTATTCCTTATTCCTTCTATGACTTCAGTCTCCTTCCTCCCCAATTCTGGTCCTTTAATTAAGCAGTTAGATTTATGCTAACCTTTTTAATCTCTTGTTCTCCTGTATTATTAACACACATGCCTTACCAAACATCCACTTTGGATGACCACCATCATATTTCACTTCTGTTCCTATGGCTATGATCCTGAATAGACTGGTGGAGAGTCATGTAACTATGCTGCCTACATCCATTACAAATGTATGTCATATGATCTTAAACAAGCCCTTTCCAGAGAATTACCATTCTTTTGCTCCTCCTTCATTGATTTCCAATATCTATGAAAAGAATGGCTCTTCCAAAACTTCTCTCTCCTTCTGAAGTTTCCCTCCTCATGTCCTCCTCACCACTTCCCCCATATAAACAAACCCAGTTTTATAGCTGAAGACTTCACAGCAAAATTTATTGAGAAAAGCAAAAACATTTTCCATTTTTTCTACTTATCAAAACATGTTGATAGAATATTTTATTCTCTTCTTCATGATTCCCATCTTTGACGAAACCTCTTCATTAAAGTACATTTACCCACAAAACCCATTGGTCCAAGGTCCTTACTCATATAAGATTTCTTCTGTCTCTTTTACCTCCAGTTTCTTCCAAGCTAGCAGTTCCTCTCTGCTTCTTAGAAACACCCAAATTTCCTCTTTCCTTTTTTAAAACAAATGTTGCTATACTCCAACATTTGCTAAAGTTCTACATTGAGAAAGACAAACCTGCCCTTGGAAAAGTTGAGACATGGACAGTATTTTTATAGTTCTCAGGCAGCAAAAGACAAGTAAAAAGCACAAATCCTGGATACCAAGTGCCCTCAATAGATACTAAGATCTTAAAAGTGAATAGGGTATCCCTGAATCAATTGACCAGTAAGCCAAAAGAAATAAAAAACATATCAGCTGTGCAACACTGTGCAGTCTACAAAAAGTAGAATATACAGAGACAGCACTATAGTTTAAAGACCAATGGATTAGAAGTCAGAGGATTAGGACTGAGTGCTTTTTCGCTCAAGACCTATATTGCTTCCAACAACTGCTATAGGCCTGGTCCCCAAAACTAGTTTTATGAGAACATACACTATTTCTTAATTGCTTTGTTTATATATTCTTTTCATTTTTAAATTATTAATCATCAAGAAAAAATAATAGTTTTAATTTATGAAATATAGAAGGAAAAAGAATCATTTGAAAAAATGAACTTGTTTTATATAGTTTTGTAATCTCTCTATATGTGTTTACATATATACTTATTTCTATAGAAAGTTGTAAGAAAAGTATGCTTTTTGTACCCTTTTTACATTTCTTTTTTTCTGTACTTTTAAAAAAATGATATTGCTGATTTTATTTTTTCTATCTTTCCTTAATCGTTAACCTCCTTCTCCACTGAAAATGATCTCTTTTATAACAAATATGCATAATGCTTCAAAAGTATTTCTTTACTGTGCACTTAACATAGTGCCTGATACATAATAGATACTTAAGGAATGCTTGTTGACTGACTGGCTCATTCAGTCAGTCATTCATTCTCATTTCAATGTCTTAGGGATCTGAAATTAAGCTACCAAGAGTACATTTTAAAAAAATCCTCCTGACACAGAGCTTGATCTCCTTCTAACTTAGTGCATGGTATTTCAGGGTTTCTTCAGCCAAATGTCACCATCCTACATTCAAAAAGAAAATGTTCTGCTAATTTAGCTCAGCTGCTACTTAACTGTTAGACAGTAAAATATCTACCTTATTCAAAAAGCACTAAAATTTTGTGGAAACTTTCAAAGACTGTGCTGTTCCAGTACAGGCTTTGAGAATTCACAGAGGCCTCTGGGCTTTACTAAACCTTAATTGTAGATAAAGCAATGGATCTGGTCTGGAAAGAATATGGAGGGGGGCGGAGTCAAGATGGCAGAGTGAAAGCAGTGACTTGTTGCAGCTGTCCCCGAAACCCCTACAAATACTTATAAAAGTGGCTCTAAACAAATTCTGAAGCAGCAGAACCCACAAAAAGACAGAGTGAAACAAATTTCCAGCCCAAGACAACCTGGATGATTGATCAGAAAGGTATATCGCGCCGGGCTGGGAGCGCAGCTCAGCATTGGGTGCTCAGGCCGCAGCAAACCTGGAGCCGGCCTCAGAGGACTGAATCGTGGGCAGCTGTGGAGGTTTCCAGACTCCTCAATCCATGAATGCCAAACGACTTAGACGGTCAGTGGGAAAAGTCTGTTTCTGTCGGTGGTCAGAGAGGAAGGTGGGGTTTCAGCTACATTCCCCAAGAGTGTGGCCTTGGGGGGGGGGGCAGCTGCTTCCTGAGCTTCCAGCCCAGAGACTGAGGGGAAATCTACTGGATGATCAGAGAGGGATTGCAGGGATCTCTTTGCCAGTGCTGAGGCAGGAATCTCTTGCTTTGCCTATGCTTGGATCTGGGTCACAGTTCTGGGCGGCGGGGCTGGGGTGAGGAGGAGCACTGGCGTGGAGAAGCTTGTGGTGACTGTGGAGAGGAGCCCCTCCTCACAGTTATGGGACAGAAAGGAATACTTGTGGTCACAGTCCAGGAAAGGAGTAAACACCTCGCCCCTTATCATACCACCTTGGTAGAACTGAAAATTTACAGGTCCCTACAAGTATCCGTGAAAACAGCTACACAAACCCCTGAAGCTTGGGACAGTACAGTCTCCACATTGGAAGCAGACTCTTACCTTAACAAAGAGTTTAAAACTCAAGTAATTGGCTGGGATCATGAGCAAGCAGCGCAAAAAGAGTCAGACCATAGAATCTTACTTTGGTGAAAAAGAAAATTAAAATATACAACCAGAAGAAGACAACAAAGTCAAAGCTCATACATCCAAAGCCTCCAAGAAAAATATGAATCAGTCCCAGGACTTGGAAGAGCTCAGAAGGGATTTTGAGAAGCAAGTAAGGGAAGTACAGGAAAAATTGGGAAGAGAAATGAGAGTGGTGCAAGAAAATCATGAAAAACAAGTCACTAGCTTGCTAAAGGAGACCCAAAAAATACTGAAGAAAATAACACCTTAAAAAACAGCCTAACCCAAATGGCAAAAGAGGTCCAAAAAGCCAATGAGAGAAAAATGCCCTAAAAAGAAAAATTGGCCAAATGGAAAAGGAAGTCCAAAAGATTACTGAAGAAAATACTTCCTTAAAAATTAGAATAGAGCAATTGGAAGACAGTGACTTTATGAGAAATCAAGACACTGTAAAACAAATCCAAAAGAATGAAAAATTAGAAAACAATGTGAAATATCTCATTGGAAAAACAACTGACCTGGAAAATAGATCCAGGAGAGAGAATTTAAAAATTATTGGACTATCTGAAAGCCATGATCAAAAAAAGAGCCTAGGCATCATCTTTCAAGAAATTATCAAGGAAAACTGCCCTGATATATTAGAACCAGAGGGCAAAATAGAAATTGAAAGAATCCACAGATCTCCTCCTGAAAGAGATCTCCAAAGGAAAACTCCTAGGAATATTGTAGCCAAATTCCAGAGTTCCCAGGTCAAGGAGAAATCATTACAAGCTGCCAGAAGGAAACAATTCAAGTACTGTGGAAACACAATCAGGATAACACAAGATTTAGCAGCTTCTACATTAAAGGACCACAGGGCATGGAATATAATATTCTGGAGGGCAAAGGAGATAGGATTACAACCAAGAATCACCTACCCAGAAAAACTGAGTATAATCCTTCAGGGTCATTCAGTGAAATAGAGGACTTTCAAGCATTCCTGATGAAAAGAGCAGAGCTAAACAGAAAATTTGACTTTCAAATACAGGACTCCAGTGGAATATGAAGAGGTAAACAGGAAAGAGAAATCAAAAGAGACTTATTACAATTGAACTGTTTACATTCCTGCATGGAAAGATGATATTTGTAACTCATGAGAACTTTGTCAGTATTAGGGTAGTTGAAGGAAAAAAAATTGTATGTATATATAGATAGATAGATAGATAGATAGATAGATAGATAGATAGATAGAGGGCACAGGGTGAGTTGAAGATTAAGGGGTCATATCTGGAGAATAAAATTAAGGGATGAGAGAGGATGATACTGGGAGAAGAAAGGGAGAGGTAGAATGGGGTAAATTATCTCACAAAAAAAAACAGAAAAGAGAAGTTTCTCACAGTGGAGGGGAAACAGGGGAAGGTGAGAGGGAATGAGGGAATCTTATTCTCATAGGATTTGGCTTAAGGAGAGAATAACATACACATTCAATTGGGTATGGAAATCTGTCTTACCCTACAGGAAAATAGGGGGAGAAGGGACAAGAGAGCAGGGGAGTGATAGAGAGGAGGGCAGATTGGGAAAGGGGGTAATCAGCAGCAAATACTTCTGAGGAGGGACAGGGTCAAAAGAAAGAATAGAATAAATAGGAGGGTAGGATAAGATTAAGGGAAATAGAGTTAGTTTTTCACACTGCATCTATTAAGGAAGTGTTTTGCATAACTGCGCATGTACAACCTATATTGAGTTGCTTGCCTTTTCAATGAGGGCTGGTGGGGAGGGAGGAAGGGAGAAAATTTGGAACTCAAAGTTTTAAAAACACATGTTTTAAAAAAATGTTTTCACATGCAACTGGGAAATAAGAAATACAGGAAATGGGGTACAGAAGTCTATCCTGCTCTACGGGGAAATAGAAGTGGAAGGGGATAAGAGAAGGGAGGGGGGAGAGATAGAAGAGAAGGCAGACCAGGGGAAGGGGTATTCAGAATGCATGCCATCTTGGGGTGGGGGGAGGGGTGAGAAATTTGGAACTCAAAAACTTGTGGAAGTCAATATTGAAAAGTAAAAATAAATAAATTTATAAAAATTTAAAAAAAAAGAATTTTAGCTCTTTGAGGACCAATAATGTCATATTTTTGTATTTGTATCCACAGGGGGCTTGGTAAACACTTAATAAATGCTTCTTTTCTTCCTTCCTTCAAAAAAAAAAAAGAAAGAAAGAATATGGAGAATGGCCATGGGACAAAGGTATTATTTGACTGATAGCTGAGTTAGGCCAGTTCATCAGAGTGCTGTGTCATCACACAAACTTCCAGTGGGGGAAAAAAAATGGAAACATAAGTAAACATTATAAATTTAAAGATAGGAGAGAACTTAGACCTATAGCTTAATTTTACAGATGATGTGAAAAAGGTTAGTTAATCCCCTAACACTGGGTCAAGAGTAGTGAATGACAAATCTAAGATTTAAACCCAAGCCCTCTCACTCTAACTGCAGAATTGTTTCCATTGTAATACAAATTTGTGAAAAGATAGCACAGTTCCCTTCCAAATATGGCCATTTAAAAATGTATTGTATCAAACAATATTTTTAGAAAAATCAGTTGAAATGGACGTTGATTGGATGGGCAATTCCCATAGTCCAGGATCACATGTACACTCCAACATTGTTGAATATTGGCAACCCTCTATCTCACTAACTCAGTAACACAATATACAAACTGTACTGTTTAGAGAAGCAGGGCCTAAAGAGAACAAACCCTTGTTAAGAAAAATACATTGATTAAATTGCTTCTCCCTTTCAAAGGACCCTTGCTATTATATTCCCTTCTTGTTTCTTAGCCTTGTTTAAAAAACTGAAGATTTGAAACTACTGCTGGCCTCATTGTAAGGCTCCAAAATGTACCTTAATATTACTATTAATTACATAACAGCCAGTTTGTAGCAGAGAAATTATGTCTTTCTTTCAAGGTATTCCTAAATACACACTATCTACCTAGCCAAAAGGATCACTAATATTTCTTTGTTTTCTCTGTTTTTTTTTTTTTGTCCAGGATATCCATTGCCTCATAACTGATATATTTGTGTGGGATACTGGACTTTTCAGATAAGCTCAAACAATTTAACTCTAACCTTTTTCCCAATGCTGTGGCACATCAATAACAGTTCAGTTTGATTTCATAATGGTTAGAGTCTGGATCAATTCTCTCTCATATAAAAATCATGACATCATTTCCAATTGTGAAAAATAACTATTCCTTTCCTATATCATCCATCCTTTTAGAGGAAGAGGAGTGGTTAGTAAATGTTCTGTTTGGGCTTAATTCCAATTTTTAGACATGTCTAAGGTATTCACTAATTTATCTCTGGTGAGTGCTGACATTTGGGTGAATGCTAAGCTAACTCCAAAGGCGGTGTAATTTTTTCACAGTTGGTCTGACTTAAACCCTCATGACAAAAAGAAAGACTGAGCTCCATGTACATAACAAGGTGTCAGTTTAGAAACACTGGGGTTCAAAGATTGAGAACAGAAGAGCCAGACCCTCCCCTTGCCCTCACAATTGCTTTATTTGTTTGCTGTTTTCCACATGTGTGGGTAAATGGCTCTACTGATGATGTGGAGCTGGGGATTACACTAAGCTAATATTTGCAATGCTTGCTCAACTAAGCAGGAACTCAGGTTGAAAGATAGTTTTAAAGAATAACATTTCTGTCTCCATTGCCAAAAAAAGTGAGAAGCATAATAATCATTTTTGATTTAGGCACAGATTCTAATTTTGGAATATATGTATTAATTGGATGTATGTAGTAAAAGAGGTTAAGAAGTATAATTGAAATAATACTGGAGGGAAAGAAGGAAGGAGAAAGGAAGGAAGAGAAAGAAGGACAGAAGAAGGAAGGAAGGAAGGAACGTAGGAAGAGAGAAAGAAAGAAGAAGGATGGAAGTATACGTTCTTTAGCTAAGACATTCTGAGAGCTTTCTGTAGAAACTTGGTGTTATTATTCATCTTATTTATTCACATCCTACAACTGCAGTCATCTGATATCTGACAAACATACTGCAAATAGGAAAGAACTCAGAAAGTTCTATCAGGGTCATTTTAACCTTGTGACATAAAGTTACTATGCCCCAGACCTTTGGCTATTTTATACTTTTCTTAGGTAAATGTACAATTGTCCCATCTGTTCATAAACACTAAAATTGTAGCAGGTATTCTACTAGGCACGTAGGTATAAAGAGAAAATGGAACCAGAAGTTGTATTCAAAGAGCTCACATTCTATTAGGGGATATAATGTGTAGAACATTATAACATGAATAGTCTTGTATGAACAATAATATGTCATTTTTGAGGATTTTTATTCCAATTTTCACTTCCACTGACAGATCCAACCCCCAGAGCTTGGCTACATCTTCCCTTCAGAATTCCCAAGGTCCTCCTGAGGGGTCAGGTGAGTAATGCTTTAATGTTATCTACTCATTCCCAAATCAGTGGCTTTACCTCCAAGATTATCAATTGAGAAACACTTGGCCAGAATTAAATAATTTTTAGAAAGGACTATTTACTAAGATGATATAATAAAAAAAAATTGGTAAAAGAATTTGTCTTGTGCAAGTTCATATAGATTTTAGTGGAAAATTTACAGAAGCATGGAGATCATATGAGGGCAAAGGGATAACTCACAGGTATTAAGTTCTTTTCTATCATTTCTGGGGGTACTCAAGAAATGTCCCTAGTCCAATCTGTCCTTAGTTTCCTAAATAGCCACTACTACTAATTACTGCTCTAAAGGTCAGAGTGAAGGAGAGGTAGGGGAGGGAAGTGACACTAGACGTATGATGAAAATATTGAAAGTCCAAAATCAAGGTCCTTAGGCCAAATGTTGTAAATTAAGAGGAATTTTTCAACTTGATTTTTTTTTTGAACGGGACCCAGAAAGCATCATGAAAAGCTCCTGTCAATTAGAGCAAAATTCCTATCTGGTTTGATTTCGGTTAATCAAGGGAATTTCAAAGATGTTTCACACCGAGTATAAGGCCTGTGATTCATATTGATTAATTGCCATCTTATCACTTATTTCAATTGGAGTGAGGTGATTTAATTTAGTGAATGTCAACCAGCCCCACCTATACACATGCACATGCAGAATATAAAGAAAATAGTTGGAATGCAATTGTTAGAGGTAGGAAACCAGAATTGGTAGATTCAGCCAAGTCTTCTTGCAGAAAGGGATGCTAAAAATGAGTCTTGAAGAAAATAAGACATTCCAAGAGACAGAGGTGAGAATAAAATGAATATAAAGAAAAGACATATAGACAATTTATTATATTATAAATTATGCTAGTTTTAGTATGAGGAGAGACTCAGATATAAGGCCTGTCTTTAGTAATACCCAGTTGGGTGACCGTGAGCAATTCATTTAACCTTTTTGAGACTAATTGCCCCATCCAAAAAACTGAGAGTTTTAATTTTTTTATAGCACATTTCTCACCTCTTGTGTAGGCCAAAGAATATAATGCTTTTAAATCACATTGAAATTCTGTAAGTGCTATAAGAATGTCAGTCATTATTAATATAAAGTGACACAAACCCAGAAGAGAGTAACAGTTAGCCTCTCAATGCAGTCATTCTGATCCTCCTCAAAAAAAAAAATCATCACATCATCAACATGTTTACTCTGCTTCCCAAACACACACTTTTACCACCAAAGTATAATGCCCCATTCTGTAGAACAGCTCAGAAACACAGGTTATGACTGCTTTCATCTATATGGAACCTTATAATGAGAGAAGGCTGGTGTCCTCACTAGGGCTATCCATGACATGTTCTACCTTCCTTTCTCACAAATTAATTGCCATTCTAGAATGCTAGAACATTATTGCTCATTTACACTTTAACATCTGGTGCCTAAGTAAAATATAGATATTTTTCCATAAGTTCTCTTTGGAAAAAAAAAACTGAAAAAGTGAGAGAGAAACAGAGACAGAGAGAATATGAAAATATTTGCTGTCAACAAGCTAGTGAGTCACTTAGGGGATGATATTCATGGCATCATTAAATCTGACCATTTGGCCATGAGCACATTGTAAAACACCACTTCTGAGCTAAAACCTATCCAACTCACTCCTCACTGTAGAATATCTTCAATGTGAGTGGGACCCAAGGGAATAAGGTTTAATATATAGACTTAGGAAGGAACCTCAGGTATAGGTCAGGTAAAAACATCTAACCCTTTTTCTATCCAGTGAATATCATCGCTGTGGAATGTGACTTTTTTTAAATATGAAATTGTATATACATTTTATTTAGAGAAACAGTTGGAGAAAAAAGGTACAGAAAAGAAGAAACAAAGACATGTAATGGAAAGATTTTTCTCCAAAGCATTTTTATTTGTCAATATAGATCCCATTCATAGGATGTGTATGTGTGTGTGTGTGTGTGTGTGTGTGTGTTAAAATTCAATCCTGAAAAATGATTACTAAGTTCTTTCTTACTAGGAATTCCTATTTCATTTTCCCAAAGAAATAATTTTACCAAAGGGCTTAAAGTCATAATGAAAATTCAACACTAAAATCTAATTCAAAGATGGTAAGAATGAGAAGAGACTGAACATCCTCATATAACATAACCAACAAATTGTTCCTACTTCTAATTGAAGTCTTTCAAATATTAGGAAAACCACATTGCTCTAGAAGCATATTTGATTTTCTGGATAACTGATTTTTAGACTTTCTCTCCCTACAACAAGATTAAATTCCTATTGTTTTAACTTTTACTCAGTGCTCATAGTTTTATCTTTCATGATCGAATGGAACATGCCTACACTTGCTTCCACGTGACAATCCTTTATGTATGTGAAGTCAACTATCAAGTATATATCGAAACTTACTCTTCGGGCACAATATGCCCATTTCTTAAAAATATGCCCGTTTCTTACAACTATTTTTCATATAACTTGGCTCCAAGATCTTTCACAATCTTGCAGGCACTCCTCTGAACATGCTCTATTGTTTTATTTTTTCCTTCCTTCCTTTCTTCCATCCTTGCTTCCTTCCTTCCTTCCTTCCTTCTTCATTTCCTTTACAGTTTTCAAATACTGTTCTTTTCCCATTTTTGAAACTGAGATAACACTTTTCTTCTTCAATATTTGGAACTTCTCTACTGTTTATATGTATGTATGTATGTATGTATAAAATACAATGAATAAGCAGTCACATCTGCCCATTTAATTTCATTCTGGGGATCTAGTTAACCTAATCAAGGTAACTTTATTCATGAATGGCAGTTAGTTACTCCCTTATTATGTCCTTACTTCTCTTGTGTATCAGCTAATAACCAGTGCTTATTATTCTGTCATGTTCAGTATAAAATTTGTTCTCTGTTTCAGAGAGAATACAGCAATGAGTAGGCTGTTCTTAATTCTACTCTCAGTTTTCACCGTTATGTCTATCTTATGTAAAGATCTTATGCCTTCTTCTTGCATTCTCATTTTTCTTCTCACATAGCTTAAAATCACTTTTTATTCTCCTTAGATTCAGTCTTCACTTCAGTTCATTATTAGCTTTAGAATTCCTGGCAAAATTTTTATAAGACCATTTCACACTTGTACATTTATCTTCCATTTTCAAATCTCATGTACATTATCTATATGTTTCATTTAAAATTCTAAAATAAATGGTAAGTTCACTGAGAATTTTCATTGATCTCTTCAGAATTTTCTTCTTCTTCTTTGAAAATGTGTCTCTTTATGTATTCAAAATTTCATATTTGAGTATCTCTCATTTGTCTTGGATAAATTTCTTTGAAAAATTTTTGTTAATAGGATCTTAGCTTTTTTTTATCTGAACTTTTTGAAATATGCTTTTCATAAATCTAGCACTCATATCACACAATGGTTATATTTCTTCTCCTCTATCAAAAACTCTAGAATGGAGTTACCACTTCCCTCAAGATTCTCATTCATTTCACCTCAGTAAACAGATCTTCCTGGTTAATGAGAATTAGATCCAGAAGAGAACTTCTTCTTGCTACTTCTTTCACATTTTGAAAGTTATAATTGTCATTTAGGCAAATCTGGAAGTTAGCTATCTGTTTGATTAAGAACTTCAGTAGATACTTGGATAATTGAAGTCCTTAATAATTGCTATGTAATGTTTCTATGTTTTGGTTATATTGTTTCTAATCTCTTCATCAGTTTGTCTTTCTATCCATGTGTTCTGTAATATAGTCCAATGAGAAAACCAATTCCATTTCTTCCTTCTTTGATCTTTTCCCAAATGCTCTCGATCATTTCTCTTCCCTTCACATCCCTAGATTCCATCCCCTGGATATATGTTCTTAATATATAGTACTTTCCTTCTCCACTTTTACCTAGCCCATTTCATTAGTAGAGTCTTTGCCCATTCATTGTCATCGTCTAGTCATGAGCTTCATCCAATGAATTATCAATGATAATTTTGATGTCTAGTTTACCATCTTAGGAAATATGATTTCTCTCATCTATTGTCTAATCATTAGAAATCTACATGTAGGTATTTGAGGGTAGGGTATTTACTACTACTTCTTTAGAAATATATTTTTCATGAATTTCTAGTCTTTTGCTATCCCTCTACTTCCTTTTGAAAACACTCAATAAGATAAATATTTAACCTGAGAAATATATAAAATTAGTCTTTCCCTGGGGAGCTAGGTGGTGCAGTGGATAGAGTTCCAGGCCTGAAGTTAAGAAGACTTATTTTCCTGAGTTCAAATATGGCCTCAGACATTAGCTGTGCAACACTGGGCAAGTCACTTAACACTCTTTGCCTGGGATCCTCATCTATAAAATGAGCTTCAGATGGAAATTGCAAAGCATTCCAATATCTGGGCCAAGAAAACACTAAACAAAGTCATGGACAGTTAGATGAAACTGAAATGCCTGAAAAATAATAACAATAAGTCATTCCCTTCTGTTTCCTTAAATTGTATTTTCATTAGATTCTCACAACCCCTGGCAAATACTCTACTTAACAAGCCTTAGTTGGTTGTAACCCCTGCTCCAGCCATGTCTTCTTCTCTGTTGAAATGAAAATTTCATGAGAGCAGGAATGATTTTAAATTTCTTTTTATATTCCCAGCACTTACCTCAGTGTCCACCACATACTAGGGACTTTATTTCTATTTATTTACTTGGACGTTTAGAAAAATTTTATAGTTTTATAATAAAAACACAATTATTCTAATTTCCAACCCCAACTGATAAATGGAAACTCTAAGTGGTCATATAGCTAGTTAGAAGAGGAGCCAGTACTAAAACATTATGTACAGTGGAAATACTCCTGGGTTTGGAGCAAGTTAATATGGATACAATTCAACATCTTCCACTTAAAATCTGTATGAGCTCAGGAAGGTAATTTGAGCCCTCTGATTTCTACTTTCCTCATTTTTGAATTAAACAGATTACATAAAATTTGAAGCTTCCTTACAGATATTAAGCTGTGATTCACTGAGGTAAAGTTGGTGACTTATAATACATTTTGCTCTCCAAAACAATTCATTTGCCTTAATGCAGTTGCAAACCTTTACACTTATCAGTCATGATTAGATCATTTTTTCTTGGTTTATTAATTGAACAAAGAGAGACAGGAAAAAAGGAGGTGGGATTGTGGGGAGAGTAGATAGACAATTTTTGAAGGGAAAATAAACAAGGTATTAAACAATATGGTTTAATATGTGCAAGGATAAGGTTGTTTGAAGTGAAAGTAGTTCATCCATGAGTATTGAAAGAAAGAAGAAACGGCAGATATGTCTCATCTCCTTGAGACAGAAGAAAGTAGGAAAGCAAAAAGAGAGACCATGTTAGATAATTCCTGAAAATGGGATTATTGCAATAAGATAATTGTTTGGCTGTCTGATTGGCACTGATGTAAGAACTAGAAGAGACACCATATACAGCTGCCTTTTTTCAGAAAAATATGTAATTTGTATTGTGGTGTTTATAAGCAAGAATTGCTTCAAAATCATTCCCAACAAATAAAATACTTTCCCTTTAATTCATTGAAATATAACAATGAAGAGAAACCTACTATTGTCCAAGGCAATCAATAGAATTTGGCTAGTTCTAATTGTCAGGAAATTTCCTTTACATGGAGCCTAAAATTTCTGGGAGAGAAAAAGAACAAAATATAATCTATCTTCCCATAAATTCCTTATGCTTACCCTTATTATTCCCTCCTCTTCTCCCCCCCACACACCATCTCCACTAACACTTATCTAGGCTAAACATCCTTAATTCTTTAAGTAATTTAGTTATTATTTAGTCTAACCCCTTGATTTTGCAAAAGAGGCAACTAAGATGCAGAGTCATATGAGTAGACAAATGTAGAGCCAGTATATGAATTCCAATCCTCAGACTTTTACATCCAGTGTTCTTTTCATGACATCATCTTGTCTCTTTTTTTAACTGATAGGAGTAACAATAATCCCTTAACATTATTTCATGGGAATTTTCAAGGTTGAATTAAATAAGATCCTTATAACCCTGGTTAGTCTGAGTTAACTGACAACTCAGTCAGTTGTAATTACTAGGAGGTGACACTAAATGATGGGAATGAGACAAAATAACTTCCCCAGAAACAAAGTGGTACGTCAAGGTAAGATCTGATTAGTTAACATGAAAATTCTAAAAGTGGATGAAATTTAGCACAAAGACAATTTAGAGTGATGAAGATAGAATTCTGCTCACTGGTGCATGTGTAAGTTGAGATGTTGGCATCTGAATTGTGTATTTATGGTAATTTTGCTATTGTGGGGCAAGAAGGGCCATCTACCAGGGAATTGCAGTAATTAGATTAGGAAAGTGATTGTTCCATAAAATTCAGCTAAAATGCAACAATGAAGAAAATAGAAATGAAGAATAAAAGAGTATTTCCCAAATCAGAAAAGATTGTTTTATTGCCTGTTTTAGAAGCATAGTTAGAACATTAAATTGGAATAAAATCTAACTGAAAGGCAATAAAATCTAAAATTTGTCCATCAAATAAATTCTGTTGTAATGAAATGTGAAATTTGACTGAAATGAAGGGAAATGGGACTTAGGCTGTGTATGTGGGTAGTTTTTGAATGCAAAACAAGACATTACACAGATAGCTTGTTTAAAAAAATGACAGAACAAAATATGATAATAATGTCAGACATACTCAGATAGTGAATCAGGGTTTACTGGAAAATCTTGCATACTTAAGTTTTGTTGAACCCAGTTACTTGCTACTAATACCATAATTCTATTTCTACTATGACTTCTTCTCTTTGAAGTATGCATGGATTCTCATTGTGGTTAGGATCACATCTGGCAGTAAATTCCCCAATCTCTACCCACCTTGCCCAGCCTATCACAGAACTGTATTATCATTATTCTGTCCTATATATATTCTCTCTGGGAACTGGTCATCTCAAGGTGTAAAATTAAGAAATACCTTCCCTTCCTCAAAAGCTGAGGACCCAAAAGTACCAAAATTGTATAATTTGTAATATGTTCCTCTGCTAACTTTAGCTCAAGAGTTTTCTTAATAGCATGCTAGGGTAAGCATGACTTTTTTGAGGTTCAGGGAAAGTTCCTCAAAATGAATGAAACACTTGGAGAAGGGTTAAAAATTATCTAACTGTGGTTCTGATCAAGCTATTGAAATTAGCTTCATAAAAGCATTATGCATATTCTGTTTAATTTAGAGGATTTTTGACTTGGCAAGATTATTGCATTAAACTTTGAGGAAATAAAAGGGAACCTATTTCTGCCTATGATAATCCCTGCAGAAACATAATTGGAAAGACAACCTATCTGATTTATACATAGGAACACAGTAATTATTTTCCCAAGTAAGTGTATCTTTAAACATTAAGGTTCTTTGAATACCACGAGTGTATGGATATGCTTAATTTAAGTGAGAAAATCTATGGATGGCTAAAGTTTTGATTTTTTATAAATATAGCAACACTAATGACAACATAAAGATTTTTATTGAGAATACATTTTACAGAAGGTAGTAAATTGCAGAGTTCTGGCTGATGGAAAGAACAAAGACTAGAAGTCAGACCTTCCTGATATCATATTGTTAGGACAAGCAATTTCATGCAAAAATACCTAGATTTTGGCAAAATATTATATAAAGTCTTTAATTACATACTTATGGTAAAGTTGGAGTTACGTGTGGAACCATAGCTACAAATTCCAGGTGAATTAGGACAAATTCAGTTGAGGTAGATAGCAATGGCTATAAGAAGTTCTGTGCACATCTATTGTATAATGGTGACAAAAGCAACTTGAAAAGAAGATACTGAGGAATTAGAGGTCAAAGAAGTTCTAAGGAGGCAGGTTTGGAGGTGGAAGAAATGATTATGATGGAGATAAGATATGAATTGAGGAAACATAGTAACTTAGGGATCAGTAAAAATCTGCAATGATATTGATGCAGAGTGAAATTAACTTTATGCTTTCATCTGATTTTTCATTCACTTTGTTTCTGTTTGACCTATTCTTGCTCTATCATAGAATCATTAGTTTCCACTTGCCCAATTATAATTTTTAATAAATTGTTTTCTTCTGTTAGACTTTTTACCCCCTTCTACATTTGGTCATTTACTTTTTAAGGAGTTCTTCTCCTCAGTTATTGTGCCTCCTTTTCCGTTTGGCCACTTCTGCTTTTTGAGGAGTTGTTTTCTTCAGCGTACTTTTTTCAAATTGTCCAATTGTATTTTTAAAGACTTGTTTTTTTCAGTGTATTTTTTTTCCATTTGGCCAATTGTATTTTTTAAATACTTGTTTTCTAAAGTTAACTGTTGTCCTTCCTTTTCAAAAGCTATTGACTATCTTTTGCATACCTCTCATTTCTTATCCTAATTTTTCATCTACGTCTCTTATTTGACTTTCAAAATCTTTCTTGAGCTCTTCCAAGAATGCTTTTTGGGCTTCAGACCAGTTCATATTCCTTTCAGAGGTTTCAGATATGGGTTGGTTGACAATGTTGTACTCTTCAGAATTTCTGCCTTGATCTTCACTGTCCCCGTAGTAAGAATCTATGGTATGTTTCTTTTTCCTCATGGTGTTTGCTTATTTCCTGACCTTTAAAAAAAAAAATTAGCTCTCCTGCTGGGGAGCAGGGGGCACTGACCCAAGCTTCTTGTGCTGGGAGCCAGGGGCCTAGTGACTGATTTTGTGTGTTTGGGTCTCAGATGCTGGCAGTTGGAGGCTGTAGGGTTCTGGCAACTTACTTGTTGTTGGGCTGGAATCAGCAAAGCAGTAACTCTAGGGGTAGAAGTAGGTAGTCTGACCCATGGATATTGCCTGCTCATCTGGGCCTTTTGCTTTCTTTCACTGCTTGCAGATAGATGTATTGCTGCTGCAGGGTGTTTCTCTGCCCTGGGCTTTTGCCTTTAGAGCTGTGCTTCCCAGAGTTTTACTGAGGATCTGAGAGACTAGACTGCTATAGAACACCAAGGCACGTGGTGATTATTTGAGGTGTTTTCCACTGGTTCACTTGCTCATACTGAGGCACTCTGGGGTCCTGGTGTTGGTGTTTGCCTGCTTCACCACCTGGGATTCAGGATCTCCCCCTGGTATATTGAAGTGGGGCTATCTGCTAGCTTGCTGGGACATCTCCTGTTCTGTACTGCTCCCCTTACCCCAGGGCAAGAAGGGCCTTTCCTTTTAATCCCTCAAGCTTCCTGGGCTACAGGACTTCTGCATCTGGTCTTTCTGCTGGTTTAGCTGTTCCAGAGTTTTTCCTGGGGTGATATTTTCTGGGCTTTCAGAGGTTAATGAGGGAGGGTGAGAGCAACTTACTTCTTATTTCACCATTTTAGCTCCCAGAAGTGGAGAAATTAACTTTAAAAGCAGAGATGTGATTACTCAGTGATGGTAGCAGAAAGAAGACCAGAGAGTAGCATTAAAGAAAGAGGAGCATGTCAATTCTTCCTTCTGAGTATGTTTGTCAGGGGTTATGAGAAAAGAACCAGAGGGACTTGCTGAGGTTACCAAGAAGTGCTGTTGTCTTTAGAAAAATCTAGTTTTCAAAGAACACCAGAAAATAGATGGAATGTGACTAACAGAGATAAAGGATGAAGATGAACAAATCACAGAGTAGACACATTAGAAATGTAGGCCAGGTGATGATAAGAACCAAGAAAATTTAATGTTACTATGGGCAAGTAATGAGTGTTGTCTTCACCTTGGATACCACTGCCATTTAGTTCCTCCAAGATGGCGTGGCTTGCCTGACCAAGAAGTGTATTGGTTAACAGGAAGGCCTCATGGAAAGGTGTGATGATCCTGAGGAATAGGGAAAAGGAGCAGTCCAGCCAGGGTGACAGGTGCTCTGCCTTCACTGTTGGGTGAAGTAGTCACTACACCTGTCTATTTTTGCAGGTGAAAAATGAAATGACTGAGAAAACAAAGGTTCAACCTTATGAGCACTTTGATTTATTAAGCAATGCATGCAATAGCCTAACAAATTGGGGCCAATCTCTTTCCTCAGCTTAGATCTGGACCCTCAAAGAAGAGGGAGACAGACTTTTATGCTTTAAAAACTATTAATTAAAAATGGCCAGTTAATTTAAAGGAAGTAATACAACATCATGTAACCTGATGTCCAATTGGAGGAAAGATTAGGAACTTTCTAAATTGGGAGTCAGTGAACAAACAGATGTAATCCTCTAAAATAATAAAAAAAAAGTGTCCTACTCCTCCCAAGTGTCTGTAAACAAAAAAAAAAAAAGACAAAACAAAACATGGAAATGATAACTGATTAATCATTATGTGGCCAGTTTTCAGATAAAACATATGGGTTACTTAAAATGGACAGTTGTGGGAAAACTCCTTGCATCAATCTTTGGACCTGACTGGGTCTCTGGTCAGCATAACCAGGTTCTTCCTTAGTACCTTCTAAATTGCAGATATAGGTCTTCCAGCCTCCCAATGACTCATAGCTAGATTGAAACAATACGATAAGATTTTCTCCCAGTTCTCACAACTGAATGACATTTTCTCACAAGACAGAATTTGGACTAGACCCATAATTGGATAGAAAGGAAACCTAGCTAACTCTAGAATTGAGTCACAAGGTAGAATCAGTGTAGTCACTTAATTCCTATAATTAAACCAATTAAACCAAATTCCCTCAATTCCTTCACTATGCCTCAGGAATACTCCAGTCCACTATGTATTAAACTTCATGCTGTTTAAGTACTCTGGGTGACAATGAGTTTAAATTAATCAACATCTGGATGAGAAATCAGACTCAAAATGTTGATGTCAACATTAACATTGGTGATGATTTGTTTAACAACTAAAATGAAGGCAACTACTGCATAATTTTTAAAAGTATAATAATACATTGTGGAAAATAATTAAATTCCAAAAAAGTCTATATATTCTGGAACTCTAAGAAAAATATGTTAAAATAAAGATAAATATTAAGTTATCAACTTATATGTAATACACTATATGAATACAAGAAGAATAAACAATAGCATCTGTGGGTAAAACTGGAAATTTTAGTTGCCTTCAAGAGTAAATTCAACCATTACAAAAGAGGTGAAGCAATGATTCCCAGTCTCCCGATTATTATTTTAAATAATTCTAGAAAAAAATTTTATATAACATATATGTAATAATATAAGACAAAAAATTTGAAGTTATAAAGAAAGGCAAAGAGGAGACAAAACAATGAAGAAAATTAGAAAAATAAAAAAAAATCCATGAAGTTCACTAGAATGTCAATACATTTTATAAGCAATATATTATTTTTAAAATGAAATTATTTTTAAAAACTAAAAAAAATATATAAAATATTTTGGAATTAAGTTATATAAATACATGTATAAACATTTATTAAGCACCATTTGCCAGATACTGGGGAGATATATGGATATAATTGTGTGTGTATATATGTATGTATGTGTATGTGTGTGTGTATAAATATGCATTTATTTCTCCTCTCCTGACAAATGATAACCTCCTTGTGTACTTTTAGAAAAAAAATTATCTTAAGGATCTCTCTGATATTTTTTCTATAGTTGTTAACCACTGGGGTTTGAGAGAACTCTCTCTATCTTTCTCTGTGTCTGTCTCTCTGTCTGTCTCTCTCTCTCTCTCTCTCTCTCTCTTCTCTCTCTCTCTCTCTCTCTCTTTCTCTCTGTCTATCTATCTCCTCTCTTCTGTCTTTCTGTCTAACCTATTTCTTTTCCCTTTTATTCCTGTGGTTAATTTCATTGCTTGTGCTTTCCTTTGTTGCTATATGTGTTTTATTTTTTTATGTTTCTGTTGTCTGCGGTATTTGGATAGCAAATAATCATTTATTTGCATGAATAATTAAAATGTATTTAATTACTCTGTACTTTTTTTTTCTTTATTAGTTAGGTACAGGATTACAGGGTATAATACCTTGGGTTGGATCACAAATTTCTTTGTTCTTTAAAACAGATTATTTCATTTCTTCCTTTGATTTCTGGTGGGTAAAGAATACGCGTTTTTTTTTTTAATTCAAAATGTATATCCCTTATGTTTTAAATCTTTCTCCTGGACATAATTTTTATGAGAATAATTAATTTAATGATCATGTGTTTTAGAGTTGTGTAAGTTTGTGTGTGTTTCTTTTCTTTTCTTTCTTTTTTTTTTTGATTGGCACTTTGTGTTCAGAAGTTCTGGAAGGTTTTCTTACTTTATGGCATTCAGATCTTTTTTCTTTGTTATTTCTCTTGTGTTTTCTAAGTTATAATACTTAAGCTGTCTTTGAATTTCATTTCAAGATCTGTATATTTTTCTTAAAAAGAGATCATATCTTTCTTTTAACTTCATTGTTTTTTTTTTCTTTTCTTCTGTTACACTCTCCTTTACTTCCATATAGTTGCATTCCTAAATCTTTGTTCTCTCTCTTATTTATTGGTTTGGTTTGCCAATATGGGTTACTTTATCCTGCTATCTATTTCTGCTATAAGGCTATAAATTATCTTTTCACAATTCTTTTCCTAACTAAAACCATTCAGAAATTTCCTCTGTATTTCCATTCTCTCAAGAATTCACAGAGTGCTATGCCTCTGTAAGTGTTGATTCATTTTTCTTTTCCTTAAAATTTTTATTCATAGATATCCAGATTTAAATTACCTAGAGGTCATCCTCCTTACTGTTATTTAAATCTCTTATGTTTTATCTGTTTGTGTTATAACTTAACTTTTTTTTTACTCCAGAGACCTTTCATAATTTCGCTCTATTTTTCCTGTATTCCCCTATAACAAATTTTATGACATTTCATTTTGATAGTGATTTCCCCTGGGGATTAGGCCTCAAAGCTTTCTCAATATCCTCTTATACTCTCCTACAATGAGATTGTAAGACTTTTACTCTCTTACCAATGAATTATTGGGGAGATACTATAGACCTTAATTGGATTTTAGTCTCCTTTGCTTCAGATGGAGATACAGATATATACTAGTCCCCATTTTCCTCTGTTCCTTATTTCTCTATTTGAATCCTGAAGCAACAAAAAAAATCTGTACCATATTTCAAACCAGAACAAATTTCTCCTTTTTGGTTTTCCATAGCAAAAGGAAGAGTTGAGCAGAGATAAGTTTTGTTGCAAAGGTGTGGATTGGTTATACAACCCTGCCAGATTTTAGTCAACATTACAGGAGGGGCTGCTGAGTACATTAGTGGTTATGGATTAACCTCCTCTGCTGTTTCCTCAGTTTTTACCTTGTTCATTTTATTGGTGAGTTAGACTGTGTCAACAGTATAAATATATTATTTCTTATACATAACTACGATTTTGGAAATAAATGTTTGATATGTCATGAAAATGAGAGGAAGTATCTAGTCCTCCAACTTCTTGACCACATGATTCTTAAATCTTACTTGAGCTTCCTTCTGGTAATGAGCTGTCAACTGGTTCTTGGTATCTTTTTTCAGGCTCACAGGAGGAAGAGAAAGCACGGTGGCCTGTATACATTTGTATATAGTGAAGGTTTGGCTTATGCCTGGACTTGCTCTTTCTGCCTTTTCTCTTGTGCGTCTGTCAGAAATGCACAATGATTTTTGGCCTTTTTGTTCATTTTTTAATGCTTTAGTTTTATAGAGTGAGATATCTAATGTTTCCTAGAAAAATGTATAAAATATGGAATCCAGGAATCAGACTGGCTATAACAAAAACCATCAAAAGTGCTGCCAAGCTTTTTTTGTTTGTTTGTTTGTTTTTTAAGGAAGATAACTCTCCCAACTGAACAGCCAGATGAAAATGAAAGTGATTCTAGCCAAGCAAGCAATGGACAAGTATTGTTCCTGGCTGTGTAGATAGTGGTATCATGGTAGTCCAATACATAAATTCCATATATGGTCTGGTCTTCCAATCTCCAAGGAGGTAGGTTTGCAGTATCTTCAACATGGTTGATGCCACAATGAGTTGTATAGTTTTGTACTAACCCCCATTTTTATAAATACAATGTAAAAATACTCTTTATAGAAAGAAAGGGAGGTAGGCCCTCAGATCTCTTCTCCTCTTCCCACACATGTTTCCAGATTGATAACATTATGCATGTCATCATTATATATAATAGGTCATAAATTGATGAAATTATAAATGGTGCTGTGAAAGCCTTCCTCAACAAATATTTTTTTTTCATCCTCTGGCAATCATAAAAATCTTTCCTGGGACTCAAGGACTTATTCAACAATAATAAGTTCAAGAACAAGTACAGGACAGTCCTGACAAATCAACATGCATTAATTAAGTACTAACTCTGTACCAGGAACTGTGCTAAGCACTGGGAATATAAATAAGAGCAGAAAGAAATTTCAGTATTTCTTTCAACAAGTTTATATTCTAATGGAGAAGGATGATAGCTAAAAGAGAACTTAAAATTATGCATGGGGAAAGGATATGATTGATAATGTTGAGAGAAAGAAGTGTGTTGTAGAGAGGCATCTTCCTTAAAATGAATGTTCTGGGAGGAACCAATCAGAGGAATAAGTTAGAGGGATACAGGATATTTCCAGTGTGTGAAGTCCAAGGGTGAATCAGGCTTCCAAGATGAAAAAGTTTATTTGCCATCATAGGTAAATTCAGAGGATCCCATGTGTATCACAGAAAGGAATAAAACCGTGGCTATCTCAGTCATTATCCTTAATATGGAAATAATGGAAGATACTAGCCAACATATGAAAAGATATCAATGAGTGTCTGTGTAACAATTCAAAATAACTACCATACCTCCAAAATGTGAGGTCACCTGATGGCAAATCAAAGAGTATGATTCCTTGGTCTAGAGTGATTCAGAAGTGGAGATGCAGGTAATGGCTGTTTAAATATCAATAGACACAGGTGTCAATGAGTTGATAGAAAGTAACCAAGTGCCTGACAAAGGTAGTGAATACAGTGGTATGAAGGCAAAAGCAACAACTTAAAAAATGGCAGTGTATAAATCATATTAAAAAAAAGAAAACCTCCAGTGTCCTCTACCTCCCCATAAAAAAAAAAAACTTATCATCAAAATGTTGAGAAATAAAACCAAAACAAACAAAATGACCTAAAAATAGAAGAAAAGGTTGCTGTGAGAGCCTCACATAGGGACCTGACAAAGAGGGAGGAAGAAAAAGAAGACAGATACTGCCCCTTATTCAAATTCAACCTCTGACTCAGAGAGGAAACTGAAATAAGTTGAAATTTGTGAGAAAATCAGATTTAAACTTTTACTTAGATGTAACTGTAAAGAAGGCACTCCAGACCAGAAAACTACTTTTCAAATACCATGGAATAAAATCAAAGGTAAAAAAAATGTTCCAGTCATTTTCGACTCTGACCAATAGTGACAGCAACAGTAATAGATGTGGATTAAATCAATGAGTAGAATATTAAGTGAGGTTCAGGGAGAAGGATAAAAGCATAATATTCCATCCCATTAAATTAAAAAATAAAATTTACTGAATTAGAAAAAAATAATAAAATTCATTTGGAAATACAAAAAATCAAGAATGTTAAATGAAATACTGGGAAAAAAAAGGTATGAAGGAATGACGTTTAGCAGTATGAGATCTTAAAGTATATTATAAGGCAATAATTTTCAAAATTATCTGGCACTGGCTAAGACATGGAATAGTAGATCAATGAAATAGAACAGACATACAATTTATAGCAGTGAATAAACATAATAATTCTGTATTTGACAAGTGTAAAGACTTAAGATTAGGGCATAAGAATTCATTATTTGGTTAAAAGTTATTGGGAAAATTACAAAGCAGAATAGCAGAAACTGGGCATAGATCAAAATCTCATACTATTTAATAAGACAAGGTCAAAATGGATTAATGACCTAGACATAAAAAGAGATTACAAAAAAAAAATCAGAAGAACATGTAACATCAGACTTGTGGATAGGTGAAAAATTTATGAAGAAACAAGAGATACAGAGCAAATTTAGGGTAAAATGTATAATTTCAATTATATTTAATTAAATATATACATATATATACATATGTATATATATGTATATATATATATATATGTATATATATATTTAAATTTAATTTTTGATTTATGGAATAAAATAAGCATTTCCAAAACTTAGTATAATAAAAAAGATGATTATATATAAAATTGCAAATCTGCTATGTACCACTTGCTATTCCTTTCAAATATACAACAAAATTATTATGTAATTTAAATTTTTTTTCTTCCCTCTAGTTGCATGCTCCTGGTGGTTATTTTTAGACACAAATGTGTATACATATTATAAGCATGTATGTACATATGCATATCTGTATGTGTGTGTGAATTTATTCTATGCATATTTCTACTATCAATTCCTTGTCTGAATTCAGATAACATCCTTCTTCGTACGTCCTTTATGGTTAATTTGGGTATTGATAATAGACAAAATGACTTATTCATTTAGAATCATTATTAAAACAATATTATTGGTCTTCCACTTCCTGGAGCCAAGATGGCAGAGTAAAAAGGTAGTCGCTCTTACCCTCCCCTATCAGACTCTGAAAGCTCAGAAAATATTGCCCCAAGAAAAACCCTGGAACAGCTGAATCAGAAGAAAGCTGTGAACAGCAGTGCAGTAGCCCAGGTAGCTTGTGGGATTAACAGGAAAGGCCCCTCTTGCCCTGGGGGAAGAGGAGCAGCACTGAATGAGAGGTGTCCCAGCCAGCTAGCAGAAAGCACCACTTTAGCACACCAGGAGGAGATCCTGGTGCCTTGGCATTCTACAGCAAACAGGTCTCCCAGTGCCTCAGCAAAAATAAGGGAAGCAGCACTATCCAGGTGGATAAAAACCCTGCAACATTCATCTGAAAGGACCTTAAGAAAGCAACCTACAATTGCCTGAAAGTTCCAGCCTTGCTGATTCCAGCCCAACACCAGGTAAGCTGTCAGAATCCTACAGCTTTCAACTGCCAACAAGCAGAAGATCCTAAAACCCAGGTGGTGGAGCAGGCAAACACCCACACTTGGACTTCCAAGTGCCCCAGTGAGGATGGGGTAGTGTTTAACCATTCCCTGATTGATTGGCATTCCTAAAATTTCTAGTTCTTTGTCCCATGAAGAGAGCTGCTACAACCATGTAAGAACATATAGGTTCTTTTCATTTTCCCCTGTTTGGAAAAGACCAAGTAGTGGTACTGCTGAGTCAAATGGTATAGGTAGTTTAACAACTCCAAAGAATTATTATTCCTTGCTCTTTGAAATAATTGAATCATTGTGCAATTCCAGCAACAATGAATTAGTGCCCCAGTTTTTTACACCCTCCAGTCACTTTCCTGTTCTGTCATTTTAGACAATCTGGTAGATGTAAAATGATATCTCAGGGTTATTTTAATCTGCATTTCTTTAACCAATAATGATTCAGAGCATTTTATATGACCATAAATTGTTTTGATTTCTTCCATCAAAAACTTCTTGTTCATATCCTTTTACCATTTATCAATTGGAGAATGACTGTATTGTGTTCTTAGAGATTTGACAAATTCTAATTACTATTTGTGAATCTCCAGCCATCTTAGTTTTATTTAGTATTTTCCTTCTCAGCCTCTCTTTTTACCCTATCCCTGTTACTTTATCTGTTCCCCTTGTCATCTTACTCCTTATTTTACCCACCCCTCTAAAATTATCTCCCTTATCTTCTTCCCTAACCTCCTAATCTTCCTCTATACACCCTTTTAAAGTCCCTCCTGGAATTTATCCCCCCACTATTCTCACCTTTCTAGAAGTCCAGAAGACTTCTAAACCTCTTTGACTTCATATCTGTGAAAACTGTTTTGTAATTGTGTTCATGTAGTTCCTGGTTTTGATGTGGCAATTGTACTGCTATGAATTTTATATTGTCTTCACTTATTTTAAATAAAATTTCTTTCTTTATCTTTCTGCTGTATTTTCTTTTTAACATATAAAAATGCTGATGCTTTAGGTACATTTATTTCATACCCTGAAAACTTTGCTAAAGTTATTAATTTTTTCCACTGTTTTTAATTGATTCTCTAGGATTTTGTAAGTATACCAGCATTGTATAATAAGTAAGTATACCAGGAAAGAGTGATAGTTTTGTTAACTCATTGCCTATTTTTATTCCTTCAACTTATTTTTCTTTTTTTTTAATTATTACAACTATTTCTACCACAATATTGAATAATAATCATGATAATGGACATTCTTGGTCCCCCCCCCCGATTTTATTAGGAAGGTATTACCTTATCCCCATTACGTGTAATGTTTACAAATCATTTTAGGTAAATACTAAACATTTTAAGGAAAGCTTTATTTGTTCTTATGCTTCTTAGTGTTTTTCATAGGAGTAAGTGTTGCATTTTGTCAAATTTTTTTCTGTATCTATTGAGATAATCATGTGATTTTTATTGGTTTTGTTACTGAAATTATCAATTATGATGTTAGTTTTCTTAATATTGAACCAGCCCTGCTTTCTTACTACAAATCCAATCTTGTCATAATGTATGACCTTCATGATATCTTGTTGTATTCCCCTTGTTAATATTTTATTAAAAATTTTACGTCACCATTCATTAGGGAAATTGGTCTATAGTTTTTCTTTCTCTGTTTTTCCTCTTTCTGGTTTAGGTATAAGCACTATATGTGTGTTATAAAAGTAATTTGGTGAAACTCCTCCAATTTTTTCCTAATACTTTACTTAGTATTGGGATTAATTATTCTTTAAATGTTTGATAGAATTCACTTGTGAATCCATCTGGCCCTAGCTATTTTTTCTTAGTGATCTCATTGATGGATTATTTCAGTATTTTATTGTCTCTTCTGTTAATCTGGGCAATTTATATATGTATAAATATTCATCCACTTCATTTAAATTGCAGATTTATTGACATATAATTCAGCAAAATGACTTAATAATTGCTTTAATTTCATCTTCATTCATGATGATTTCACCTTTTTCATTTTCAATACTGGTAATTTGACATTTTTTAAAAACCAAATTAATCAACATTTTTATTTTATTGTTTTTTTTTTATGAAAACAACTCCTAGTTTTATTTATCAGTATAATACTTTTCTTACTTTCATCTTAATTAGTCTTTCATTTGATTTTCAGGATTTCCAATTTATAGCTTAATTGGGGATTTTTATTTTTTTTAATTTATTTTGATTGTATGCCCAGTTCATTGATCTGATCTTTCTGTATTTTATTGCTGTTAATGTTTAGAGATATATTTTCCCATAAGTACTGCTTTGGTTGCATCCCCAAAATTTTCCTATGTTAGTCACTTGTTGTCATTCTGTTTAAATGAAATTATTATGAACATACCTCACAGATACTGTGAGTTGGCTCCCAGACCACCACAATAAAATGAATACCACAAGAAAATGTGTCACAAAGTTTTTTGGTTTCCCAGTGGATATAAATGTTATGTTCACTTTATACCATAGTTTATTAAGTGTGCAAAAAGTATTATGTCTTTAACAAAAGCCCATGATGTGCATGCCTTAATTAAAAAATACTTTATTGCTAAAAAAAACTAAACATCATGTCAGCCTGCAGTGAGTTTTAAACTTTTTTGGTGGTACTTTTTTCCCTTATTTTGATATTGTATTGATGGCTATTGACTGATGAGGTTGGTTATTGCTGAAATCTTGGGTAATTGATTAAAATAAGACAAAAATGAAGTTTGATTCATTGACTGATTCTTCCTTTGTCCTGAACACATGTGGACCATTTTAGGTTTATTAATTGGCCTAATCATAATATTCTTATATCTTAGGGAATATGAAGGCCTGAGGAGAGATAGATGGGAAAATGGCTCATCAATTCAACAAATCAGAACACATACTTATCAATTAAGTTATTCATCTTATTTGGGCATGGCTCATGACACCCCAAAGCAATTACAATAGGAACATCAAAGATAGTTGATCTCAGATCACCATAATAATATAATGATGAAAACATTTGAAATATTGTAAGAATTACCAAAATGTGATATAGAGACTTGTTGTGAGCAAATGATCTTAAAAAAATGACACTGAAAGATTTGCTCAATTCAGAGTTGCCCCAAAACTGCAGTTTCTAAGAAAAACATGTGTGAAAAGCAATAAAGGAAAGCATAAAGAAATGAGGTGTACATATATTGTTTCTATGATTTGTTCTTTATCCTACACATTCTTTAAGACTAGATTATTTAGTTTTAAGTTCATTTTAATCTGTTTCACGGTCCATTATTGAATATAATTTTAGTACATTGTGGTATGAAAAGGTTACATTTAACATCCATTCTATTCTGCATTTGGTTGTGAAGATTTTATACCCTAATATATGGTCAATTTTTGTGAAAGTGCCATGTACAGCTGAGAAAAAGTTGTACTCCTTTCAATTACCATTCAATTTTCTCTAGAGACCTATCATATATAACTTCAAAAAAATCTATTCATCTCCTTTACTTCTTTATTATGTATTTTATAGTTTTATTTATCTGGTTCCAAAAGGGGAAGAATAGATTAGTTTTAGTCTTGAAAGTTCTTAGAGGGTAAGGTTGAGGACCCCTACTAGTAGAGTTTTGCTATTTCCTCCTGTTCCTTATTTAACTTTTCCTTTAGGAATTTAGATGCTATGCTGTTTGGTAGATATATGTTAAGTATTAATTTTAATTCTCTATGGTACCTCTTAGCAAAATGTGTATTTTCTCCACATCTCTTTTAATTAGATCTTTTAGCTTTTGCTTTGTGTTAAATGTTTTGCTACCTTTCCCTTATTTAAACTTCAGCTAAAGCATACTACATTCTGCTCCCCCCTCTTATTTTCACTCTGTATATGTTTCTGTTTCAAGAATGTATTGTTGAATTCTGTTTTTTAAGACACTCTACTATCGGCTTCCTTTTTATGGTGAGTTAATCTCATTGAAATTCATATTTATGGCTATTAATTGTGTATTTCACTCCATCCTATTTTTCTCTATGACTCTCTCTGTGTGTTTGTCTTTCTCTGTCTCTGTCTGTCTTTCTCTGTCTCTATCTCTGTCTGTCTCTATCTGTCTCTTGCTCTCTCTCTCTCTGTCTCTGTCTCTCTCTTTCTCCCTCTGTCTTATTCTCTCTCTGTCCCTCAGTATCGCTCCCTCCTCAAAGATCTGAGTTGCTTCTCCTCACTGCCTCTTTTAATGTACCCTCCTTTCTATAAGATCTCCATTTCTCTCATCTTCTTCCCTGTAGGCCAGATAGATTCCAGTGCGTTAATGAGTGTGTATGTAATTCCATCTTTGAGCTGATTCTAATGAGAGGATAGCAATATTCAAACATTTTCCACCACATCTCCCCATCTTCCCCTCCACTTTAAAATATCTTCCTTTTCCACATGTTTTATGTTCTTCCTGTTCTTCCTCTCTCTTCCCCCTTCTCTGAGTGCATCCCATTTTCTCATCCCTTATTTTTCTTTGAAATCTACCATGATGGTCAACTCACATCTCTTCTGTCTGCCTATGTATATCTTTTGTAATTTTCTCTAATATTTTTATCTAATAATGATAAAGTTCTTAGGAATTGGATTGTCATCTTCCTATATAGAAATATCAAGAGTTTAATCTTATTGAGTCCCTTTAGACTTCTTCATGTTTACCTTTTTATTCTTCTCTTGAGTCTCAGTCTTGAAAGTCATTATTTTTTTTCTATTCAGTTCTTATCATTTCATTAAGAATGCTTGAAAGTCCTCCATTTCATTAAATATCTATTTTCTCCTGGAGGATTATATTCAGTTTTGCTTGGTGAGTTATTCTTGGTTGTAATCCTAGCTCCTATGCCTGAGAGAATATCATATGTCATGCCCTCAATGCAGCCTCTGAAGCTAAGATGCAGCAAAGTGTCACTCAGTTCTCTGCTACTTGTGCTGATTTTGGCCTAACACCAAGAAAACACAGTTGGGTCATCAACCAGCACCACACCATCCATACATGAAACCATCAGTTATAGCAAATGGAGACATTTTAAATGCTGTGGATAAGTTGACTTATCTTGGCAGTATACTTCCCATGGATGTACACATTGATAATGAGGTTAACACACATATTGCCAGAGCTAGCTCAGTGTTTGGGAGGTTCTGAAGGAAAGTGTTGCAGAGAAGAGGTATTAGATTGACTACAAAACCCAAAGGTCTACAGAGCCATTGTGCTGACCTCATTGCTGTGTGCCTGTATGATCTGGACAGTCTACCAGACCCATGCCAGGAAATTGAATCATTTCCATTTGAATTGCCTTGGAAGATTCTGAAGATCACCTAGCTGGAAAAGATACCAGAAACCGAGGTTCTTTCTCTAACTAAACTGCTAAGAATTCAAACTCTGCTGCTGAAACCGCAACTTCAATGGGCTGTCCACATTATTTGATTGCCCAATGTATGCTTGAAAAAAAGACTTTATGGAAACTCATACAGGGCAAGGGCTCACATGGTAGTCAGCAGAGGCAATACAATGACACTCTCAAGGTCTCTCTTAAAAACTCTGAAATTGATTGTGTGACATGATAGACACTTCTGTCTCTGTCCACCATGGGATGCCTGCATGAAAGAAGGTGCTGTGCTCTATTAACAAAGCAGAACTGAAGTAGATCAAAACAAATGCAACATGCACAGATTTAGAAAATCCACCCTAAATGTTCACATAGACTACTTATGTTGAAGCTTTGGTATTCTGTTGTTCTGATCAACCATAAACATACCCTGTAATTTGACTGTAACATAGTGATGTCATTTTATTCCTCTTTGAGAAAAAAAAAATTCTAGAGCAGCAGAACCCACAAAAGCACAGAGTGAAACAAATTTCTAGCCCAAGACAACTTGGATGGTTTATGAGAAAGTTCTGTTGTGTTAGGCTTGGAGAGAAGCATAATTCAGCATCAGCCATGGAGGCAAAGACTGGGTACGAGTGAACTTGGAGCAGGTCTCTGGGAACTGAATCACTAGCAGCTGTAACTGCTGCTTCCAGAGCTCTTGACCCATAGATGATGAGGGGATTGAGTGCCTGATCAGAGGAGGATTGTAGGGATCTTTTTACTGGTGCTGAGGTAGGATTCTCTTGCTTTGTCCATGCTTACATGTGGTTCACAGTCCTGGGTGTGGTCCTAGGGTGAGAAGGAGCACTGGTGTGGGGAAATTTGTGGCAGCAATGGAGAGGGAATCCTCCTCACAGTTCCAAGGAAGAAAAAATAATACTTATGGTATTTCATAAGCCAGAGAACAATCCAGGAAAGGAGTAACACCTTTCCTTTGATCATACCCCCTTGGAAGAACTGAATATTTACAGGTCCTTAGAAGTATCTCTGAAAACTGCTACACAAAACCCCCTCCACATTGGAAGCAGAACCCTACTTTAAAAAAGAGTTAATGGGGGCAGTTAGATGGCACAGTGGATAGAGCACTGGCCCTGAAGTCAGGAGGACCTGAGTTCAAATCTGGCCTCAGAACAAACACTTAACACTTACTAGCTGTGTGACCCTGAGCAAGTCACTTAACCCCAATTGCCTTAAAAGAAGAGTTAAAAAGTCAAGTAATTGGCTAGGAATATGAATGAACAGCAGAAAAACCTCAAAATATGGAATCTCAGTTTGGTGACAAAGAAGATCAAAACATACAACCAGAAGAAGAAAAAAAAGTCAAAGCTCACACATCCAAAGTCTCCAGGAAAATATGAATTGGTCTCAGGTCATAGAAGAGCTCAAAAAGAATTTTACAAAGCAAGTAGGAGAAATAAAGGAAAACTGGGAAGAGAAATGAGAGTGATGCAAGAAAATCATGAAAAATGGGTTCTGAGTTTAAGCCTTAGAGAGGGCAAAATGTTTAGGGGCAGCTAGGTGGTGCAGTGGATAGACCACCGGCTCTGGACCTGAGTTTAAATCTGGCCTTGGACACATAACACTTAATAGCTGTGTGACCCTGGGCAAGTCACTTAACCCCATTGGCTATCTAAAAAAAAAAAGAAAAAGAAAAAGAAGCAAACACATTGCTAAAGGAGACATAAAAAATACTGAGGAAAATTACACCTTAAAAAATAGACTAACCTGGGGCAGCTAGGTGGCACAATAGATAGAGCACTGGCCTTGGAGTCCAGAGGACCTGAGTTCAAATCCAGCATCAGACACTTGACACCTACTAGCTTTGTGACCCTGTGCAAATCACTTAACCCCATTGACTAGCCCCCTTCAAAAAAAAAAAAGGAATGCTTAAAAACTCTCTATTAAAAAAGAAATTAGACTAAACCAAATGACAAAAGAGGTCCAAAAAGTCAATGAGGAGAAGAATGCTTTAAAAAGCAGAATTGATCAAATGGAAAAGGAGGTCCAGAAGCTCACTGAAGAAAATAATTCCTTAAAAAAATAGAATGGAGAAAATGGAAGGTAATGACTTCATGAGAAATCAAGAAATTATAAAACAAAACCAAAGAATGAAAAAGTAGAAGACAATGTGAAATATCTCATTGGAAAAGCAGCTGACCTGGAAAATAGAATAAGGAGAGATAATTTGGAAATTATTAGACTTCCTGAAAGCCATAATAATAATAAAAAAAAAGAACCTAGTCATCATCTTTCGAGAAATGATCAAGAAAACTGCGCTGATATTATAGAACCAGAGGGTAAAATAGAAATGGAAAGAGTCCACTGATCACTTCCTAATAAATAATCTTACATAAAAACTCCTAGGAATATTATAGCCAATTCTAGAGTTCCCAGATCAAGGAGAAATTATTGCAAGTAGTCAGAAAGAAACAATTAAAGTATTGTGGAAACATAATCAGGATAGCATGAGATTTAGCAGCTTACACATTAAGGGATCTGAGGTCTTGGAACATGATTTTCTGGAGGTCAAAGGGGCTAAGATTAAAAGCAAGAATCACCTATGCAGCAAAACTAAGTATAATCTTTTTTTTTGGGGGGGGGGGATGGACATTCAATGAAATAAAAGACTTTCAAGAATTCATGATGAAAAGTCCAGAGCTGAATGCCAAATTTGACTTTCAAATGTAAGACTCAAGTGAAGCGTGAAAAGGTAAACAGGAAAGAGAAATTGTAAAGGACTTATTAAAATCAAACAGTTTGCATTCCTACATGCAAAGATGATATCTATAACTCAGGAGACCTGTCTCATTATTATAGTAGAGAGTATTACACTGGGAGTATGAGATAGGGAGAGGTAGAATGTGGTAAATTATCTCACAAAAAAGAAGCAAGAAAAAGCTTTTACATTGAATGGAAAGAGGGGGAGGTGAGATGGAATGAGTGAATCTTGCTCTCATCAGATTTGGTTTAAGGAGGGCATAACATAAACACTCAATTGGATATGTAAATCTACCTTGCCCTACTGGAAAAAAGAGGGGAAGGGGATAAGAAAGGTGGGTATGACAGAAGGCAGGACAGAGTGAGGGAAAGATTAATCAGAAGCAATCACTTTTGAGGAGGAGCAGGGTCAAATGAGAGAATAGAATAAATGAGGGGTGGGATAAGATAGAGGGAAATATAGTTAGTCTTTTACAACATGACTATTATGGAAGTGTTTTGCATGACTACACATGCATAACCAATCTTGATTTACTTGCCTTCACAATGACAGTGGGTGGGGAGGGATGAAGGTAGAGAATTTAGAAGTCAAAGTTTTCAAAATGAATGTTAAAAATTGTTTTATCATGCAACAGGGAAATAAGATATACAGGTGCTGTGGTATAGAAATCTATTCTGCCCTACAGGAAAATAAAAGGGAAAGCAGATAAGAGAAAGGCAGAAAAGAGGGCAGATTGAGGGAATGGGTAATCAGAAAGCATACCATTTTAGGGTGGGGGAGGGTAGACATAGGGAGAAGATTTGAAACTCAAAGTATTGTGGAACTAAATGTTGAAAACTAAAAAAAAATAAATTAAGTAATAAAAGTAAAGTAATACAAATGTAAAAAAAAATGTATTCATTAAACATTACAAGATGGAAGTAAAGGAAAAAAAAATTGTTGGGTAGGTTTCCAAACTCTACCACATCTACTTCTTCCTGCAGTTCTAGAATTGTCCTTAAGAGAAAGCAATTGTTTCTTTAAATTGCATTTCTTTTCTTGCCAACTCAAAAATGGTAAAAATGACCAAGAACTCTTGTCTTTTTCCTAAACTATTTTGTGAGAATTTACTTTCAGAGACTAAAAGTGAAATAAAATCAACCTTTGAATACAATGAACTTTCATTGATGATAATTCTGGAGAATGGAAAATCCACTGAGTCTTTTTCCCTCTTGATTCATATTGGACTAAGTGTAGAAAGAACAGAAGTGGTGAGTCTCTAGGCCACTGTTGTGATTACTCAGCAGCATCCCTGCAATGGCAGGCTAAGTTGGTTGGCTGCCCCTTTTCTAATATCCTAAGTGACCCTTGAGCCAATTTCTCTAGATGACAGAACTTCCAGCATTAATAAACAAGTTTAATTGGAATGTTAAATTAAAGAATATATAATAGTAATGGATTTCCTTGGATATTTAGAAATTGTAGATATATGAAAGTAAACCAAAACCAAGGAACTAATGTTTTGAACTTTTTTTGAGACATGGAGTTTGGTAAAGCCTATGATCCCCTTCTCAGAATATTTCAAAATGTATAAATTACATATAGCTACAAAGAAATGCAATTTTATAAAAATATTATTGCTAAAATATTTATTTTTAGAAATCCATAAATACTAGATTGAGAACCCTGTTTGCAAGAAATACACTGCCTTTCTGGATCTGGGACCTCATGGCTGTTTACAAAGAAATTAATGTGGCATGCAAAGTCATAACAAGAAGGATATGAGCATAATCTGGGTTAGGGCTCTCTACTACTTATGCTCTGTTTGGTATATGAAAAAGTAAAATCCATAGTTACTACCTTCAAGGACTTCACAATGTAAATGGAAAAATTAAACATGAATTTGTGGAAGCTTTAATATCAATAAAATATTTAAGTAATCATTTTTAAATATATAATGGAAAAACTATTACAATTCTGGACATTACCAATGGAATTTTTAAGAAAGAATTACAAGATTTCAGAGGCTGAAAGTATTTTAGTCTAAGTGGTTTAAAGGAAGTATTTTTTTTTATTAATATGATGTGATTTGATTTGGTTCTTATAGGATTTGGGCAAGAAAATAGAATAACATGTACCTAAATTGTAGAAGAAAGAAAATACAGATTATTTTCTAGAAAAAAAAACTGACCAGAATAGGTGGAAAACAGACTGTGTGAATGAGAGGACTGGTAAATAAAGACATAACAGCAGTTTAGTGCAAGGTTTTGAATGGCCTTGAAGACTCAATTAAGCAATTTAGATTTTACCATGCACATGTGCATATATACATATGTAATGTATATATAACACATATTGCATAAATTGATAGCTTTTGAGGAGGACAGTGATATAATCAATATAAAGTTTTATCATGCTTATCTGAAGTAGAAATGAAGGATGAGGCAGGAAATGAAGGGGGGTGGGCTGGAGGGAAAGGGAAGTAAAACAAAGGGAAAGGGGGATGGGCAAGGAGAGAGAGGTATGGGAAACATGGATGTCCAAGGGAAAAATGGGGAGAGGCAGGAGAGGCCAATGGAGAATAGGGAGGAGGTTGGAACTGGGGAGGTGCTTATATCCCTGGGGCCATAAAGAGGATCATCCAAAATGTCTAGTAAACCCTCATTCCCATTTGTGGGGTGGCTTTAGCTACAAGCATCCTACAATCTTTTCTGAGAATGGAGTGATGAGAAAGTTCAACAAAAGTCACTATGTAGGGAATCTCCACTCAGTTTCCTTTTCTTCTACAATATCGTTCTAACTGTGAGAGCATATGTTGCTGTATTGTCCCCAAAATGGGCCATGCCTCATAATTTTCCAGGTGATATTGAGGTCCAACAGTGTTGCCTAAGAATACCAGCCTTTTCTTTTTAAGATCTTTAGAGAAACTAAATTTTTTCCAATTTTGTAAAAGACAGCCCAAAGGTGAATCTTTGGGAATTGAACAGGATTGACCCTTTGTGGACATGGGGACTGGAAGTGCCTCTCTCCTTAAAGGAGGAATTGGGAATAAGCCTCAGGAAACAAAACAAACAACAACAACAAAAAGACAAAAACAAACAAAAGCCCAAAAATCTACCTGACATTTTTTTTTCCAATTCCCTAACACTGAGAGACTTGAGAGGATTGGGCCTATGCTTCTAGATAGGGAGTCTGAAGGTGTGTACAGGTCCTTGTTCTTGAACAGAACCACTGGACCAAGAGCTTGAGACCATCAGGTTGAGTTCCAGACAACCTTGTAGCTGTCTATAGGAAAAGCACCTCTAAGACTTCCAGGTGCTTGGAAAGAAACCCCAACTGCAGGGCAAGAAAGAAGAGAAGGGGGGAGGCTTACATACCTTCCAGTCTTGGCTGGAGAAGAACTTGGGTTAAGCAGTTCTTCCCAGTCAGGGAACCATATGTTGAGGTTTTGGGTGTTGGGACCCCAAAATCAGACACATGGATCCTGCCCAAATGAATTTGACTCAAGCCTTCTTTCAGCCAGAACAAGGTTTATTAAAGATTTGCCATATTGGCCAGACTCTTCAGGCATCTGAACATTTGTGAGCTATTAGCTAGGTTTTTAAGGAATCGTGAGCTTTTGACTAGAATCTTAAGAATCTGAACCTAAATTTCATTTTATTATATTTTCCCCATAATATTAGCTGTTTAGGATCCTGGTTCTGTTATTCAGCATGTAGGCTATGATTTCCAAGGTTTGTGTCATTCACACAACTTAAGTATGTTATCTTTCCATATATTAAAAATGATTGAAAAAACTTTTGATGAACAAGAACAGATTCTGGGGAAAATATACTAGAGACATCCCTCTATACTGAATTCAGACCATCAATAAACATTTCAGGGGTGCAGTCATTATACTAGTTCTGAATCATTACAACTATGTTCTATATTGCCCATCTTTTCCAAAAGGATATCATAAGAAATATCTGTCCAATGCTTACTGCAAACCAGGTACTCTATGGTTATGACATTCCTCTGATGCAGTAAATCTCTCAGAAAAAGCAATACCACTGTCTGGCATGATCTTTTCATAATGAACCAATGGTATCAGTCATCACTACTTTCCTTTTTATGTATTCTTAAAACATTCATTTATTAATTCATTTGAGAATGTTGCTTGAAGTGAAATCAAATCATTTGTCCAATAGTTAGAATATCTCCTTACAAAAATTGTAGTACTTTTCAATTCTCATTGCCATCTCAATTCTCCGTTGTTGCATAATTTTTTCTAATGTCATTGAAAATGTTTCCAAATTCACAACTTTAAATTATTTTGATACCTGCAAAGCATGGAGGTTATCTTATTATGGTGATTTGAACGCATTTCAGTATAGTTGTGTTCTTAGAAAAATCAGTGTAGTTGTGTTCTCAGTTACTGTTTACTCACTCGGCTTCTATTTTCCATTAACAAGTTGAGTTCTGTATCTCCTAATTTTACATTATCCTTATTGTACTACTTAATGGTGAAAATTAATCAAACCCTAAATTGTTTTCCATTCTTTTCCTTGACCTTTATCACATTCCAACACACCCAAAGCAATGGTCCTTTTCCCTTTTTTTTTTAATCTTATTCTTACTCTCAAAATATCTAATACTCTCTTTTCATGGTCATCAGCATTCTTCACAAGTCTCAGTTAATTTTGCTCTTTTATTTTCCTCATGTTTCTGATAGGATTGCACCATATTTAAAACATCTACCTCAGTTACATATACACTGATATACTCCAGTCATCCCTTCCTTCCACTGATACTGCAAACTCAATTACCACCACCATATTTCTCAAACAAAAATAAATTCTGCTTAAATTAGATACATGACACCATGAAATTCACTTACCCTCTATGGGACTATTTACTCATCTGTAAAATGAGAGTTGGACTCAATGTCCTCTGAGGACCCTTCTCACTCTAGATCTATAAACTTAAAGTACATTTTACAAGCTATCTATACTATTTCATACATTGTGACCCTTTTCTATGTGTTCCACTGAGGGTCCAACATATTTTTTGGAAGGTCTTCTAGATCTCCATACATGGTATAGATATGAGTGGAGTACACAAATTGTGCTTGGATTATAGCTTGTACTTGCTACATAACTCACTTTATTTTCCAGTAATTCACAACATTGTTGGCATTCTTGATGCCACCTATCTTGAATAACACTTTAGTCTATCTATGATTTAATACTTCAGATATTATGGTATTTCATGATTCATACAATATAATACCTGAGAAATTAATTAAAAAGATGATGGACTTCTGTTCAGAGGTTACCGAAATAAGTTACATAATTTCTCAAGAATAGTTTGCCCTTTTCTGTTCCTCCTATTTATCGTGGGACAAGAATATTTTCTAACTATAATCGTGAATGCATTGATGTAATACATACACATGTGGGATATATACATAACACACATACTTTTTGCAGAAGAGATTTTGAGTACAATCCTAAATGTACCCAGAGATTCTAAGAAGTATCAATAAGGAGGGCCAACAAAGTTTATCCATTGTTATACATTTCAAGGAATCTTATAAGATTCTGAAATATATATATGAAACATTTTGGAAGGAAGGAATTTATGGTGATATTTTCTGTTGAATAATTGATTGTTTTTCAAAGGTGACATCAACAACAACAAAATCTAGGATTCTTTTATGTTTTTCACCTTTTAGCCAATTTCTTGCTTATGATAATGCCTGCTTATGGAATAGAATTTCCCAAAGACTACAGGTACCTTTGTCATAACTTTTATCTTTCCCCATTAGAAAGCACACTTTTTGACTCTAGGGACTGTTTCATTTTTTTTCCTTTATACACCTGTATCAGGTGCAGATTTGGTACATAACAAATGTTGATTGATTGATTGATTGATAGGGGGAAAGATAGCATGTTGTGGTTGCAAGAACAAATGAAATTTGAGTAAAAGTAGTTAGTTTCAAAATCTCCTAATTACTACTTATGTAGTCGTTGACAATTTATTTAATCTCCTTTGGCCTCTAATCTTTCAAATGAGATTAAACTATATAATCCATTTGCTCCCTTTGAATTATGATTCTCTACCTATAAAATCTTAGAGTATTTTTATACTTGAATATATTTTATACTTGAATACATATGCTGTGAATACATGGTTGAGTACATTTTGTATCTTACTCCTTAGTTCTCTGTCTAGTAAAATTGGACACATTGTCAGAAACTACTGAATTATTCCTTTGACTGGATGATAATGGACAATATTATCAAAACTGGAAAAGTTACCCCACCCAGAGAGCCATATATAACAGATCTTGCCAGAAACTATGTAAAGCTTTTCTTTCTCTTTCTTCCTTCCTTCCTTCCTTTCTTTCTTTCTTTCTTTCTTTCTTTCTTTCTTTCTTTCTTTCTTTCTTTCTTTCTTTCTTTCTTTTCCTTCCTTCCTTCCTTCCTTCCTTCCTTCCTTCCTTCCTTCCTTCCTTCCTTCCTTCCTTTCTTTCTTTCTTTCTTTCTTTCTTTCTTTCTTTCTTTCTTTCTTTCTTTCTTTCTTTCTTTCTTTCTTTCTTTCTTTTCCTTCCTTCCTTCCTTCCTTCCTTCCTTCCTTCCTTCCTTCCTTCCTTCCTTCCTTCCTTCCTTCCTTCCTTCCTTCCTTCCTTCCTTTCTTTCTTTCTTTCTTTCTTTCTTTCTTTCTTTCTTTCTTTCTTTCTTTCTTCCTCTCTTTCTTCCTCTCTTCCTTCCTCTCTTTCCTCCTATACATACATATCTATACACACATTCCCATATTATACATAAATATTTATATTTCCTGTTTTCTACTGTATTTGCAACTGGTTCTGCATATAGACTTGGTACATCAACTACCTCTACTCACTCCTAGAAATCATACCCTCATTGTTCTTTATCCTTTGTCTATGATTTTCCTTCCTGCACTTAATCTTTAGTCTTTTTCTATCCACATAGCATGGGTGTTTCTAAGGTTCTGTTTTTTATCTTTTTTCCCCGTCTTTCACCTTACTATCTCTGCCATTTCTGACTCTCTCATAATTTGAATGATTTCTGCACTGATGATCCTCAAAAATTTATTGCCAGGCCTCCTTAAAACTTCCCAAATTCCAAACCCACCTTTCAACTCCCAGTAGAAGTTGAATACTTGTATGCATCAACACTGATGCCTCAAAATTAAGGAATTCACAATTGATTTATTTTTAGTACCTCTAAGTTGCTTCTATTTCTAATTTCATTATTATAATCAGTGATACCATCATTCACCCGGATTCCCGGGTTTGAAATTCATGATTATCTTTGACTCTTCTCTCACTAGTTCAATATGATCTGCATTCACATACATGTCCATAAATAATTCAAACATATTTTTAACCCCCCACTCCAAACTCTAATTCTACTGGGCATCTCTGTTATCTTTCATATATTCTCCATACATCCCTGTCTATGATTTTAATCTCTATCAAAATTTGAAAGATTTTGACACATGCCCCAAATCTGTTAACTAATCAGACATCACTCAAAGCTTTAACTCAAATTCTGTCTTCCCCAGTAAATTTTCCATGACTATTGTGAAACTATTTTTAATGTCAAACTTTCTGTTGCACTTCAATGTCACTTTCATGATTATACATTTCAATTGTTCACATCATTACTCTTTACTTAGAATTTAAACTTTACAAGGACCAGGCCCCTGGATAAATGCCTAACACAGAGCATGCATTAGACACTTCATAATTTTAATGGAAGTCATTGGAATTAAAGTAAAATAATAATTAAGAATTGGCCATAACTAAATTATAATAAAAAAGTAGGCTAAGAGGCAGCTAGGTGGTGCAGTGGATAGAGCCCTAGCCCTGGAGTCAGGAGGACCTGAGGTCAAATCCAGCCTCAGGCACATGACACACACTGGCTGTGTGACTGTGGGCAAGTCACTTAACCCCATTGCCTCAATCCCCACCCCCCAAAAAAAAAGTAGGCTAAATAATCCATATGGTGTTTGGGTATGAGGACAATGGATCTAAATCAATGCTCCATTTAGAAATAAAATCACTGTAAAAATCTTTCTCCCTTCATAGAAATAGGTAGAATTATAAACCTATTATTGTAAACAATCATAAAAATTATATGGCCTTTTCAAACACACAGTAACTGATTTTTAGTCACCACACAAAATATATCTCAGCAGCTTTAAAAACAATGTGCAAGAAATATGCCTAATTGCATTTTCAATATTCAAGTCAGCTTGTGAAATATGTTCCATTTAACTTACAATATAGTTATGCAACATCTTCTGTTTGTGTGATAATGGTGAAGATGGCTATTTCAAACATTGTGCAGTTATGATCATTTCAAATCCTTTCCATTCTTAAAGAGTCTAATGTAGGACAGATTAGTACATCCTTTAAGCATTGTGATCATTTCCCCTACAGATTAGTCTTTTATTAGATAAATGAATCACTGCTAAGGGATTTCATTGAAATGTGCAAGACAAACTGCTCTGCAGAGCAATCACTGATGTGGACTGCTAACTGAATTCATCACATTGCAATCAGGTTAGATACCTTGGTGCTGAGCCAATTCTTTTATTATGGAATTAAGGAACAGAAGTGTCTCTAACAGATAATACCTTTAGAGAATACTTTTGAACACTTTTCAACTCATTTTGGTTTTCTTGTCTACACCAGGTTTAAGTAATCAGAATTACAAGGTTTTAATTGTATGGGACAGTTGTTTGGGGGCTATGAATTTTTGGATATGTAGAGTAGACATTAAGCTAATTGACAGATTATTGTTTTTAAATTTCTTGTTTTAATTAAAAAGTAATTCATTCTTCCAGACCTATTTCCATGCTCTTGTATTACATTTTTATTTCCATATAACTTAAACCAATCAAAAACAATTTTTAAAACTTCTGATGGTCAACAATATAATAAGTGCTTGGAATAGAAAGAAAAATCAAACAAAACTGCTGTTCTCAAGGAGTTTACATTATAATAAGGAAGAAAACATGCCAAAAAAGCACAGAAAATGTGTACATACACAATAGGTGCAAGGAATCCTTAGAACAGAATGAATTAACAGCTTGGGGAAAGGATACAGAAAAGGCTTCCTGCAGGAAGTAGTATTTGAACTGAGTTTTAAAGTATGACAGAGTTTATAAGTAGTTAAAGTGAGAAGGGAAGGCTTTCCAACCATAGGGAATAGTCATTGAAAAGATGTTGCAATGGAAAATGGAATGCTATATTTAAGGAAGATCATGTGGTCCAGTATGGATGAACAATAAAGTATGTAAAGAGAATCAAACATAAAATCCTCCATTTGGTATTTAGTCTCTTTATAATCTTGTAACTGATTTTTTTTCCATATTCTTCAAATACGTTTCTTCCCTTTAAGTCCCCTACATCATAAAGAACAAAAGACAAAACAGGGCATTCCTTATTATCAGAGTAGAAGGAAGCAATGCATCCAAACTTCCATCAACAAAGCCCCTCCAAAGAGATCTAGAAAATTCATCACCCAATATTATAGGGAAATACAGAAAAAAAAGTCACAGTGTGTCCTGTTCAGGCTGGAATATGGAAATATAGAGGTCTGTTGACTCTGGGAATGGAATCAGGGCAGGAGCATTTTGCAATCTGAACCGTGCTGAGGGAAAGACTGGACTAGGGCAATAGGAAATTCCAGAATTATATCAGGGTATCCCTAGACACATAGTGGGGTATTGTGAAGAGAAAATAAGTTCTAATTGGCAGTTTTATCAGCCATTACCCACCTCCAGGTTTCATATCCAAGACAGGATGAGAAAGTTACTTACATACTGGGACATGAAGTCTCTAGTAAGGAGGATCTGGATAGCATACTGAGAAAGGGAGAAGTTCAAAAGGAAACAGCAGTGTTTTGCCTCAGACCCCAGGAGCATAGAAGAATTTCAGTTCCATCAGCCAAAAAAAAATTACCCAGCAAAACTGAGTATACCACAATGTGGCTAAAATGTAACTTTAATAAAGAGAGGATTTCCAAACCATCATTATGAAAAGACCAGAGTTGCAGAGAAAAAAAAACTTTTAAATTTGAAAAAGAATACATGGGATGAAGGTAAAGGAAGATTGAGGATAATTATCTAGCATAATTAGGGTGCACAAGTAGATATCAGTACAATGAGAAGAAGGTAGGAGAACAGTTGACACTTCAATTTCACATTCATCTGAATCAATTAAAGGAGGGAAAAACACACAGTAACAAATATTTGGGTGCAGAAAAACACTTCATCCATCATGGAAAAAAGAGAGAAATGGAAGAAGAAGAGCAGAATTAGAGAAACTTGATAGATTAAGGGAAGGACTAATTCTAAACAAATAAAACAAAATAAAACAACTCTGAGGATGTATAAAACATTCCTAGCTCTTTTTGTGTTGTGTCAAATATTGGAAATCTGAAAGGGTGCCCATAAATTGGGGAGTGGAGGAACAATTTATGGTATACAAATGGGATGGAATACTATTGTATTTTAGCAAATGATGAATGTGAGGGTTTCAGAGAAAATTGGAAAGACATATAATATAATGACAAGTGAAGTTAAACAGAATAAGGAGAAAATTTATATAATGAAAGCAAGTAGTAAAGGCAAAAATCTTTGAAAGAATTTGGAACTCTTATAAACATGATGAATGACTATGATTCCACTGGACTAATATCAAAACACTCTACCCACCTCCTGATAGATGGCAAATGCCTCACACTACAGAGACATTTTTCTTTGGACATGCTAATGTGGTATTTTTGTTAATTAATTATCTATGTTCAAGTAAAATTTGATTTTTTTTGTTAGTTTGCAATGGAGTGTATGTGCAGAAGGACAATAAAGAAGATCTTTACAATTGAAAAAAATGTATGTACACATGTAGACATACATACATATACATATGTTTATATGTATATACTTTTAAGTGAGACAGGGGGATGGAGGGAATATATGGAGAAATAAATTACATATTTAGCAATGGATTGGCCAAGTAAGGTGAGTTAGAAGAATCAAAGAGGATGCCAATGTTGCAAAACTAGGTGAGTAGAAGGATGATGGTTCCCTATACAGTAATATGGAGTGTCAGAAGAGAACAATGTTTTGTGAAAATACCATTCCTGTTTTGAACTTCCTATTTTTTAGATACATTCAGTTCAAGACATTCAGTTGATATGGGACCGGAACTCAGTAGAGAAATAGGGAAAATCATACAGATGTGAAAATCGTTAGCTTTCAGACAAAAATGAATCTATGAAAGGTCATAAGGTCACCAGGTAAAAGATTATAAAGCAAAACAAAAAGAAAAAAAAGGAGGAAATAACTCAGAGCCTTGGGACCAAGGCGCAAGTAACCCAGTAAGTGGATGAAGCATGTTATAAAGTTCAGAAAAGTCACTGAGGAGTGGTTAGGAAAGAAGAAGGAAAATCAAAAGAAAGTAATCATGAAAACTGGGAGAGTAGATATATGAGAAGAAGGTAGTCAACAGAATCAGATGGTGTAGAGATGGAGAGAAGTAGAAATACAGAAGGTAGATACTCTTTCCCTGGAATTTCATTGTAAAGGACAATAAGGATATAGGACAATAGCTAGTAAGCATGATAGGATTTTATGAGTTTTTAGAATGGAAAAGAGTTGCAAGTCTTTGCAGGAAGAAGAGAAGGAAACTTGGACATCATAGTATAGTCAAAAGGATGTTGGATTTGCAGCCAGATGACCTGGTATTAAGTCCCATCTATGAGACTCACTACCTGTAAGACTTTGGGCAAATAGCTTAACCTCATTTCATTATGTAAAATAATGGATTGCATTTGATAGCATCAAAAGCATATTGCAGATAACATCATATGATTATATCATACTACAGTATGGTAGATTAGTGAAAGGTCAAATAGTAGAGAGTACATTTAGAGGACAGTAGGAACAATCTATTCAAGAAGACAAGAGAGAAATGGTATCCAGGTGCATATAGAAGAGAAAGGTAATTCTTCACCAAAAACTGGAGTACATCAAAAGATACCTGTAGATAATGTCAGAAGGATGTGAGATGAGGAAGAGGGAAAAAGAGGGACCTTTTGGAAACTTGCCACTTTTTTCGATTGATTATAATATAACTTATTGATATGATCTGAGTATGTTTCTGGAAAATATTTCATAGTGTTTGAAGACAGAAGAAAAGGTCAGGAAAGCCATCATGATGAGTAAGAGAGAATTTTGGGGGGAGAGTATTGGCATTATATTAGTATAAAAGAATCCAACTGAGATAGTATAAATTTACAGTGGACCCAATTGGTATTATTTGATAATTTCCTCTAATTCCATTAAGCATTATTTGAGAAGGGAAGGAGATGTATGAAGGATGTAATAATGCAAGGTTTGGGCTTAACAAAGCTAAGCAAAGCATGCTTAGCAATAGGATAAGAGGACAAGACATTTGTGAGTAGATGATAGCATAACACTGAACTAGCTTATAAAACAGTTCATATTGAGAAGGGAAGATAATGTAGCCAATAAAGTGCTGATAATCTGCCCCAGAACTAAGGGGTAGAAGAGCCAAAAGTCATTGTGAGAACAAAAATTAGAGTTAGGAGAAGTAAGGCATAGAGAGAGATGGAAAGTTAAAAACTAATGAAAATAATGGTATTTCAGATTTCTTAAACATAGAAGTGGGACACTTGTGGTGGGTAGCAAGGTCGACACCATTTTTGTACATAGCTGAGAGGGATTGGAGGAATAGATCATGGGACCTGAGTAGATTTAGGAACCAGGAAATTAGTGTGTATGAGGGAAGATCAAAACGTATGGTGAAATTCTCTAAAATAAGAGCAGCAGTTGAAATGTAAAGAATATAATGAGCCAGAGAGTGAACTCTTTTGAGAAAAAAAGGTGGGCATTCTGGAGATTGGTAACTAATCTCTCCTAACATGTGAGTTGGGTGATAAATTTAGAATGCAACAATCTCAGATGATAAGAGGTGACTGAATGATAGTGGTCAAGGGAGACTCTAAAACATGTAATTTGGAACAAAGAGTATTCTGCCACCTACACCATAACCTATGAGGCACAGAGTGTTTAGTAAAGGTTTTGCCCATGCCGGAAAATATTTTGAGTGATTCAGTATTATTAGAATGTTTCCTAGTTTCAGCAACTGACAGAAGATAGAATAAACAACAAGAAAGAAATTTTAGGATAAAAATATTTTTAAAAAATATGGAACAGACATTCTAGAGGTCTCAGGGGAAAATAGTGGGCAGATCTTGAGAAGATCCATGAGGAGTCAAAGTGAAAAGAGATAGCAATATGGAAAACACATCTGGGATCAGAGCAGGGAAGTAATTGTGCTTCATCTTTCAGGACTTTAGTGTCAATAGATGGAAAAATTAAGAGGGATGGGAATTTGGAGAACAATTGAAAATGAATCTAGTCAGAGAATCAGTGAAACCCTTTAACGAAATCAGGTAGTTATAAGGCTCAAGGTGAATAAGTTTTTCTGTGTGATAGGAGATTGTGTGAAAACTTGTCTTATGTCAAGCAAAACAAAAAGTGATGCACAGTTAGTTTATAGTTTAGAGTGTCCCAGGATCCAACTCATGCAAGCTTGGTGGTTTAGTGGTTCTGGGACTTCTCTTAAAGTCTAATGTCTAAGAAACTGGTAGTCTATCCCCTACATTCTCTAATTATCCATAAGCAGGGACTAGATACAGTGTGGCTTCCTTTTTGTCCAAAAATCTCTTGAGGTAGCAGGAGTTTCTGAGAATAGTGAAGAAGGTGATAACTTCAATTCAGGAGAAGTTTTTGGAGGATCTACTCCATTATATGGCTTGCTAGTATGTATTTCAAAGGGCATCTAGGTTGCGCAGAAGACAGAATGCTGGGTCTGAGGGCAACAAGACTCATTTCCCTGAGTTCTGAGTCTGGCCTCAGATACTTAACTGGCTGCATTACTGAGGGCATCACTTAAGTCTATTTGCCTCAATTTCCTCAGTTTTAAAATGAGCTAGAGAGGAAAATGGCAAATCATTCTAGTATCTTTGCTAAGAAAAACCCAAATGGAGTCACTAAGTGTTGGATATGACTGAAACAACTAAAAAATGATAATACTTATTTGAAACAAAAAGACAAAAGATAAGCAGTTCTTACTTTTGAGGGTTTCTGTCTTCTATATAAATCCTACAACAAAGATTATCTTTACTTCACAAGTTAGTACCAAGTTACATATTGTTTGGTTTTATCTATTTATTTATGAGTTATTTCCTCCTCAAATTTAATTATGAAGCATAATGGCATAATGATATATACACTGAATCAGTGTTAGTAGACCTGGTTTTAAATCTCAGCTCTGATCTTTACTATTAGTGTGACTTCAGGTGAGCCATTTTATCCTACAGAGGCTCAGGTTCCATCTATAAAATGAGAATGTTGGATTGAATAACCCTTAATAGCACTTTTAAATCCTAAATCCTATTACCATAGGGCATATCTATTTTTTATCACTTTGAATGTCTAGGCAGTATTGGCCATGTAACAAACACTCAATAATACTGAATTGTATACTAAAAAATCTATATTTTGTATATAGTATGATGAAAAATATTGTACTGTAACAAAATAATGTTTAATGAAGCCTTCCTTTTGTCTCTGTTCTGAAATTTCAGAACCATTTGATGGGAGGATAACAGATACTATTAACTTGCTTTGACAACCTTGCCTAACCCATGAACAAATCTCAATGAGTGTGCAAGGTTCCGTCATTTTTCTAAGTCTCACACCAGAAACTGTCATATGTATGGAAGCTGATGACTGATATCACATTAGAGCATGGCAGGTGCTTTGATTTGAGATTTTCCCAAAACCACCTGGGAGTCTTAAATCTATGAAAACATTTTGTTTCTGTAACACAAATAACTATGATATAGCATGGCTAGTACAAGCAGAGCACAGTGATGAAATAAAATTTATTTTATTGTACAATCCTTAATGTTTTCACAATGAGTAATTATTAAAAAGAAAAAAAAAGTGTGGTATACTAGAGCAATAACAGTAAGAAAGGGGGTGCTGAAGCAATAGGATTCAGATGATCATTTCTGTCATTAACTTACTGTGTCATGAATCTGAATTTCAGTAGTCTTATCTGCATAATGGAGATGATCATATTTGTCCTATGTTATTTTGTAGGTTTGTTGTAACTATCAAGATAATGCACACGAAAATTGTTTTAATGAATTCATAGCAATATACAAATATGAAGGTCTAAAATAATACAAGTATTTCTTATTTATCGCATTATAGGACTATTAATATGTCATACATAAGAATTAGACTTCTTACACTCCATCAATACTATCATTGATTTAAGTAAGATTAGGTACTCTATCTTAATATCCTATGCTGGAAAACCCTCCGCGATATCCTCCCATGGCAGCTAAGTATCTCAGTGGCTAGAACACTGGAGTCAGGAAGATAAATCCAACCACAGATGTGTACTAGCTGTGTGACTCTGGATGAGTCACTTAAATCTCTGTCTGCCTTAGCTTCCTCATCCATTAAACTGGGACAATAATAGCACCTACCTCCCAGGACTATTAAAAGGTCATATTGAATAACAATTTTATTTTACAAATTTAAGCAGCTATATAAATGCTACCTGTTATTATTTTTATTACAAAATTTATTTGGCTTAAAGGGTGGGATAGAAGTCACTACCTCAGCAGGACAACCATTCTAATTTTAACAACACACACACATAATATAGACAGTTCTAACTTTATACAATTTTCATTTTATTTAGAGAATTCTGAAAGAAATCTTCATTCCCCAAAGCACTTATGTTAACTTTACTGTAATGTGCTCTTTCTCTTTGTTCCTGCCATTTACTCTACACAGACTCCTACTTCCCATCACCAAAACCAAAACCAAGACCAAAAAAACCTCCAAGGAAAGCGGAAGAAAGGATGCAAAGAGACCTCCACCACTGGATCTGGTGCTTGGCTTGAGACTTCTAGCTCCTGGTGAAGAGATATGTTCCCTACTCAGTCCAATTGCCAGTGTGCCTGGCCCCCATGTATCTGTCTTCCATCTGTCTGCCTTTGGGTAAAATCATGTCTATCCCAATTATTGACCCCTCTTCTTGCAGATTATGTCAGGACCCCACGTCACTGGCCCTGGCTGGAGGCCCCATTCTGTCTGCTGCTATTCGTTTTTCAAGCAAGGCCCCCCACTGTGTCTGCCCCCCTTTTCCACTAACAGCAGTGTTCCTTCCCCATGTCTGTGCGTAAATTCACATTTTGTAAAAATCACTTTGCAAAATTCTTTGGAAAGGTGTAAACTTGTGTAAAGCTGGATGCAGTGTGTGTGTTGTGTGTGTGTGTGTGTGTGTGTGTGTGTAAACAGAGATAGAGACTCTTTTGAGTGTATATATGTGTGTGTGTCCATGTATATAGACTCCCTTCTAATACCAAAATAAAATCCTTATCCTTCCATCTGTTTTTTCCTAGATTTGCCACCCTGAGCAGCAAATAAATTCCTCTCAAATCAAATTGCTCTTCTGCCTCATAAATCTGTAAATACAGACAGTTGTTGTTTCTCTCCCTCATGCCACCACCCCGTCACCTTGTTATTCTTCTCCTTTCCAAGCTAAACATTCCCAATCCTTTTAACATTTCCTCTTGTGTCATGGTTTTAAATTTCTTCACCATCCCTCTCAAACACCTCTGGCTTTATTTTAACTTGCAGATTTCCCTCCTAATAGATGATATGGTTCCCACAGGTGTTTGGCAAACACAGGTTCTTGGGACTATTTCCAGTCTTTTGCATAGCAGTCAGGCTCTATTAATGCAGCCTCAGACCTTTAGCTTTTTATGGTCATATCATTACCTTGTTGCATCAAATTCTGTTGCTTCCCTTGTTCTTCATGGTATTTCAAAAAAATATTGATAGTGGCCACAAGAAAATATCTGTATTTTTTTTTCAGTGCTCTGGGAAATCGTGTGTCAATTTCTAGCCACGTCCAACTTGTGCATCCTCTTTATTCTCCTCACAACAGTATAAGAATTCTGCCTCAGGAAATCTGGGCACAGGTAGGTAAGCTTTTGTCTTATCTTTCTCCAAAACAGCCCTCTAAGTCACTTAACTTATATAACCCCTCAACTCTTCCACTAATCCTCCAGCCTTTCTAGATTCTTAAGTGTTGCCTTACTCCATTAGAATGTAAACTCCTTCAAAGCTGAGGCTATTTTTTATACACACACATTTTTGTGCATAAACATATGCATGCATGTATGTTTCACATGTGTATATATGTACGCATGTGTATATAGATTATTTTTATATATGTAAATATGAATAGATATAGATTCTGTAGAAATAGATATAATCTATAGCTATATACATCTATGTGTGTGTATGTATTCCCAGTACTTAGTATAGTGCCTTGTATGCAATAAGTAATATTTTTTTCATACATTTATTTACTGTTTAATTCATTCAGGACAAGATTGCTAGGATAGTGGCCAATAAATGTTTTTGATCACATACTTATAATTAAAAGTGAATTTTATCACACCCCACATATTCATACATTTGTTTAACTGTAAAGTATATATATGTACTACTATGAATATTATTGTATGTAATAAAATGCATGAGTATGTGATAAAATATAAAATACTATTTGACCATAGAAGAAATCAGGACTAATTAAAGCTTTGTTTTCTTTTCTTAATTTTTGAGTAGAAGGTGATGCAGTCAGAGCCACATTTTTGGTTCACACTTTGGCAACTTTGTGGGAGATGCAATTGAGAGGAGAGACCATTAGAATGCTATGAAAATAGCACTGGCAAAAGGGGAGGCTTATGGTGGTGCTTATGTTTGTATAGTAAAAAGCAGAGATACGAGGAGTGGAAAATGGCATAAGTAATGTGAACTTGAGTGAAATGAAACATAATGGTGCTCTGATCAGTAAGCAAAGTTGTGAAAGTGTTGGAATTGTGGGAAGAGTTAATACAATGATAACTTAAATAAAAATGCACCTAGTTTATTATTGTTTCTCCTTTTCAGTTCACTCTGTCTCAGTTGACTAGAAAAGGGAGGGGGAAGGATTTAGCCTTCCGGAAGCCAAGACATCAGAGTGAAAAGGTAGTCACTCTCACTCTCCCCTAGCAACCTCTGAAAACCCAGAAAATATCACCCCAGAAAAAAAAAAAAACCTGGAACACCTGAACTAGAAGAAAGACGGGGAGCAGCACTACACCAGCCCAGCTAACAGGTCTCCCAGTTCCTCAGCAAAAATAAAGGGGGCAGAACTACAGGGGAACCCAGGTGGATAAGTACCCTGCTTCATTCATCTGAAAGGAGGTGAAGAAAACAACCTAAAGGCTTCCTAAAAGCCCTGACTTGTGGATTCCAACCCAACACCAGGTGAACTGTCAGAGCTCTGCAGCCTCCAATTGTGAAGAAATCCTGAAGCCCAGGTAGTAGAACAGGCAAACACCAACACCTGGACCTCCAAGTGCCTCAGTGAGGGCAGGGAGCGGGGTCGGGGAGTTCGGGAAGGGGGAAACCTGTGGAAACCAGCTCAGAAAACCACCAGGTGCCTTGGCACTCTACCCCAAAGTAATCTCCCAGTGCATTAGCAGAAACAAGGGAGACAACACTGCAAGGGGCCCCAGGCACATAAAAACCCTGCAGCACCCATCTAAAAAGAGCTGAAGAAAGCTAAAGGAAAGGAAAAGCAGGCAATCTAGAATTGCCTGAAAGTTCCAGCCTTGTTGATTCCAGCCCAACACGAGGTAAGCTGCCAGAAATCTACCGCCTCCAATTGCCAACATAAGAGGCCCCAGCACACAAAGCCAGTGAACAAGACCTAGGCTCCCAACACAAGAAGCTTAGGTAAGTGCCCTCTGTTCCCTAGTAGGAGAGCTCAATCTCTTTAAAGGCCATTGAATAAAGAAACATCATGAGTAAAAAGAAACATACCATAGATTCATATTATGAGAAGAGTGAAGATCAAGACAGAAATTCTGAAGAAGACAACATTATCAACAAACCCAACTCTGCAACAACAAAAGGGAATGTGAACTGGTCTGAAGCCCAAAAAGCCTTCTTAGAAGAGCTGAAGAAGGATTTTAATAGTCAAATGAGAGATGTAGAAGAGTCCTTCAAAAATACAACTGGCCAATTGGAAAAAAAATAAACTGAAGTAAACAATGCCCTAAAAAACACAATTGACAAACTGGAAAAAAAAGTACCTTGAAGAAAACAAATCCCTTAAAAATACAATTGGCCAATTGAAGAAGGGAGTGCAAAAACTAACAGAAGAAAACAATCTGTTAAAACCTAGAATTGGACAAATGGAAACTAATGTCTCTGTGAGAAAACAAGAATCACTCAAACAGAAACAAAAAAAAAATGAAAAAATAGATGAAAACGTAAAATACCTCACGACTAAAACAACCAACCTGGAAAATTGACTCAGGAGAGACAATTTAAAAATTATTGGACTACCTGAAAATCATGATAAAAAAAATAGCCTGGACAGTATCTTTCAGGAAATCATAAAGGAAAACTGCCTGGAAGTCCTAGAACCAGAAGGGAAAATCACCATAGAAAGAATCCACTGATCACCACCCGAAAGAGATCCCAAATTGACAACAGCAAAGAATATAATAGCAAAATTCCAAAATTACCGGATGAAATAGAAGGTGCTGCAAGCAGCCAGAAATAAACAATTTAAATATCATGGAACTACAGGACCTTGCAGCTTCTAAACTAAAAGACCACAGGGCATGGAACATGATATTCCTTAAGACAAAGGAGCTTGGAATGCAGCCAAGGATCAATTACCCAGCAAAATTGAGCATCATTTTTCAAGGGAGGAGGTGGATATTCAACAAAATAGGAGACTTCCAAACTTTCCTGATAAAAAGACCAGAGCTCAACAAAAAATTTGATCTTCAAGTACTAGACTCAAGAAGGACTTAAAAAGGTAAATGGGACAGAAAGATGTGTGTTATTAATGAGCAGGGGGCTGTTCAAACCCCTACAAGGGAATGTGAAACTTGCAACCCTTGAGAACTGTATTGTTATTAATCCTAAAAAATGATTGGGTCAAGCAACACATCATAGAAACAATCAATAATTTCATTCAAGAGAATGACAGTAATGAGACAACATACCAAAATCTATGGGATGCAGTGAAAGCAGTTCTTAGGGGAAGTTTTATATGTCTGAATTCTTACATAAATAAAATAGAAAAAGAGGAGATTAGTGAATTGGGCATACAACTAAAAACACTAGAAAAAGAACAACTTAAAAATCCTCAACTAAACACCAAATAAGAAATTTTGAAAACCAAAGGAAAAATAGATAAAATTGAAATTAAGAAAACTATTGAACAAATAAAAAAAACTAAGGCAGGTTTTATGAAAAAAACAATAAAAAAGATAAACCTTTGGTTAATTTAATTAAAAAAAGAAAGAGAAACCAATACATAGTATCAGAAGAATGAAGGGTGAAGCTAACACCAAAAGAGGGAAATTAAAACAATAATGAGGAATTATTTTGCCGAACTATATGCCAACAAATTTGACAATCTTAGTGAAATGGATACATATTTACAAAAATATAAATTGCCCAGATTAACTGAAGAGGAAGTAAAATACTTAAATAACCCCATCTCAGAAAAAGAAATTGAACAAGCCATTGATGAACTCCCTAGGAAAAAATCTTCAGGGCCAGATGGATTTACATGCAATTCTATCAAACATTTAAAGAACAATTAATTCCAATACTATATAGACTATTTGGGAAAATAGGTGAAGAAGGAGTCTTACCAAATTCTTTTTATGATACAAATATGGTGTTGATACCTAAACCAGGAAGAGTCAAAATAGAGAAAGAAAATTATAGACCAATTTCTCTAATGAATATAGATGCAAAAATTTTAAACAAAATACTAGCAAATAGATTGCAGCAACTTATCACAAGAATAATACACTATGACCAGGTAGGATTTATACCAGGAATGCAGGGTTGGTTCAATATTAGGAAAACTATCAGCATCATTGAGCATATCAACAACAAAACCAACAGAAACCACATGATCATCTCAATAGATGTAGAAAAAGCTTTTGATAAAATACAACCCCTATTCCTATTAAAAACACTAGAAAGCATAGGTATAAATGGAGTCTTCCTTAAAATAATAAATAGCATATCTAAAACCTTCAGCAAGCATTATATGTAATGGTGACAGGCTAGAAGCATTTCCAATAAGATCGGGGGTGAAACAAGGATGTCCATTATCACCACTGTTATTCAATATTGTACTGGAAACCTTAGCTTTAGCAATAAGAGAAGAAAAAGAAATTGAAGGCATTAGAATAGGCAAAGAAGAAACAAAGCTATCACTCTTTGCAGATGACATGATGATATACTTAGAGAATCCTAGAGAATCAAGTAAAAAACTACTTGAAATAATAAACAACTTCAGCAAAGTTGCAGGCTATAAAATAAACCCACATAAATCATCAACATTTTTATATATTACCAACAAAGCCCAACAGCAAGAGATAGAAAGAGAAATCCCATTTAAACTTACTGTAGACATTATAAAATATTTAGAAGTCCACCTCCTGAAACAAACCCAGGAACTCTATGAACACAATTACAAAACACTTTTCACACAAATAAAATCAGATCTAAATAATTGGAAAAACATCAGTTGCTCATGGGTAGGCTGAGCTAATATAATAAAATATAATAAAAATGACAATCCTAAGTAAGCTAATTTACTTATTCAGTGCCATACCAATCAAACTACCAAAAAACTGTTTTATAGAATTAGAAAAAATAGTAACAAGATTCATTTGGAAAAAGAAAAGGTCCAGAATATCAAAGAACTAATGAAAAGAAATGCAGGGGAAGGTGGCCTAGCAATTCCAGATCTTAAATTGTATTATAAAGCAGCAATCATCAAAACTGCTTGGTACTGGCTAAGAAATAGGAGGTGGATCAGTGGAATAGGTTAAATATGCAAGACACAGTAGTCAATGACTATAGTAATCTATTATTTGATAAACCCAAAGACCCCAGCTTCTGGGATAAGAACCCACTCTTTGAAAAAAACTGCTGGGAAAACTGGAAAAGAGTATGGCAGAAACTAGGCATAGACCCAAATCTCACACCATATACCAAAATAAAGTCAAAATGGGTTCATGACTTAGATATAAAGGCTGATACCATAAGTAAACTGGGAGAACAAGGAATAGTTTACCTATCAGATCTATGGAGAACAGAAGAATTCATGACCAAACAGGAGATAGAGAACATTTGAAAAGCAAAATGGATAATTTTGATTACATTAAATTGAAAAGTTTTTGCACAAAAAAGCCAATGCAACTAAGATTAGAAGGAAGGTAGAAAATTGGGAAAGAATTTTTACAACCAGTCTCTCTGATAAAGGCCTCATTTCTAAAATATATAGAGAATTAAGACAAATTTATAAGAACACAAGCCATTCCCCAATTGATAAATGGTCAAAGGATATGAACAGACAGTTCTCAGATGAAGAAATTAAAGCCATCTATAGTCATATGAAAAAATGCTCTAAATTGTTATTGATTAGAGAAATGCAAATCAAAACAACTCTGAGGTACCACATCACACCTATCAGATTGGCCAACATGACAAAACAGGAAAATGATAAATGTTGGAGAAGATGTGGGAAAATTGGAACACTAATACATTGTTGGTGGAGTTGTGAAATGATCCAACCATTTTGGAGAACAATTTGGAACTATGCCCAAAGGGCTACAAAAATGTGCATACCCTTTGATCCAGCAATAGCACTTCTAGGGCTATATCCCAAAGAGATCAAACAAATGGGAAAAGGACCCACATGTACAAAAATATTCATAGCAGCTCTTTTTGTGGTGGCAAAGAATTGGAAATTGAGAGGATGCCCATCAATTGGGGAATGGCTGAGCAAGTTGTGGCATATGAATGTAATGGAATACTATTGTGCTATAAGAAATGATGAACTGGCTGACTTCAGAAAAGCCTGGAAAGACTTATATGGTCTGATGTTGAGTAAAGTGAGCAGAACCAAGAGGACTTTGTACACAATAACAGCCACATTATGCAATGACTAATATTGTTGAACTGAACCCTTCTCAGCATCACAAGGATCTAAGACATGTCCAGAGGCCTCAGGATGGAAAATGTTGTCCACATCCAAAGAAAGACCTATGGAAGTAGAATCGCTAGCACTTATTTTTACCTTCTGTTGAGTTTTGTTACATCTTTCTGATGGTTCCTCCTATTGGTTTTAATTATTACTTACAACTTCACTAGTGTGAAAATATGTTTAATGGGTATGTAAATGTAAAGCCTATATCAGACTGTGTGCCATCTTGGAGAAGGTGGAGGGGGGGAAGGGGGAGAAAAATTTTCAACTCAAAAGCTTATGGAAGTGATTGCTAATAAATCAAAATAAATTAATAAAATTAAAAACAAAAGAAAAGGGACGGGGAAGTGAACATCAAATTCAATGGTCATGGCCTTGAAGGTCAGGTAAGCTTGTGAAAGGTGCCTTCCAAAAGCATGGTTTGTTTAAGAGGGAAGAGATAGGCATTGTGGTAATGGCATTTATGCCACCCATCAACTACTTTTTTTGTGTTAATGCTGTAGTTACATGAGAATTGCTCTGACCCCAGAGCAGAAGCTAAAAAATATGGTGCTTACACAGTCAAAGGAGTGAAATGGGAAAATACATGTCAACAAAAATAGGTTTTGGCAGTATTCGGAATGAGTCCCATAATGACTTATTGTAGAAAAGGTGAGATCTCACCTGACTGCACACCTCAAGTTGATGGGTCAGAAATCACTTGAGTTCAAGAAGCAGCAATTAAGCAATGTGGGGACTTCTCAAGATCTCTTGATCTTTGAGATTTTTTTGGACTTGTTAGCTAAATCCTTTAAATTGCTTTTTCTTTTAAATTGTTGGTTAAAAACTTTTGAGTCTGAAGGTAGTCTTTAAATGTGTGATAGCTAGGTGGCAATGTGGATGGACCACTAGGCTCAGAATCAGAAAGCTTCATCTTCATTAATTAAAATCTGGGCCTCAGAAACATCATCTGTGTGACCCTGGACAAATCACTTAACCTCATTTGCCTCAGTTTCCTCATCTGTAAAAAGAACTGGAAAAGGAAATGGGAAAGCACTTCAGTATCTCTGCTAAGAAAATCCACCAAATAAATAGGAGTTATGAAGAGTCGAATATGACTAAAATAACTAATGAACAACAACAACAACAAAACAGTCCATTACTAGAGAAGAGGGAAGAAAAATAGATGGCAAAAGAAGTCAGCAGTTATCATTGCACCCAAAGTCCCAGAAATTAGATGAAGTTCCAAAGATAAGGGTATAAGACATAGCTTAGAGAAAATGCATCAGAGAAAAAGGGAACACTGAACCTAGAATCAATAGGTAATTTGGCTGCAAATTGCCAGATCATATATATCCTACTTGTACGGGCACAGGAAATCATTTTTTTGAGCCTTGGTATTCTCATCTTTAAAATAGGAATAATAATATTTGTATTGGTTACCTCAGAAAGTTATTGTGAATAAAGTGCTCTGTAAAAGTTAAAGCTCTAAAACTAGGTACCTTTAGTTTGTCTTTAGTGCATTCTGGACTGTGGCAGTATTCCCTTAAATTTCATCTCAATCATCTCTTGGAACTTAAGAAATCTGTTCAATGTGAGTATTCAGTGAGAGTTTTGAGCCGCATTTCATTAAGGTGAGTTAAGAGTCTAAGTGAGAAATAGAACAAACCTTAGCTGATGTTTTGAAAAAATCCATTAAGATAAAGATGATCCCTAATGCTAGTCATATTCTTATTGATTTAGTTTGATGAAAGCAAAACATATAAATGTAGAAAAAATAGAGATTAAACCAAATCCCATATGATCTTTCCAGGAGGATTACTTATATCTAAAGAGTTGTGTACATGCATGTGTGTATGTATGTGTATGCACGTGTGTATCTGTTTCCCCTCATCTCAAGATAGTCCCTTGAAAAATCTGGGCTTACCAGAAACAAAGAGATACCAAGAATTTTTTTTTTAATTTATTTAACTTAAAAAAAAAATAACCCACATGTGTTACATGGGAAAAAGGCTCACTCTGAGAAGAAACCCTAGGGCAATATTAATTAAAATCCTGGCTAGCACTTCATTGCTTCAGGTTCAAAGTGGAATCAATATGAAATTATTTGACTTTGTAACAGCAGAAAAGCCAGATGCCACTATCCTTATAAAAGGGCACTGTCTCAATACCATGCCTCAAGATCCTTGTTGTGAAAAGAATGAAAAGTTCTATTTAAACACAATGACATTTTAAACTTAGATTTTAAAGGAATATGTATGTGTGCATTCACACACACACATGCACACATATAATGGACTGCTTAGGTAAAAGGAGTCCTAGAGATATAATTCAACCCCTGCGTTGTACAGACAAACAAAATGAAGACCAGAGGAAGAAGTTATTTCTTCAAAGTCACAAAACTTATTTGCTGGAGAGCCAGAACTAAAGTGAAGTCTAATGATTCTCTGTCCAATGAATTGATTTCAGCGCTCACATATTTTAGCTCTGCATTAATTTTTCATTCTCATGGGATCCTAGTGGCCAGTTCATTTCATTGAGTTGGATTTCTTGTAGTATTATTGTCGTCTACAGTTTTACACTGGCCTTCCTTCTCTTAATCTTTATTCCTTCTGACAGATTTTTTCCAAAACATTTTCATTTCTCAAATTGTTTTACTGTCATCCCTTCTCCCCAACTGTGATATTTAAATGTATGAATTATCCACATTTTTAAAGGTTTGAGGGCCTTGTTTGGGTTGTTACAAAAGTTTAAGCCTACTAGAGTTGGAAGGTTAAGGTCATACCCACCAGCTGCTATTTGTAATGCTGTCTTTTACAATTATGGAAACATTTCCACATGAAATTTCCAAATAGGAAGCAGCCTCCTCCAGGACATAGACAGAGAATAGACATCCATTATTTGCTAGCCAGAACCACAGCCTTCACTGGGAGGGCTTAGCATTCTGATTTCTCCATGGGGCAGTGGTTAAAGTAGGGTGTTTTGCATTGGGAAGTCAGAGAGTTGGCGAGTGAATTCAAAGGAGAATCAATTAAAGTGTCTTTTCCAAAATCAATGTAGTATTGATTTTATTACTGTGGCCAGAGGTAGAAATGGAAAGACTAATTAAGAGAGAGGGGGTAGGAAGAAAGAAAAGTTATATGTACTGGACAATAGGTAGTGACAGGGTAAATGCAAGGAGGTTGACACTTGAATGTGACATGTAACAAGATCTTGAATATGGGAATAGCTAGGTATAGTAAACCATGTGTGTTTGAGCTAACTGATGCATCAATTGAGACAATATGGCAAAAGCTTATTCTTTCAGTCAACAAATATTTATTAAGTATTTGGGATACAATGAAACATAAAAAAATACAGTATCTGCACTCAAGGAGCTCATATTTTAATGGAGAAAACAACATGCAAATAACTCTCTCTTTCTCTCTCTGTATGCATGAATAGATAGAATTTGTTGCATTATATGTTATGTCACATCATATCATATATCATATTACATCATGTTGTATTATATCATAATATATGGTATCATATGTTATCATATCATATTATACCATACTATATCATGTTATATCATATTCTATTTTGTGTGTAGAGAAAATACATACTCATATACATAAATAGGTAGGTAGGTAGACAGAGATATATACACACATACACACCTATATGGATGGATGGTGTAAATGGAAGATAATCTCAGTGGGTGAAATGAGGAAATGGCTCTCAAAGGTGGGTGTTTTTATTTTTTAATACACTATGTCTTGTTCATTTGTTGGGAACTCTATTATCGATTGATTATTGAGTACCATGAGGTAAAACTTTTAAATAAATACGAGAATTGCAAACTGTTTTCTATAAGTTATTTTTGACATTTTAACTTATTTTTATTTATGTTCACATTCTTTTCTTTTGAAATTTTAAGTGCCAAATTCTCTCTCTCTATCCCACACCTTCTACTACCAGTCGAGAAGGCAAGCAATATGGTATAATTATGTATGTGAAATCATACAAAATATATTTTCAAGTTAGCCATAATTTAAAAAAAAAAAAGAAAAATATGGTGAGAATATTGTCCTTCATTTGGGACTCAGACTTCATCAGAACTCTGAAGGTGGATGGTATTTTTCCTCTTGAGTCCTTTGGACTTTTCTTGGATTATTATATTGATCAAAGTATCCAAGTCTTTTACAGGTGATCATCATTACAACATTGCTGTTACTGTGCACAATGATCTCCTAGTTCTCACTGCACTTTGCATCAGTTCACAAATATTTTGGCATTTATTTTCTGAAAGCACCACTCCCATCATTATAGCACAATATTACTTTATCACAACCTGTTCATCCATCCCTCAATTAATATGCATCAATTTCTAATTCTTTGCCACAAAAAAGAGAACTGCTATAAATATATTCTGTATAGATATAGATTGCCTTTTCTTTTGCTTTGATATATTTGAGATATAGAACTAATAGTGGTATTTCTGGGTCAAAGTGTGTGCACCATTTGATATTTATTTGGGTATAGCTCCAAATTGTTCTCCAATACTTGAACCCATCCACCAATAGTCTATTAGTGTACCTATTTTTCCTCCATCCTCTCCATCATTGGCTGTTTCTGATTGGTGTTTCCTCATAGTTGTTTTAATTTGCTTTTCTCTAATCAATAGTGACTTAGAACGTTTCTTCATATGACCATAGAGAGTTTTGATTTCTTCTTCTGAGAGTTACCAATTAATGTTTTTGACCATTTATCAATTGGAGAATGGCTCTTATACATTTGACTTAATTCTATACTCAGTATATATTTGGATATATAAAGATATAAAGATGAAGTCTTTATCAGAGAAATTTGCTGTAAATGTTTTTAATATTATTTCATTGTCTATGATGCCTTTTAGCATAATGTAGTTTCTCCAATTGTCTCTTTTAGTTAGCTCTATTTTTTTTTGCTTTTGCATTGTCTGAGATCGTGATTGCTACCCTTCCCTTTTTTAATTCAACTGAAGCATATTAGATCCTGTGCAATATCTTTATCTTAACTCTTTTTTTTTCTTTTTCAAGTTTGTCTCATAAACAACAAACTACTGCATTCTCATATCTAATCTATGCTGTTTCCATTTGGTGGGTGAGCTCATCCCATTCACATTCATAGTTATGTATATTACCTGTGCCTTTCCCTCCACCCTATTTTCTTCAGTTTCTTCCTCTATGTCTCTTTTTGTCTTGTTCCTCCTCAAAAGTCTATTTTGTTTTGTTAAAAGAGTTCTTCTGGGTGCCTACCCTTAATCTACCATCTTCAAAGATAGAAGATTTGTACTGAGTCTTGAAGGAAGCCTGGAAAGCCAGGAGACTCTAGCATTGTCAGATAGCTAAGAAAAATTATTTTGTTTCAATGTGGCAAAATTTTAGGCTCCCCTTTTGATCTTACCTATTGTCTGCAGATTGTGGTAGATGATGGAAATGACTCTTTTTTTTTTGCCTGAGGTCTGAGTCACACCACCACCACTGCTGCTACTGCTGGTTTCTGAACATTCTCCTCTCTCAGTACAGTGTCCAGGGCTTCCCTACGAGGGAATGCCACTGCTGCTGAAAAGTCCTCTTTCACTCTACCCTGAATTTGTGACCTGGGATTGGTAAACAAAACTAACAATTGTTAGCTGTCCACATCACAATGTCCCAGAATGGATCTGGGGCTGCCCCATGTGGGTTTGGGACCTCTTTCTTTGTGCTACTGTACAGCTTTTCCCTGGTGCTTGAGTGCCCTGTGCTCACCATTTGCTGATGCTCCAAGCCCACCTTATTATCTGCAGACCTCTTTCTACATTCTTATGTTGATCTGGGCTAAGCAAAGGTCTGTGTGGCTTTTTCTGAATTTTTCCATCAGAATCGACTCAGGTCTATTTTATAGATCTGCTCAGAGCAGTTTCTGAAGATGGATTTTAACTCATTTTACTGATTCCAGGCTCAGTCTAACTCTTGCACCAGATAGCTGGGCAAATGAAATTACCTCTCTGATTCTCCTTTGCACCTGCAAATGCAGATAATATTATGTATCTCATAATGTTATTTTCCCCCTTTTTATCCCAATGGTTTAGTATAATTCTGAGACATGATAGGAACTTAATAAACACTAATTTATTAATTGCTTGTCCATTATTTTAAAGAGGTGATACTGACAATCTGTTGACATCCTCTCATATCAGACTTTATAATTTTGTAGATGAAGTTGTCATTTCCTTTAAATGAGATTTCATTCTGATATCCCAGGAAGTCAAATGTTTCTTGGATAAGATCCTAGTTAGACTTTTTTCTTTCTCATTTCTGTAACAGTCTTTAACTGTTTAAAACTTTCAAAACTGATGATTTACTATGTTATATACTATGACAGAACATACAATATATTCTTCTGCTCTTCTATTCATTTTTCACTTTGATGTCAATAGGTTAGGTTGAAACTGTCTTAATTATAAGCCATATCATCTTTATAGTTTTAGTATATTTTTAAGAAGACATTGTAAAATCCTTTTATTTCTAAATAGTTTATGGTCAATCTATGCACAGACTGTCAATTAAAAAACAATGATTCCCACCTATAAAATCAGTCATACGCTGTCTAATACTTCCCATCTTCCATAAAGAAATGATTCATGCTATCATCTATTTCCCCCAGATAATAGCGATACTCCCTAATTACTTTTTATATATTTTGAATCTATGCTATATTTACCTAAATGTGTATACCATCCCCTCCCAAATGTAAACACCTTGAAGGCAGACTTTTTGTTTTGTTTTGTTTTGTTTTGTTTTGTTTATTTATTTTGGTCTTTATATTCTCTAGAGTTAACACAGTGCCTGACACATATTTGGCACTCTCAATTTAATTAAATTATGTATATCTTTACTCTATAGTATTCAAACCCTTGACCTGTTGAATTTTGTATTTCTGAGTTATATATCCTGAAATGCTTCACATCATTATGCCTTATGGCCACTTTTTTTTGCATATTTCATTCATTTATTTTGATTTATCAACAATCACTTCCACATGTTTTTGACTTTAAAATTTTTCTCCTCCTTCCTCCCCAGCACACTCACCAAAATGGTGCATAATCTGATATAGGCTATACATTTACATTCCTATTAAACATATTTTCACATTAGTGAAGTTGTAAGTAAGAATTAAAACCAATAGGAGGAACCATCAAAAAGAGGAAGCAAAACTCAACAGAAGAGAAAAAAAAGATAGTGATTCAACTTTCACAATTATGATTACTACCTGTGTCTTTTTTTCCATCCTTCTCATCCCTGTTTATGCTTTTCTTTCTCCTCTCTTCCTTCCCCCATCACCAGTACTTTGCTTTTGACCATGGTCTCCTTCAGTCTCTCCTCCCTTCTATTATCCCCCTCTCCCCTCTTCCCCTTCAACCCCCACCTCTTCTTCCCTCCCTTCCATCCACCTTCCCTTTTCTTTCCCCTTTTCCCCCCTAATGCCCACAGGGCAAGTTAAATTTCCATAGGTAACTGATTATGTTATTCTTTTCTTGGGCCAAATCTGATGAGAGCAAGGTTCAAACAATGCTCACCCCCCTCCCTTCTTTCCCTCTGCAGTAATAGGATGTTCTGTCTTTTCCCCATAATGTAATTTACCCTTATCTGTCTCCTCCTTTCTCAGTACATTTTCTAAAATTAGACTAAACCACTTACTTGGATCCATTTAACCCACTTGATTAGATATTTTTTTTTTATCATTACATCAAAGTCAACTAATATCCACCCCCTTTATGTATACTCCTTTAACATGGTGTAATAACAATACAGTTCTCAAGAGTTGCAAGTGTCATCTTCCCTTGTAGGGATGTAAACAGTCTGCCCTTATTAACAACATTTTGTATCTTTCTGTCCCATTTACCTTTTTATGTCTTTCTTGAATCTTGGACTTGAAGATCAAATTTTTTGTTGAGCTCTGGTCTTTTTATGAGGAAGGTTTGGAAGTCCCCTATTTCACTGAATATCTGTCTTCTCCCTTGAAAAATCATGCTCATTTTTGCAGTGTATTTGATCCTTTGCAGCAATCCAAGCTCCTTTGTCTTATGGAATATTATGTTCCATGCCCTGAGGTCTTTTAATGTAGAAGCTGCAAGGTCCTGTGTAATCCTGACTGTGGTTCCATGATATTTAAATTGTTTCTTTCTGGCTGCTTGCAGCACCTTCTCTTTCATCTGGTAATTTTGGAATTTTGCTATTATATTCCTTGGCATTGTCAATTTCGGATCGCTTTCACATGGTGAGCAGCGTATTCTTTCTATGGTTATTTTACCTTCTGGTTCTAGGATTTCAGGGCAGTTTTCCTTTATGAGTTTCTGAAAGATATTATCCAGGCTCTTTTTTTCATCATGATTTTCAGGTAGTCCAATGACTTTTAAATTGTCTCTCCTGTATTGATTTTCCAGGTCAGTTGTTTTACCAATAAGGTATTTTAAGTTTTCATTCATTTTTTCATTTTTTTGTTTCTGTTTGACTGATTCTTGCTCTCTCATAGAGTCATTAGTTTCCATTTGTCCAATTCTAGTTTTTAACAGATTGTTTTTCTGTTAGTTTTTGTACTTCCTTCTTCAATTGGCCAATTGTATTTTTAAGGGATTTGTTTTCTTCAGTGTACTTTTTTTCCAGTTTGCCAATTGTGTTTTTTAGGGACTTGTTTTCTTCAGTGTACTTTTTTTTCAATTGGCCAATTGTATTTTTTAAGGACTCTTCTACCTCTCTCATTAGACTTTTAAAATCCTTCTTGAGCTCTTCTAAGAAGGCTTTTTGGGCTTCAGACCAGTTCATATTCCCTTTTGATGTTGCAGATGTGGGTTTGTTGACAATGTTATCCCCTTCAGAATTTCCGTCTTCATCTCCACTCTTCTCATAATATGAATCTGTGGTATGTTTCTTTTTACTCATGGTCTCTTTATTCGCTGGCCTTTAAAGAGATTGAGCTCTCCTGCTGGGGAGCAGAAGGCACTGACCCAAGCTTCTTGTGTTTTGAGCCTAGGTCTTGTTCACTGGCTTTGTGTGCTGGGGCCTCTTATTCTGGCAATTGGAAGCTGTAGGTTTCTGGCAGCTTACCTCATGTTGGGCTGGAATCAGCAAGGCTGGAACTTTCAGGCAATTCTACATTGCCTCCTTTTCCTTTCCTGTAGCTTTCTTCAGCTCCTTTTAGGTGGGTGCTGCAGGGTGTTTATGTGCCTGGGGCCCCTTGCAGTGTGGTCTCCCTTGTTTCTGATAATGCACTGGGAGATTCCTTTGGGGTAGAGTGCCCAGGCACCTGGTGGTTTTCTGAGCTGGTTTCCACCAGTTCCCCCTGCCTTCACTGAGGCACTTGGAGGTCCAGGTCTTGGTGTTTGCCTGTTCTACCACCTGGGCTTCAGGATCTCCTCCTGGTTGACAGTTGGAGTTGGTGGGTTGGAATCAGCAAGGCTGGGACTTTAGAAAGACTCTAGGTTGTTTTCTTCAGCTCCTTTCAGATGAATGCTCCAGAGTATTTATCTATCTGGGGCCCTTTGTAGTGCTGCTTCCCTTATTTTGGCTGAGGCACTTGGAGACAGGTTTGCTGGGTTGCTGCACTGCTGTTCCCTGTCTTCCTTCAAGCTCAGCTGTTCCAGGTTTTGTTTTGTTTTGTTTTGTTTTTCCCTATGGTGATATTTTCTGGGTTTTCAGAGGTGGATAGGATAGGGTGAGAGAGACCACCTTTTCACTCTGCCATCTTGGCTCCCAGAAGCAGAAGCCCTTATGGCCACTTTTGCACTAAAAATGCTGAAAATTAAAACATATCCTGATTTAAGTTGCAAAATTTTAATGAGTTTTTCATAGAAGTCTCTTGCTCCTTTTTTTAGAAGCTGCTATTAGTAAATAAGCCAAAATTTTTTTAGAAGTGGTCTTTATTAAAACATAGCAGATAAATGCCATGTGCCTTATAGAATCAGATACCTTGTTACATTTGGAAACAATTTGCCTTTTTAAGGAGCATCTTTGAGCCATTCTTCAATTTAGTTATAGGTTCCTTTGTAATCTGGATTCTTTTGTAAAATAAATGTCAACATCAATATCCGTCAGTTTCAGTTTCTTTAAAAGGTGTCAAATTGTTTGTTATTGAAGAAACATCCTGAATTAAGAATACTGATGACTAAATTAATAGTCATAAACTGGGCATAGACTTTCTGCTTTCCTCCCAGGCACTAAAAAGCATCTCATGGTATTCAGGACAGGTTTATAGCTTTGATGATAATGATTACTGGCATTTATATACAGCCTTAAAGATTACAAAGTACTTTACAAATACTATAATTTTTATTTAATTCTCAAAACAACCCAGTTGAGTACATATTATTATTATTATTATTATTATTATTATTATTATTATTATTATCATTTCCTTTTATGAATTAATTAACTGAGTCTAAGTAAGGATAATTGACTTTCCTGTGGTCACCTAGTTGCAAGGAATTTGAAACAGGATCCAAACTCAGGATTTCCTCATTCCAAGTCTGATTCACCATTCGCTGTGGCACACAGTTGCCCAAAACAATACTCTGTTTCATTTGTAATTACGGTCAAATAACTCATCACCTTATATATCCAGTCTACTTAGTACATACCTCTACATACACATCTAGGCTTGTTCTTCAAAAACAGTTATTCAGTTACCAGGACTCTGTTGAAGGTCTTTCCACCATGCTTTCACCTGCTACATCTTATCCTCCACGAACACAGCTTTCAAGAATGTGAGATTACTTTCATTTCATGATGAACCTTTGGATGAGAATTTTTATAGAGGGCAAATGAAAATGCAACAGAAAAATATCAAATTATACAAACAAACACAAGTGGGGAAAGTCTGTAAATAAATCATATTTAGCTAATAGCATTTTCACATAAATGGTTTTAAAACCATTTTCATAAGCAATTCCTGCTTAACAAATTAAGTGACTGCATATTTGGTCCAATTAAATTGCTAAAATACAAATGCATTTCAATTCAAAAAACGATTTTTGCTACATCAACCAAAACAGAAGGTTCAATAGGCAGGAAAGATTTTATGTGACTCATATGGTGCTAATAGAATTCAACTTATCTAGATTTTCTAATAATCAGTTAATTCAGAATTTCCCCCCCTCACTGTATTTTTCTGGACTTCTCCATCATTCCCTTAGGACCCTCTTCATCTTGAAAGATAACTCATACTGTATCAGAACCCTCTGCCCCTGGGATACCTTCATCATAAAGCATCTCCTTATAACTCCATTTAAGGATAACAATCAGGACTGCAATATCTTCCCACCAACTTTACTTCTTAGTGTTTTTCTCTCATATGTTATCATCCTTCATCAGACTGTAAGCTCCTTGAGGTCAAGAGTGTCTTTCTTTTGTGCATTTGTATTACTAGTGTTTATTACATTGCCTTTAACTTAGTTATTATTAAATATTTATTGACAGTCTAATGAAGAAAGTGCATTCTTTGCAAATGGGAATTGAGAATTCATATTCAGAATAAGAGACTTCAAAGTCCCAAGATTACAGATTCTTCTTTTTGTGGCAAGTCTAGGCCAAGGTTAATAGAACCAGGTAGATTGAATAAAGGAAGAGATCTAGCTTCCCATTTACTTTTTTTAAAGGATAATAAATTTGGATACTACGTTTGGATATGAAAGCCAATGAAATAATTTAAGCCATTTGTAAACACATTAAAATTATGGGGAAAAAATAGACATGCAACTCTGTTTCATAAATTATTTTTAAAGGTAATAGATTATTATTGTACATTTATGAGATCATACTATTTTAGAATAAAATGAGGAAGCAGAATCCACAATCAAAGTTACAGTTTTTATCACAAGCATAAGGAGAGTGAAGTCTGCATCATGAGTAAATTTTTAAAAAGAAGTCAGTGAAACTCAATGGGATTGAACAAAGCAGAAATTCTATATAATGACTTTAAAAATCACCAATCACGTGTAGCTCCCAGGAGGTGACAGAGAAAGAAAGGCAAGGGGAGCACTGCTTTGCCTATTGCCGCCTCATCAGCACCTTGTTGACACCTTATTACAGTTAGTTTATTGGTCTTTGGAGAGTTTCCAGAAGGTTGAATTTTACTTTATTACATATGCTTTAGGGCTTTTTTCAAATTTTAATGAGGAATTCCAGGTACGTCTGACATTATTTACAAATGATACTGACTATGCTAACAAGAAATTGGTTCATTTGTTTATTAATTTTTGGTGTTTGGTTCAAAAAAAAGAGGGAAAAAAGCTTTTTATAAAGTCAATGACAACAACAATGAAAGTTATGACTGCCTGACTCATATTCTTGAACATGAAACTAAAAAAAACATTAAAATAGGTTGTTATAAAACCTCATTATTTCAAATAACTAACATTTATAGCATGCTTTAACTTCTGATATTTTATATATTTTATTTCATTTAATTTTCACTGTAACCTATTGAAGTATATAACACAGACACCATCATGGCTATTGTTTGCAATGAGGAAAGAGTTCAGAAAGTTAAATCACTGGCCATTTTCATAGGACTCAAACAAAGACCTCCATTAAATCTCTACATCTTTAAACTTTATGACAACAGCTGCCTAAACTTTTTTTTTTTTTTTGGCTAGGCAATGTGGTTAAGTCACACAGCTAGTAAAGTGTTATGTCTGAGGCTGGATTTGAACTCAGGTCCTCTTCACTCCAAGGCCAGAGTGCTATCCACTGTGTCACCTATCTGCCCCTTAAAATTTTCAATTAAATATTTTAGTAAGTCTTATTGAAAATACTTTTGAAAGAAGAGCTGCCTGTTATAAATAAAATGATAATCTGCTTTGACCTGTACTTCAAAGGAAGAAAAATACATCTAAATGCATTGTCAAAAAACTGATTTAAAATACTTTAAGTTGTTTGGGGTGAGTACAAGTATGAATTCCAGATAAATGGTTTGATATTCTCTGTTTAAATTTTTTACAGGTTTCATTTTAGTGCTGGGACCTAGATTGAAACAATTTGGGTATGTAAATACTTATAATCTATTCATAATAGCCTATGTAAAGAGTATATGTGTAATAACACACATATTAAAGCACACATATGCATGCACACATGCACATGCATGTGTGGACACGTGTCATTGAAATATCTATGTACATATACATACATGCGTATGCATATATACATGCTTGTTATACCCAAACCCTGGCTACATGCTCATTCATTAAGAGAGGGTACAGAAATAAATGTACACATCTTCTTTAGTGTCTCCATCTCTGTCTCACCCAGGTAAATAAAGTTGTAAATATATATATTTACTCTCAGATATTATAGTCTAGATAGCTACTGATTTGCCAATGTTAGGATTTGTGCCATTGTATGCTTAGTTAAATAAAGGGATCAGAGCCAGAGAAAACAGCAACCGTATTTACTCCTTCCAATAATCACAAGATTGAGAGTATATGAGAATCATATGATTTACAAAGCCCCTGATTCTTATTGATGATATCAGGATTTACTTATGCTCTACAGCATCTATAACAAGGGCTCATCTAACATCCACTTGAAGAACCAATACTTCCTGAAAAAATCAGATCACAGTCTTTGATATCTTTCAGAGTAACTTTTTCTATATGTCAAGTCAAAATGTCAATATGCAACTCCTACCTTTGATTCCTAATGCTTTCCTCAGGAGCTAGTTAGTACAAATCTAAACCCTCTGCCACTTGACAGCTCTTTGAATTTTTTAAAACTGTCTTTCTACATCCTTTTCCCACCTCTGCATTATTTTTTCAGTATAAACATCTCCACCTTTTTCAGTTGGTCTTTACTTGGCATAGATTCTATGGTCCTCAATATCCTGGTGAATTTTCTTTGGATACATTTCAATTGGTCAATGCCTTTCCTAAAGTATCATTCTTAGAAATGAAAACTATATTCCTAATGTCCTCTGACCACAGCACAGTAGAGAAGTACCATCATCTCTGCCCATTAAAGCAGCCCCTAACATTCCAATCTTCCTGAAATCCTAGTGTGTATGGGGTTCTTGGGGAGATGACAGGATTTGGGGTAGTGAAAAGGTGGGGAACAGTAACATAGTAATCAAATTACATGCAGAGAATATAGGATGAAGTGTTGCTTTGGATTTTGATAGTTGTTATATCTGAAATTCATCTTTAAAAATCTACAGGCACAAGTAATTTAATCACCTTTTAGATGCTAGAGTAGAAAAATGCTAGCATGGAGATCAAGAAACTTAAGATTCTATTTTCTATGGCAATATAGCACAAGGAAAATAATATTTGATTTAGAGAAAGACACTTGATTGGGAGTTATAGCATCTGGGCTTGAATCCTGACTCTACTATATGTGCAACCTTGAGCAAATAAATTATTTACCATTGCATATAGCCTTAGTTTCCACTCTTGTAATATGAGGAGAGTTGAACATAATGAACTCAACACTATTTCTTTCTAATTCTAAAACAATAACTATTATTCTCTACTGTTTTTAAACTTTTTTCATTTTAAAAAAAATTATTTAGTATTTGATTTTCCCAGTTACATGTAAAAACAATTTTTAACATTCATTTTGAAAACTTCAGAGTTTCAAATACTCTCTCTTCCTCTCTCCACACCCTGCCCCTGACTGAGAAGGCAAGCAATTCCATATAGATTATACATGTGTAGTCACCCAAAACATTTTCATAATAGTTAAGTAGTGAAAGAAAAGATACCAAGTGTGGGGAATCTGAATTTGGATTCAGTCAAAGGGCTGCACTCAAAGACCTAAAGGGCCATCTGTGGCCTCAAAGCCACAGGTTCCTTCGCCAGCTCTACAACAACAACAACAACAACAACAACGACAACAACAAAAACAGACACCCCCCCAAAAAAAAGAAAGGAACTTTTAAAAAAAATATGCTTCAATCTATGCTGAAACACCATAATTCTTTCTCTAGGGACTAATAACATTTTTCATCACAGGTCCTTCAGGGTTGTCTTAGAGCATCATATTTTTGAGGTAGTTTAGTTATTCACAGGTGATCATCTTACAATATTGCTGTTCTTTTGTACACAGTACATTTCACTGCATCAGCTCATGTAAGTCTTTCCAGGTTTTTCTGAAACTGTCCTGCTCATCTCTTCCTATGGTACAGTAGCATGCCATCATACTCACATATCACAATTTGTTCAGCCATTCCTCAGTTGATGGGTACTCTCTCAATTTCCAATTCTGCACCACCAGAAAAGAGCTTCAATAAATATTCTCTACATGTAGGTCCTTTTCTTTTTTATCTCTTTTGAGATATAGACCTGGTACCGGTATTGCTAGGTCAAAGAATATGCATGGTTAAATAACCCTTTGGGCATAGTTTCAGGTTGCTCTACAGAACGGTTGAATCAGTTCACTGTTCCATCAATAGGGCATTAATGTCTCATTTTACCCCCATCCCCTCTCACACTCTTCATTTACCTTTTCCATCCCATTAGCTAATCTAATAGGTATGAGAGAGTTCTTCGGAACTTTTTTTTAAATTAGCAGTTCTCCAATCAATAGTTAAAACATTTTTTTTATACGGCTCTAGATGGCATTAATTACATCATCTAAAAACTTCATATCTTTTGACCATCTACCAATTGGAGAATGGATCTTATTTTTTATGAATTTGACACATTTCTCTGTATGTTTGAGAAATGAGACCTTTACCAGAGAAACTTGCTTCAAATATTTTCACATTTACTCTTGCTAACTATATTCAACTCCATCCTATTCCCCCCACCCCCATGCATTCTATTCTTCTTATCCTTTCTCCCTATCCTTCCTCAAAAGTGTTTTGCTTCTGACTACACCCTCCCCCCAATCTGTTCTTCCTTCTATCACCTCCCTTTTCTTCTACCCTTCCCCTCCTACTTTTCTGTAGGGTGTGATAAGATGTCTATATCCAATTGAGTGTATATATTAGTCCTCTTTGAGCCATTTTTTTTATTTGTGGTTTTGTTTTCTGGTGAGGCAATCAGGGTTAAGTGACTTGCCCAGGGTCCCACAGCTAATAAGTGTTAAGCGTCTGGTCTGAGACTGGATTTGAACTCAGGTTCTCCTGACTCCAGGGCCAATGCTCTATGCACTGTGCCACCTAGCTGCCCCCTCTTTGAGCCAATTCTAATGAGAGTAAAGTTCACTAACTCCACCTCAGCTCTGCTATCTAACTCTCCATTGTAAAGGTTTTTTCCTGCCTCTTTTATATGGGACAATTTATCCCATTCTACATCTCCCTTTCCCTTTCTCCCACTACATTCCTCTCTTACCCATTAATTTTGTTTTTTTTAATATCATCCCTTTATAATCAACTCACACCTGTGCCTTCTGTCTATATATGTACTGCTTCTAATTTCCCTAATAATGAGAAAGTTCTTGTGAGTTACAAGTAACATCTTCCAGTGTAGAAATTCAAACAGTTTAACCTTATTAAATCCCTTATGATTCTTTTTCCTGTTTATCTTTTTCTGCTTCTCTCCAGTCTTGAATTTGAAAGTCAAATTTTCTGTTCAGCTCTGGTCATCTTATCAAGAATGCTTGAAAATTCCCTTTTTTTACTGAATATCCATTTTTGCTCTGAAGAATCAGACTAAGTTTTGCTGAGTCAATGGTTCTTGGTTGTCCTAACTCCTTTGCCCTCCAGAATATCATGCCACAACCCATTTAATGTAGAAGATACTAAATCTTGTTATCATGACTGCTACTCCACAATACTTAGATTGTTTATTTCTGGCTGCTTGCAATATTTTTTCCTTGACCTGGAAGGTCTGGAATTTGGCTATAATATTCCTGGGAGTGTTCATGTTGCCATGTCTTTCAAAAGATGATTGGTAGATTCTTTCCATTTCTACTTTACTTTTTGGTTCTAGGATACCAGGGTAATTTTCCTGGATGTCTTGAAAGATGATATCGAAGGGCAGAGCCAAGACAGTGTAGTAAAAGCAATGACCTGCTTGAGCTGTCCCCTAAATCCCTCCAAATACTTGTAAAAATTGGTTCTAAACAAATTATAAAACAGCAGAACCCACACACACACACACACAAAAACAGAATGAAGCAAATTTCTGGCCAAAGACAACCAGGGTGGTTGACCAGAAAGATATATCGCACCAGGCTGGGAGAGGAACGCAGTTTGGCTTGGATGCACAGGAAAAGAGGCCTCAGCAAATCTGAAGCAACCCTCAGAGAGCTAAATCATGGGCAGCTCTGGCAGTTTCCAGACTTCTCAACACATAAATGCCAAATATAACTTAAAAGATCAGTAGGAAAAGTCTGTGACTGTGGTGAGGGAGAAGCTTGGTCCTAGCCCAAGTCCATGTGTGTGGCCCCGCGGGGGAATGGAGCATTGCTTCCAGAGGTTCCAGCCCACAGACTAAGGGGGAATCAAGTGGCTGATAAAAGCGGCATCATAGGGACCTCTTTGCTGGTGAGGATTCTCTTGCTTTGCCCTTTTTTGGGTCTACGTCACAGTTCTGGGTGGCAATCCTGGGGCGAGGAGGATTTCTGGTGTGGTGAAGCTTGTAGTGGTAGTGAAGAGAAAATCCTCCTCACAGTTCCAAGGCAGAAAAGAGTGCTTGTGGTCACTCATAGAACTGAGCACAGACCAGGAAAGGAGTAAACACCTCAAACTTGATCATACCACCTTGGAAGAACTGAAAATTTACATATCCCTAGAAAAATCTCTGAAAACAGCTGCACAAAATCCCTGAAGCTTGGCAGAGTACATTCTTCACACTGGAAGCAGACCCCTAGCTTAACAAAGAGTATATAACTCACGTAATTGACTAGGATCATGAGCAAACTTCACCAAAAATTCAGACCATAGAATCTTTCTTTGGTGACAAAGAAGATAGAAACATACAACTAAAAGAAGACAACAAAGTCAAAGGTCTTACATCCAAAGCCTCCAAGAAAAATATGAATTGATCTCAGGCCATGTAAAAGCTCAAAAAGGATTATGAGAAGCAAGTAAGAAATGTAAAGGAAAAACTGCTAAGACAAATGAGAGTGATGGAAGAAAATAATGAAAAACAAGTCAACAGCTTCCTAAAGGAGACCCCAAAAAATACTGAAGAAAATAGTACCCTAAAAATAGCCTAATCCAAATGGCAAAGAGGTCCAAAAAGCCATGAGGAGAAAATACCTAAAAAGCAAAATTGGCCAAATGGAAAAGGAAGTCCAAAAGCTACTGAAGAAAATACTTCTTAAAAATTAGAATGGAGCAATTGGAAGCTAGTGACTTTATGAGAAATCAGACACTGTAAACAAACCAAAAGAATGAAAAAAATAGAAGACAATGTGACATGTCTCACTGCAAAAACAACTGACCTGGAAAATAGCTCCAAGAGAGATAATCTAAAAATTATTGCACTATCTGAAAGCCACAATCAAAAAGAGCCTAGACATCATCTTTCAAGAAATTATCAAGGAAAACTGCCCTGATATTTTAGAACCAGAGGGTAAAATAGAAATTGAAAGAATCCACCAATCTCCTCCTGAAAGAGATCCCCAAAGGAAAACTCCTAGGAATATTGTAGCCAAATTCCAGAGTTCCCAGGTCAAGGAGAAAATATTACAAGCTGCCAGAAAGAAACAATTCAAGTATTGTGGAAACACAGTCAGGATAACACAAGATTTAGTAGCTTCTACATTAAAGGACCACAGGGCTTGGAATATAATATTCTGGAGGGCAAAGGAGATGGGATTACAACCAAGAATCACCTACCAAGAAACACTGAGTATAAATCTTGAGGGGAAAAAATGGTCATTCAGTGGAATAGAGGACTTTCAAGCATTCTTGATAAAAAGACCAGAGCTGAATAGAAAATTTGACTTTCAAATACAAGACTCAAGTGGAACGTGAAGAGGAAAACAGGAAAGAGAAATTGTAAGAGACTTCTTAAGGTTGAACTGTTTACATTCCTTCATGGAAAGATGATATTTATAATTCATGAGACCTTTGTCAGTATTAGGGTAGTTGAAAGGAAAAAATTATATGTATGTATGTATGTAGATAGATAGATAGATAGAGGGCACAGGCTGACTTGAACATTAAGGGGTCATATCTGGAGAATAATATTAAGGGATGAGAGAGGTTTATACTGGGAGAAGGCGAAAGGGAGATGTAGAATGGGATAAATTGTCTCACATGAAACAGACAAGAAAAGGCTTTTGCAATGGAGGGGAAATGCGGGAAGGTGAGAGGGAATGAGTGAATCTAATTCTCATCAGGTTTGGCTTAAGGAGGGAATAACATACACATTCAATTGGGTATGGAAACCTGTCTTACACTAAAGGAAAATAGGAGGATAAAGGGGCAAGAGAGTAGGGGGATGATGGAGAGGAGAGCAGATTGGGAAATGGGGTAATCAGAAGCAAATACTTCTAAGGAGGGACAGAGTCAGAAGAAAGAATATAATAAATGGGAGGGCAGGATAGGATTAAGGGAAATGGAGTTAGTTTTTCACAACATGTCTACTATGGAAGTGTTTTACATAACTGCACATGTATAACTTATATTGAATTGCTTGCCTTTTCAATGAGAGTGGGTGGGGAGGAAGAAAGGGAGAAAATTTTGGAACCCAAAGTTTTAAAAACATATGTTTTTAAAAAATGTTTTTACATGCAACTGGGAAATAAGAAATAAAGGAATCCATCCTGCCCTACAGGAGAATAGAAGGGGAAGGGAATAAGAGAAGGGGGTGGAGAGATAGAAGAAAGGGCAGACCAGGGGAAAGGCTATTCCTTGCCATCTTGGGGTCAGGGGAAGGGCGAGATAGGGTGAAAATTTGGAACTGACCATCTTGTGGAAGTAAATACTGAAAACTAAAAATAAATAATTTTATATTAAAAAAGAACCAAAAAGAAAAAAAAATTAAAATGAAGCATGAAAAACAATAATAAGAGAGGCAAAATTTGAAGAGGATAAACACTCTGTCTAGGCCCCATGTTTTACACTTCTGCTTTAAAGCATCAATATGGGAAGGTTTTGCAGAATGGGCAAGAGAAAGGAAGAAAGTATACATGAAAAAATCCACAATGAGAAATCCAGGCAATAGGCATTAAGAACCAGAACCAAGATGGTGGACCAGAAAGGAAGAAACAAATTCAAGATATCAGTGAAGGAAGGATGGGCCTTGTTCCCTGATTAGACAAGGGGAGCAAAAGAGAAAGTAGTCAGAAGACTCCAAGATTTTAAGACTGGGAGACTAGAAGACTGGTAGAGTAGCAATAAGATTTAAAAAAAAAAGGTAGAACAACAACAGAAAAAAAACAAGAAAGAAATCAAGACACTGTAAAACAAAATCAAAAGAATGAAAAAAAACCAGAAAACAATGTGAAATATCTCATTGGAAAAACATCTGCCCTGGAAAATAGATCCAGGACAGAGAATTTAAAAATTTTTGGACTATCTGAAAGCCACGATCAAAAAAGAGCCTAGATGTCGTCTTTCAAGAAATTATTAAGGAAAACTGCCCTGATATTTTAGAACAAGAAGGCAAAATAGAAATTGAAAGAATCTGCCAATCACCTCCTGAAAGAGAACCCCAAAGGAAAACTCCTAGGAGTACTGTAGCCAAATTCCAAAGTTCCAAGGTCAAGGAGAAAATATTGCAAGCAGTCAGAAAGAAACAATTCAAGTATTGTGGAAACACAAACAGGATAACACAAGATTTAGCAGCTTCTACATTAAAGGACCATGGGGCTTGGAATATGATTTTCTGGAGGGCAAAGGAGTTAGGATTACAATAAAGAATCACCTACCCAATAAAACTAAGTATAATCTTTCAGGGGAAGAAAATGCGTATTCAGTGAAGTAATGGACTTTCAAGTATTCTTGAGGAAAAGACCAGAACTGAATAGAAAATTTGCCTTTCAAATACAAGACTCAAGAGAAACATGAAGAGGTAAACAGGAAACAGAAATCATTAGGAACTTATTAAGGTTGAACTGCTTACATTCCTGCATGGAAAGATGATATTTGTAACTTATGAGACCTTTGTCTGTATTGGGGTAGTTGGAGGAAAAATATTGTATGTATGTATGTATGTATAGATAGATAGATAGATAGATAGATAGATAGATAGATAGATGGATAGATAGATAGATAGATGGCACAGGGTGAGTTGAAGATTAAGGGGTGATACCTGGAGATTAAAATTAAGGAGTGAGACAGGATTATATGAAGAGAAGGAGGAAGGGAGAGGTAGAACTGCGGTAAATTATCTCATCTAAAAGAGACAAGAAAAAGCTTTTACAGTGGAGGGGAAACGGGAACACGAGAAGGAATGAGTGAATCTTATTCTGATCAGATTCTTCTTAAGGAGGGAATAACATACACACTCAATTGGCTATGGGAATCTATTAACCTACAGGAATATATGGGGCGAAGAAGATAAGAGAGCAGGGGGATGATAGAGGAGAGGGCAGATTGGGGGAGGGAGTAATCAGAAGTAAACACTTCTAAAAAGGGACAGAGTCAGAAGAGAGAATATAATAAATGGAGGGCTGGATTGGATTAAGGGAAATATACTTAGTTTTTCAAAACATGACTACTATGGAAGTGTTTTGCATTACTACAAGTATGACCTGTATCGAGTTGCTTGCCTTCTCAATGAGGGTGGTTGGGGAGAGAGGAAGGGAGAGAATTTGGAAACCAAAGTTTTAAAAACAAATGTTATAAAAAATATTTTCACATGCAACTGGGAAATAAGATATAAAGGAAATGAGGTATAGGAATCTATACTGCCCTACAGGAAAATTGAAGGGGAACGGGATAATAAGAAGGAAGGACAGATTAGAGGAAGAGGTATTCAGAATGCATGCCATCTTGTGGTGTGTGAAGGGACAAAATGGGGAGAAAATTTGGAATTCAGAATCTTGTGGAAGTGAATGTTGAAAACTAAAAATAAACAAATTAATAAAAAAGGAAAAAAAATAAAAATAAAATCAATCAATCAAAAAAGTAAAAAAAAAGAAAGGAAGATGATATCTAACCCTTTTTTTTTTTGATCATTGTTTCCAATGATTTTCAGATAATCTCTCCTGGACCCATTTTCCAGGTCAGTTGTATTTTCCAATGATATATTTTTCATTGTCTTTTATGTTTTCATTCTTTTCCATTTGTTTTAAGGTTTTTTTTTTTCTTGCTATCTCATAGTCATCAGCTCCCATTTCCTCAATTCTAATTTTTAAGTAATAATTTTCTTCACTGAGTTTTGTATCTCCTTTTCCATCTGGTCAATTCTACCTTTCAAGGAGTGTTTTTGTTTGTTTGTTTGTTTTCCTCAGCAAAGTTTTGTTCCTCTTTTTCATTTGGCAAATTCTGCTTTTTAAGGAATTCTTTTCCTTATTGGCTTTTTGGTCTTCTTTTACCATTTGACCTAGTTTGTTTTTTAAGGTATTATTTTCTTCAGTATTTTTTGTGTCTCTTTTAGCAAGCTTTTGACTTGGTCATTGTGATTCTCTTGCAGCACTTTCATTTCTTTCTATTTTTTTTTTCCCTCTATGTCTCTTATTTGATTTTCAAAATCCGTTTTTAGCTCTTCCATGGCCTGAGGCCAATTTATATTTTCTTAGAGACTTGGATGTGGAACATCTGACTTTGTTGTCTTCCTCTGAGTGTGCATTTTGATCTTCCTGGTCATCACAGTAACTTTCTGTGGTCAGAATTATTTTTTTCTGTTTGCTTATTTTCCCAGCCTATTACTTGACATTTTACTGTTTGTTAAAGTAGGGCTCTGCTTCCAGGGTGGAAGGTACACTCTCCCAAGCTTCAGGGTTTTGTGCAGCTGTTTTCAAAGGTCCTTCTTTCTTTTTCTTTTTTATTAATTAATTTATTTTAAGTTTTCAACAGTCACTTCCATAAGCTTTTGAGCTTTAATTTTTTCTGCTCCTCCCTACCCAAGATCACGTGCAATCTGATAAAGGCTCTACATATGCATTACTATTAAACATATTTTCATATTAGTCATATTGTAAAGAGGAATTAGAACCAATAGGAGAAACCACAAGGAAGAGGAAACAAAACAAAACAGAAGGAAAAAAAGAGCAAATAGTATACTTCAATCTGCATTCAAATGTCATAGTTCTTTCTCTGGTTATCAATAGCATTTTTCATCATGAGACTTTTGGAAATGACTTAGATCCTTGCATTGCTGAGAAGAGCTAAGTATATCAAAGTCAGTCATCACACAATGTGGCCTTTACTGTGTGTAATGTTCTCCTGGTTCTGCTCACTTCACTTAGCATCAAAATACTTCTAATGACCTGAGTTTTTAGTTCTTCCAAGGTGGTATGATCTACAGACAGGTGCATGTACTCCTCTTCTGGACTGCGTTGTGTTCTGTGAGCACTCTTTTCTGTCCCAGATCTGTGAGGAGGGTCCCCACTCCACTGAGGCTTCATGATCTAGTATACTAGTAGTATACCTCCTTGCCCTGGTCCTGCCACTCAGGACTGTGACCTGGATCTGAGAATGAGCAAAACAACTTAGTCCTGCCTGAGACTCCCGTAATCTCCTTCTGACCCATTTTTTTAACCTCCTTATCATCTGTTGCCTGAGAGATCTAGAAGCAGCTATTGGCACTGTTGATTCAGTGCCTTCCAAGTCCTGCTCCTGGTTCGCTGTGGCCAGAGCTGTGCTGACACAGGCAGCACTGGGCTGCACTCTACTCCAACTCAGGTGTGACTGACCTTTCCTGCTTACCTTCAAAGTTATCTTTGGAGTCTGTGTTGAGAGGTCTGGAAACTTCCATTGCTGTCACTGATTCAGTTTCTTTGAGGCCTACTCCTGGTTTACTGGGACTAGGTCTGCATTGGCATGGACTGCACTAGAATGTGCCTCTTTGTTACCCTCATGCAACAGACCTTTTCTACCTTCCTTCAATGCTCTCTTGGGCTGGGAATTTTTTTCACTTTGTATTTTTAGGGGTTTTACCTCTTTAGAACTTCTTTATAGTCATTACTTAAAGGGATTTGGAGGGATTTGGAGGATAGCTCAGGAGAGTTTGTATCTTTATTTGATCATCTTGGCTCTGACTCCAATTCTTCACTCTTTTATTGACTAGTTTTATTACATTAAGATACTTCCTTTGCAGTAGAGATGATGTGGTCTCAACTGCCTCATTTTCAAACAAGGAAGTTTGGTTGAACATCCTTTCCCAATATCGCATTTGGTCAAAATTCTGAAAAGCACTTGTGGTTTTGAATTCAGACTCTTATAAGTGACCTTGGGTAGTACTTTAAGCACATTTAATCTCTTGTTTGTCATTAGAAAATAATAATCGAAATATAAACATTGCCTCTTGATAGTTCTACTATGAAGATGAAAGGAGATTGCTTTGTACTCTTTAAAATGTCACCTGTTTTTGGAGAAATATAATGATTCTTTTTCTGCTGGCACAAAGTATTATTGTTGACTGCTATTGGGGTATCTAGCCCTTTGGTAGAAAAGAAGTATTATAAATCATTTAATTCAAAACGTTCACTGTACAGATGAGGAGAGTGAGGACTAGAAAGGTTAAGTAATTTGCCCAAAGGACACTTAGTAAATCCTAGTGGAGAGATTCAAATCAAAGTCCACTAATGCCAACATAGGATTCTTCAATACATCATTTTGAATATACATACACCATTGGATTTGGTGAAAAGACCTAAATATTGAAAGTTATTCACGATTAGATCTCAACCAAAATCAGCCCATGTCACAATTGTTGTAGCTCCCAATGACTCCTATAGACAAAAAACACCCTCCTAAAATGAAAAAAGACATAGGAAAGAGCATATGTATGGAATTAACATGAATAAATGAATTTTTCACCCACTGTTTCTCAATCACAGGCAGGGATAGATTCATAACAGGATATCATTATAATGCTTATTCATCTAGCAGGACTTTTATTTAATGGCAACACTATATGAATCCATCATTATTTAGCTAATAAAACAGAAAACAGTGATTCATTTTAGAATCAGCTGACTTCCTGTCAATGTCATGTGTATTCAGAAAGAATGTGATAAACAATTTGACTGAGTATTAGTAAAGTAGGAGAGATACCTGAAAAGATTTAAGTAAAAATTGGGGTTCTTGGAAGGATTATAAGAAGCAGCCTTGATGTTGATTAATTTTACAACTTTTCTGGTTAAAGTACTTTCTCACAAATACTCATGAAATGTTTTATTAGTTGTCTGTAAATACCTTAAGTTTCATCTTGCAAGTGTTTTCATTAGTGGTACAAAGAAATAAAGATGAGAGGTTTATTAATCAAGCTTTGATCACACCACCCTAAAGCACAAGATTCAGAGGACTCATTTTAGAATCCTATCCTTGCTATTAAAGATTTGTGACCTTAAGTGTTCCATTGTACTTTTAAAAAAAATCAGAAAAATCAACATTCCAAGTGACCCAAATAATGAGTGGAACCATTGAAATGGGGAATATAAGAAGATTGAAGATAAGAAGTTGTGTAAAACACATTAAGGATGTAAATCTTCAGGATAAGATATAGCTTAAACATGCAGTGAGAGTGAAGAGTAACAGATGAACAATATGATTGTATATTTTTATATTTCAAGATATTAAAAGATCCAAAGGAGAGCCTCCAATTCATGTACAGAATAACACATACGTAAAGTACTTTGTGATCCTTTAATCACCATATTATGTATGCAATCTTATTATTATCAGTTTTTTTCAAAGCTGTAACTTCTAGATTCACACTCTGTCTAGGAATATTTCACAATACGAAAAAGAGATAAAAGTCACTTTTATTTGTCTGTGGTGGAAGTGGAGTAGAGATCTCTGGATGTTTGTTTGAGAAAGAAGGGAGAAAAAACTCACTTTCAGGACACAACTTTTCCTCTTTTATTCTTGACTATAAATCTTCCATTTATTCTACTCCAATGAATTTCCCCAGGGCCCTTTGTCTGTACATAGGTACTGTGTAAATCTGTGTCTTTGTTCCTCTCCTGTCTTTTCTATACAACTTCTCTCATAATGATCTCCTCAGTTCTTGTAGATTCAGTTATTTTCTCTATACAAAACTTAAGTATATTTAGTCCTACTCTGGCTCCTGAACTCCTGTTCCAAAATACCAACTGTCTAATAGAAAATTCCATAAGGATGATCAGCTCAGCATATCCCAAATGATACTTGTCTCTCTGCCATCCCCAACCCATACCTCTGCTTCTATTGAGTGTGTCACCATCTTTCCAGTGACTTAATTTAGAAAGCTCAAACTTATAAACTCTTCATTTTTTCTTACCTCTCATATGCAAGCAAATATCACATATTTCTGGTTTTTCATCTACTTCACATCTTGCCATCTATTTTTCCCTATACACATAGGAGCTGGCATTATTCAGAATCTATTACATACTGCCCAGGCTACAGTAATAGCTTTTTATTTTAATTGAGGCTTCATGACTTTCCTTTTTCAAATCCTTACTTTACAAAGCTTCACATATGTTTCCCAATCACAACTCTGACTATTCACATTGCACTTGTACTTAATAAATGTCAGTGCTTGTCTGTCTCCTAGGATAAAACACAAATTCATTTTGACTTTTGGAACCCTTCACAGGCAGATATTCAGTCTACTTTGCCAATGTTATTTCACATTTTTACCCTCCTCATACTCCACATTAATGACAAATTTTACTATGTGTTACTTCCCTCTTTTAACTTCCACATCATTGCATATGCCCATGCCTAAAACACATTCTTTTCTTAGCTTTATCACTTAGAATCAGTATATTCTGTTAAGGCTCAATTCATATGTGACTCTTATGAGTAGTCTTTCCTTTTCTCCATAATTCTTATTGTTCCTTCCCTCCCTAAATGATCATGTTTGCACTTATCTGTTTATATGTCATATTTCTCCAACATACTGTGAAGTCCTTGGAGACAGGAACTGCTTTTATTTTTCTCTTTGCATGTTCAGGGCCATTCACACTCGCAACAGATAGTAGGAATTTTGTTGGCTTGATTATCTTGAATGAACTCTTTTTTTTGTTTGTTTTAACTGGGTACTAGTTAGGCCCTGTGTAGCTAATATAGTGACCTAAGGTTGGGGGTGAAGGAGAGTGATAGCTTATTTTACCACCACATACTGCACGATTCCTTGTTCATCCAAAGTTAGGAATGGCTGGAGTGATTATTTTTATATTTTTGTCCTATACTGTGGATACAGCCATAGTTTTAAGAAATGAAGATCATTTAAATGTGGAGTGGATTGAGAGATGAGGATGAGAGCCAGGTTGCAAAAGATTATGATGTGATTGAGAGGAAAGGAAGTGGAAAACACTAGTATCGACACAATATTTTTTAAATAGGAATTTCACTATGAAAAAGATAAACTATATAACATGATACTGAGGGAATACGAGGATCAAGAGAGATTTTTCAGGATTGGGGAGATTTTGATATAATAAGCAGCATATAAACAAGTAATTAGAGTGTGATGTAAAATTGGAGAGAGGAAGGGGTTGTTATGGGAACAATTTTCTGGAGAAAATGGGAAGATTCTTGTGAAGAACATAGAGAAAAATTGAACTTAGTGAGAAGAAAGGTCACCTTATCGTCAAAAACTGGAGCAAAGGAGATGGGAATGAAGGATGATATTTAGAGATGTAGAGCTTGAGAGAAGTTGGAGCTTATATTAGTCAGTCTCTATTTTCTCAATAAAGAAATGTAAAAGCCCTCAGGTATGAGGTAAGGGGAGGGTTGCACAGTGGATAAAGTGACAAGATTGGAGTCAGAAGGACATGAGTTCAAATCTAGCATCCTACATGTATTAACTGTGTGACTCTGGGCAAGTCACATAATCTCTATCTGCCTCAGTTTCTTCATATGAACAAATGGAGATAACAACATAACTGACTCTCCAGGGTTGTGAGTAATAAATGAGATAATAATCGTAAAGCTATTAACACACCTGCCTCATTGTATCATACAAGTGTTAGTTATTAATATTGTTTGTTGATGTTGTTATTCTCAATATAATTGTTATGTATTTTCTATTCTCACATATGTTCTTTCTTCATTTCCAGTCCACCTCCCCATGTGGACATCTCTTCAAAAGTGTTTTCTCTTTATTTGGGGGTAATGTATCTGTTTGTTTGTTTCTTTGTTTTTTGGTATGCCATATTGTTTATTTTCCTTTACTTTCAATAGTGACCTCTGTTTACTCTTGTAAAAGTGATTACAAAAGTGGGGGCTCATGAGCTATTGTTTGGAGTGAATAACCTACAAAGTTCCTCAAACCTAAGTTGCTTTCTGGGTTCTGAGGTGTGAGGAAAGCTCTAGACATTACAAAAATAAATGTATTATATTTCTCTTTCCTTTGTTGACTATAAGAAGTATCAGAGTTTTGGACATTTATGCAAATTTGAAGCCATCAAGTGAAAAGATTCTTGAATTATAAAAAATAAATCTAAGGGAAAACTCATGAATAATGTGAAAACTACACTTATCATATGAGAGTTCCTGTCATTGAAACAAGGCTTTCAAAAATATTCTCTTAGGCTAGTGACTTCTAAAGAACATAAAGCAAAGCTCAATAAAACCTGAATGTAGAATTGTTTTTGTCCTAGAGATTTTTTCAGAAGTGTCTTATTTTCTCTTTGATTTCTGAATTGCTTTGAATGGTCTTCTCCAATGGATTTAGATGAAGCCTTACAGTTTTCAATTTGCCTTGTTTAGTCCCTCAAGGACTTTGGATTCCATTAAGGAATCTACATCTTTCTTGTCTCTCCTTCAAGTTCATTATTCTTTCTGGGAACCTGGGAATGGGTAAATCTCATCAAAAGTGGTCATTGCTGACCAAATCCATTTTTTCTACTTCTGTCTAAACTGAAATTATCAGTGCCCGACATTTTCTGCCCAAAATGTTAATTTAATCTTCATGAATTTCTCTAGGGTTATGATTATATCATTTAATCTTTCTCCACAAATAATTTATTGAAATAGATTTCTTGGAAACAATTTATTTTAATTCCAAAAGTATGACTTTGAGAACTCAAACATTATTTGAAGGATTATTTTTATCACTTTATGCTTCCCTATAAAATAATCAGTATTTCTCCCATATTTAATGCAGCTTTTCCCTTTGATTAGGACACTGTCAAAATTATATTTTTTGGGTGAAATTTCCTTAGCTTGGTTCTGCAAGAGCAATAAATTTTAAGACAATCAGGTCTGGGAGTTTGTTGCTGGACAATCAATTTTTCTTTACCTTTGATTTGGCTGAATGTACTTAGAATTTGTTTTTATAAAAAAGAAATCAGGGGACAGCTAGGTGGTGCAGTGGATAAAGTTCCAGCCTTGGTGTCAGGAGGACCTGAGTCCAAATCTGGCCTCAGACACATAACACTCACTAGCTGTCTGACCCTGGACAAGTCATTTACCCCCATTGCCCCATCAATATATATATATATATATATATATATATATATATATATATATATATATACACACGTATAAAAGAAATCAGTAAAAGTTATAAAGTTCAACCTAAAATGAATTAAAGATTAAATCCAAATAGGGGTTTAAATAAGTACTCTTGATATGTATGTGATATAATCAAATGTGTTATTTGTCCTTAACTTTCAAAAGAAAAGATATGCAGTATCAACAAGGAAGCCATATCACAAAAAAAAACCCTGCCCACTACTCCAAATCTTTTTTGTAGTTCTGGGTAGATTCAGTTTAATTCAAGAAAGATTTGTTTGGTACCTAATATGTGCCAAACACTGTATTAGACAGTGGAGATCTAAAAAATAAAATTGAAGCAGGCAAGGAGGTTTTACTTCAAAGCCTTTATACTCCATTTGGAGAAAGACAGAACATAAATTGATAACCAAGTGGGGATATCAATACAAAAGAAGTCAAAGTGAGTGAAGATAACATAAAAAGTGGAAAGAGAAGGATCTGGAAAATCTTATATAAAAATGGATGTTTGAGATGAGCTATGACCAGAGCTGCAGATCCAAGACACATGGTGAGGGTGGACAATATTCTAGACATAGAAGCAGTTTGTGAAAAAGTGCAGTAGTAGAGCTTTGAATATGTTATATAGAGAAGATCAATTTGGCCATATAGTCTATGATGTTGCATATTTAAGAGGGAGTGATGTAAAGTCATTCGGGGGGGGGCAAATGTCATGAATTTAAGACAAATGGCGAAAGACTTTAAGTGCCAGAAAAAATTTTAAAAAAAGATTTGTTTATTGGACTGAAGATAATGGAGCAACACAGGAGCTTCTTGAGCATGAATATAACATGTCCAGATATGATTATCAATTTATGTTTATGAAACCAATTGTGAGGATATATGAAAGATGGATTGAAGAGGGAAGAGAATGGAGATAGGGGGATCAATCATAAAAGTATTACAATACAGCATTGTTTTTCAGTCATTTTAGTCATGTCCAACTCTTTGCAACCCCATTTGGGGTTTACTTGGCCATGACATTGCTATTTCTTTCTCCAGTTCATTTTTCAGATGAGCAAACTAAGGCAAAAAAAAGGGTTAAGTAACTTTCCCAGGGTCACATAGCTAGTAAGAGTCTAAAGCTGAATTTGAATGCAGGTCTTCCTGATTCCAGGTCTGGTGCTTTATCTGCTGTGACACATAATTGTCCTATGGTACATATCACATGAAGTGGTCAGATTATTCAGATTCATATTTCTTACTTCCATTTGATTGGAACAAATTTCAATATTTAGCATAATTATAATTTTGTATACCTTGAACTCACATAAATACTTCACAGTATTTATTATTTGATACATCTGAGAATTATGTTTCTAAGTGATGTACATTGTGAACTACTGCGATGGCCATATGAGCATATATACGGGAATTAATGCAAAAAAAAAAAAAAAGAGAAAGAAACATGGCTATTGAAATAACAAGAACTGGGAATCAATTGAAAATAAATTTGTTTGGGGGGAGGAAATAATAATGGTTTTGATACCAGGTGAATGAAGGATAATGATGCTCATAACAAAAATAAAGATGACTGGATATTGAGTGAAAGATAAGATTTCCAAAACATTCAACTTAAGATACCTTTTGGACACCCACAGACAGATAATTAAAAGACAGAAAGAAGAAATGGAATGCAGTTTAAAATTAGATAAGAACTGGATATTTTAATTTGAGGGTTGTATCCCTGAAGGTGATATTTGAATCAAAAAAATAAAAATTGCTTAAATAACTAAAAAAGAGGGTATATAAAAAGAAAAGAATCCCCATGACCATAATCATGTATGTTAACCTACATAAATGTGTTGAACAGAATATGGATAATGATCCAGAAAAAGAGCCTAAAAGTAATGCTCAAGCATATACCCATAGAACCAAGGTAGAATAATTTCATTAAAAAAAAAGAAAACAAAATATAACAAGGAGGAGAGTCTATTCAAGAGGAGTGACCAATAGTAGCAAATGGGGACATAACTAAGACAGCAGAGTGAAAGCACTGAATTGCTTGAGCTCTCCTCCAAACCCCTCCAAATACCTATTAAAAAATGGCTGTAAACAAATTCTAAAGCAACAGAATCCACAAAGACAGAGTGAAACAAATTTCCAGCCCAAGGCAACTTGGATAGTTGATGAGAAAGGTATATCACCGGGATTGGAGAGGAGCACAGCTCAGCATGGATGCGCAGGCTACAGTGAACCTGGAGAATCCCTCAGAGGACTGAATCAGAGGCAGCTGTGGTGGTTTCCAAACCTCTCAACCCACAAACACCAAAGACAACTTAGAAGGTCAGTGGGAAAAGTCTGTTTCTGTGGTGAGAGTGATGATAGGTCTCAGCCCCAGTGCCCAAGTGTGTCCCTGGGGCCACTGCTGCCTCCTGAGCTTCTGGCCCACAGACTGAGGGGGAATTGCTTGGCTGATCAGAGGGGAATTGCAGGGATCTCTTTGCCAGTGCTGAGGCATAAATCTCTTGCTTTGCCTGTGCTTGGATCTGGGTCACAGTCCTGAAGGGCAGTCCTGGGGCAAGGAGGAGCTCTGGCTTGGTGGAACTTGTGGTGGCGGTGAAGAGGAAATTTTCCTCATAGTTCCAAGACAGAAAAGAAGCCTTGTGGTCATTCATAGACCACAGCACAGGCCAGGAAATGAGTAAACACCTCGCCCTTTATCATACTACCTTGGAAGAACTGAAAATTTACAGGTCGCTAGAAGCATCTCTGAAAATAGCTATAGAACTCTCAAAGCTTGGGACAGTACATTCTCCACATTGGAAGCAGACCTCTACCTTAATAAAGAATTTATAACTCAAGTAATTGGCTGGGATCATGAGCAAACCTGGCAAGAAGTGTCAGACTGTAGAATCTATTTTTAGTAACAAAGATCAAAGCATACAACCAGAAGAAGACAACAAAGTCAAACCTCCTACATTCAAAGCCTCCAAGAAAAATATTAATCAGTCCCAGGCCCTGGAAGGGCTTAAGAAGGATTTTGAGAAGCAAGTAAGAGAAGTAGAGGAAAAACTGGGAAGAGAAATGAGAATGATGCAAGAAAATCATGAAAAACAAGTAAACAGCTTGCTAAAGGAGACTGAAAATAATACTGAAAAAAAAAAACTTAAAAAATAGCCTAATCCAAATGGCAAAAGAGGCCCAAAAACCCAATGAGGAGAAGAATGCCCTAAAAAGCAAAACTGGCCAAATGGAAAGGGAAGTGCAAAAGCTCACTCAAGAAAATACTTCCTTAAAAATTCGAGTAGAGCAATTGGAAGCTAGTGACTTTATGAGAAATCAAGATACTGTAAAACAAATCCAAAAGAATGAAAAAATAGAAGACAATGTGAAATATCTCATTGGAGAAAAAACTGACCCAGAAAATAGATCCAAGAGAGAGAATTTTAAAAATATTGAACTATCTGAAAGCCATGATCAAAAAAATAGTCTAGACATCATCTTTCAAAACATTATCAAGGAAAACTGCCCTGATGTTTTAGAACCAGAAGGCAAATTAGAAATTGAAAGAATTCACTGATCTCCTCTTGAAAGAGATCCCCAAAATAAAATTCCTAGAAATATTGTAACCAAATTCTAGAGTTCCCAGGCCAAGGAGAAAATATTGCAAGCAGCCAGAAAAGAAACAATCTAAGTATTATGGAAACAGAAGTTTTAGCAGCTTCTCCATTAAGGTACTGCAGGGCATGGAACATAATATTCTGGAAGGCAAAGGAGCTAGGATTACAACCAAGAATCACTTACCCAGCAAAACTGACTATAATCCTTCAAGGCACAAAATGGTCATTCAGTGAAAAAGAGGACTTTCAAACAGTCTTGGTGAGAAGACCAGAGCTGAATAGAAAATTTGACTTTCAAATACAAGATTCAAGTGGAGCATGAAGAGGTAAACAGGGAAGAGAAATCATAAGAGATTTATTAAGGTTGAACTGTTTACATTTCTGCATGGAAATATGATATTTATAACTCATGAGACCTTTGTCAGTATTAGGGTAGCTGGAGTGAAAAAATTATATGTATGTATAGATATCTATCTATATATAAAGATAGATATAGATAGATAGATGATAGATAGATAGGTAGGTAGATGGGTAGATAGATAGATAGATACATAGATACATAGACAGATAGATAGATGGCACAGGGTGAGTTGAAGAAGAAGGGGTCATATCTGGAGAATAAAATTAAGGGGTGAGAAAGAATTTTACTGGGAGAAGGAGAAAGGGAGAGGTAGAATGGGGTAAATTTTCTCACAAAAAAAACAGAAAAGGCTCTTACAGTGGAGAGGAAGCAGGAGAAGGTAAGAGGGAATGAGTGAATCTTATTCTCATAGAATTTGGCTTAATGAGGGAATAACATACACATTCAATTGGGTATGGAAATATGTCTTACCCTACAGGAAAATAGGGGGAGAAGGGGACAAAAGAGCAAGGGGATGATAGAGAGGAGGGCAGATTGGGAAAGAGGGTAATCAGAAATCTCACTTCTGAGGAGGGACAAGGTCAAAAGAAAGAATAGGGTAAATGTTGGGGGTGGGATAGGATTAAGGGAAATAGAGTTAGTTTATCACAACATGACTGCTATGGAAGTGTTTTGCATAACGGCACATGTATAACCTATATCAAGTTGTTTGCCTTTTCAATGAAAGTGGGTGGGGAAGAAGGGAGGGCGAAAATTTGGAACCTAAAGTTTTAAAGATGCATGTTTAAAAAAATATTTTCACATGCTACTGGTAAATAAGCAATACCGGAAATGGGGTACAGAAATCTATCCTTCGATACAGGAAAGTAGAAGGGGAAGAGGATAAGAGAAGGGGGGGGAGATAGAAGGGAGAGCAGACTAAGGGAAGAGATATTCAGAATCCATGCCATCTGGGGTGGGGGGAAGGGTGAGATGGGCTGAAAATTTGAAAAACAAAATCTTGTGGAAGTAAATGTTGAAAATTAAAAATAAATAAGTTAAAAACAAACAAAAAATGTAGCAGCAAATGCTTTGAAGAGGTAAAGAAGAATGCTGAGAAAAATTTATTTTTAATTTTAGCAATTTAGAGGTTTGGGGTAATTTTAGGAGAGAGCAATTTGAATCAAAGTTGGTATTGGAAACCAGATTGTATGGAGTTTTAAAGTGAGGCAGGGGTGAAGTACATACAGCAAGTCTAAATAGCTTTTTACATGAGTTTGGCTATGGAACAGAAGAAGAAATATAAAGCATGATAGCTTGAGAGAATGGTTGGGTCAAGTGAATCTTTTTTTAAGTATGGGAGAAATGTCAGCATGTTTGCATGGGGCAAAGAAGTGGTCAGTGCCTTAAGAGATTGAACACTGCAGATAGAAGATTGAAGGTGAAATTTCCTGGGGGAGATGAAAGATAATGGGATGCTATGCCACTTGGTGCATATATATTTACTAATGATATTTCTTCATTGTCTATGGTGTGTTTTAGCAGGATGTAGTTTCCTTCCCTATCTCTTTTAATTAGACCTATTTTTGTTTTTGCTTTGTCTGAAATCAGGATTGCTACTCCTGCTTTTTTTTTTTTGCTTTAGCTCAAGCATAATATATTCTACTCCATCCTTTTACTTTTACCCTGTGTGTATCCCTCTTTTTCAAATGTGTAATAACATATTGTAGGATTATTATTTTTGGTCCATTCTGCTATCCACTTCCATTTTATGGGAAAGTTCATCCCATTCACATTTACAGTTATTATTACTACCTGTGTCTTTCTCTCCATCCTATTCCCCTCTCCATTTATGCTCTTCTTTTTCTTTTTCTCCTTTTCTGTCCTCAGTAGAGATATGCTTTTGACCACTGCCACCATTAATCTGTTCTCTCTTCCACCTGCCCCCACCTTTTTCTTTCCCTTTTCCCTTAATACTTCTTCTCTTCTTTATATCCTCCTTCCCTTTTCTTTTCCCTTTCCCTTCCTACTGCCTACAAGGCAAGTTAAATTTCTATATTAATTGAGTATATTATTCCTTCCTCGAGCCAAATTCAATGAAAGTAAAGTTCAAACAATGCTCATCTCCCTCCCTTCTTTCTCTCTGCTGTAATATGTCTTTGTGCCTCTTTATGTGATACAATTTACCCTTTTCTGCTTCCTCTTTTCCTCTTTTCTCAATACAATTCCATTTCAACAATTCATTAGGTTTTTTTTATCATAACATCAAAGTCAACCTAAATCCAAACCTTCTGTCCATGTATATCCCTTCTAAATGTTCTAATACCGATATAATTCTCAAGAGGTGTGAGTGTGCTCTTCCCATGAAGGGATGTAAAAAGTTTATCCTTATTTTATATATATATATATATAAATTTCAATTTTCCTTTTTCTCTTTTTATGCCTCTCCTGAGTCTTGTATTTGAAGATCAAATTTTCCATTGAACTCTGGTCTTTTTATTAGGAAAGACTAGAAGTCTCTTATTTATTTGAATGTTCATCTCCTCCCCTGAAAAATTATGCTCATTTTTGCTGGGTAGTTGATCTTTGGCTGTAATCCAAGCTCCTTTGCCTTATGGAATATCATATTCCAAGCTTTTGATCTTTTAATGTAGAAGCTGCAAGGTACTGCATAATCTTGACTTTGGTTCCATGATATTTGAATTGGTTCTTTTTGACTGCTTGCAAGATTTTCTCCTTGACCTGATAATTCTGGAATTTGGCTAAAATATTCCTTGGCATTTTCAATTTGGGATCTCTTTTGAGGAGGTGACTGGTGGATTATTAGATGACTATTTTATCCTCTTGTTTTAGGGCCTCAGGGCAGTTTTCCTTTATGATTTCTCAAAAGATGCTGTCAAGGCTCTTTTTTTGATCATGGCTTTCATGTAGACCAATAATTCTTAAGTTATCTCTCCTGTATCTACTTTCCAAGCCAGTTGTTTTTCCAGTGAGGTATGTTACATTTTGTTCTATTTTTTTTTCATTCTTTTGATTTTTTTGACTGATTCTTGATATCTCATAGAGTTATTAGCTTCCAGTTGCCAAAATTAATTTTTAATGAATTGTTTTCTTCAGTTAGCTTTTGTACCTCCTTCTCCATTTGGTCCATTTTACTTTTTAGGGAATTCTCTTCAGTGAGTTTTTGTGTTGCCTTTCCCATTTGACCAATTCTATTTTTTAAGGAGTTGTTTTCTTCAGTGTACATTTTTCCATTTTGTGAATTATATTTTTAAAGGATTTGTTCAATTATTCTTCTACCTCTCTTATTTGACTTTTAAAATCCTTCTTGGGCCCTTCCAAGAAGGCTTTTTGGGCTTCCAGTTAATATTCCCCTGTGATGTTTCACATGTGAGTATATTGATAATGTTGTCCTCTCTTGAATTTGTGTTTTGATATTCCCTGTCACCAAGATACTTCTCTATGCTCATTGTATTTCTATGTTGTTTTTTGCTTATGGCATTTGCCTTTTTTTCTGACTTTTAAAGTTGAGCTCTGCTTCTTTGGTACAGGGGGCACTGTCCCAGGCTTCTTGTGCTGGAGGTTAGGGACCTGGTTACTGGTTTGCTGAGGTGTGGCTTGCCACCGGCTTGCTCAGATGCCTCCCAGGTAAGTCTATCAAAGTTAATGGTCACAAAAGGTGGCTATTACTGTTTACAATGACCTCTTGGTCCTGCTCACTTCATTCAACATCAGTCCATACAAGTCTTTCCAGGTTTTTCTGAAGTGTGCTTGCTCATCATTTCTTATAGCACAATAGTATTCCATTATATTCATATACCACAACTTGTTCTGCCATTGTCCAATTGATGGGCATCCCCTCAATTTCCTATTCTTTGCCACCACTGAAAGATCTGCTATAAATACAACAGGCCTTTCTTGTCAACATTCTAGGTTGTCTTGGGCTAGAAGTCTGCTTCGCTGTATCTTTGAGGGTTCTGCCACTCTAGAATTTGTTCAGAGTCACTTTTTAGGGGTAATTGAAGGAGTTTTGGAAAGAGCTCAGTCAAGTCCCTGTTTTCACTCCACCATCTTGGCTGTGCCTCCTGTATGATGTCTTTTATAAATATGTGCATCAAAATGTATTAATTGATTACTATATATCTGATCCTTTCCTAAGCACTTAAAACATGAATTTAAGCAAAAGGAAAGATATTCCTTACCTTCAGAGAGGTTATATTCCAGTAAAGAAAGATACAATGTAAAATGATGCTCAAAAATAGAGGGGAAAATGGTGGAAAGGTAATCCAGGGATTACATCATAACTTGTCTACATTTGAAGAGTACATGTCAAGATTGGTTGTTTCCCTGAATGGAAGCACAAGTATAAACTCATCCATTGGATGAAGAAGTAATAAGGGTGGGTTCTTTGCTATTGTGATGAGAAAGCCAATTGGGTTGAAGTTAAGAGGTTGTCTATGAAGTCATGAGTAGGGGTTTGAAAAGAGCAGAGCTGCAAAAATTATTTCCTCAAATGGAGGTTCAGGTAATTAACTCACCAATCTGAGGCAGAAACTGTAGGAATCTAAATGTTATCAGAGTGAGAAGGCCACTAGGATGAAAGTTGAAAGGTGATCCAGAAGTCATTCCTTCATCAAGGGCTTGTGCTGACAAAAAATCTTCAGCCATCTTCATCTTCTATTCTTATATTGCCACAGGATTCCAGATTTGTAGTCTGATAGCATCATAGACACACTCTTAGTGTTAAGGATATTGACTTATCTGACAACAATAAATTTGAGAATACTGAAAATAATTTCCCAAATGGAATCCTAACCACTCTTATTCTCTCACTCAGTTCTGAACCTAGCTTATGGTCCATATCCAACAGCTGTGTAGGAAAAAAAAAACATATTTATGGACTTTTTGATGTCCATATATCTATCTACTTGTCACAATCTCTGAAAGATGGATTTTCCATCTTTGAGCATCTACTGTGTATGACTTGACTGATTTGTCTTGCTTTACTGTATATTTCCCTAGAGAGTTTTCCAAGAGCAGAGGTCCCTTTTGTCTCCAATATTAATTCTTTGTGTTTATAACCCCCACCAAAGAAAGGAAACATGGCAGAGGACATCCCAGGCAATACTATCTCAAAATTCTATAACAATGAGTATTTCCACTATTTACATTTGGTTGTCAAGAGAACAGCTATACAATTTCATTTCTTTTGATACTGCTTGTAGCCCAAATCAGTGTACGTAGAGGCCGTATCTCGAGAATATTCTTATGAAAAGAAAACTATAAAGGTCTGAATTTGCAAGCTTAACTCTGGCAGTATAGAATTATATTTTCTCAAATATATGTCTAATTATCACTTCAGACTATTGTCTGATACATGCATCTGATACAGGCATTTGAACACATACAGAAACACAAAATTTTAAAAAGTTTACCACAGAATCTTAGAAATTATTGAGAATATAAGAAATTCTTTCCTAGTTTTGGAGACAACTGATCAATCAAAATGAAAACATTAAATGCCAGAACTATTAGTCATAAAATTTTCCCACATTTTGTTATTCCTTAATAATCCTAAATGAAGGAAGAAAGAAAAGAAAAGACGTAAAAGAGGGAAGGAAAGGGAAAAAAAAGTTTTTATCAGTTTGATTTAGGAATGTCCTGACATTTGGGAAAACATTTGCTATAGATTCTTCTCTCTCATAGACTCCTATTCTCCAAGGACCACAGTTTGCATCATTAACTCAATCAAAATCTCACTGAGGTGAAGGAGAATTTTGTGGCAGTAACTGAGGAAAGAATGCTGTACAGATACATCTATGTGTTATAAAATATTTGATTAATATTATCTTTTAATTAATTAATATTAATGTTATTCAACATTTAAATATTCAGAAAATTATAGATGCAAATATGAGAAGACAGAATGAATCCAAACTCATATGAATCTAGGAAGATCATCATTGAAAACAATTGAATCATGCATGAGTCTATTAAATGAGAAATTGTATAGAATGGAAACTATAAAGATGAAGGAAAATGGATTGGGGACATGGGACATGGGACAATGCCACATTAGGAACAAATAACATGATTAAATTTTTCAAGCTAGACAGATGAAAGGTGAGAAAAGTAATGGTTAGTTGAGAAAATTTATAGAGTATATGTAGAAGGACAGTGCTAATAATTCTGCATCAAATTCTGAATATAGGATTAGGGAGACCCCTTGAAGCTAGAAATGGGCCTAAAATAAACAGAAATCCAATTTCCATATTGTAGAAATTTTGAGTGCTACCTCTGTCATTTATAACTTGCGTGAGTTAAAGAAAATAATTTACTCAAGATAGTTCTATAATTGAATCAAAACAACTGCATGCTTTGCCAGAGGGTAGACAGTAATCATAACTGTGAATGTGAATGGGATGAACTCTCCCATAAAAAAGAAACGGATAGCAGTGTGGGTCAAAAATCAGAATGGAACACTGTTGTTTAAAAGAAACACACCTGAAATGGAGAGATACACACAGAATAAAGGTAAGGGACTATAGCTGAATTTATTGTGCTTCAGTTGAGGTTAAAAAAAGCAGAGATAGCAAACCTAATTTCAGACAAAGCAAAAGCAGAAATAGACCTGATTAAAAGATATTTAGAAGGAAACAACTTCTTGGTAAAAATGTGCCAAAGGCAATGAAGTAATGTTAATACTAAGCACATATGCACCAAGTAGTATAGCATCCAAATTCTTAAAGTAGAAGTCAAGTGAGTTACAACTACAATACAAAGTAAGAGATAGAGAGCATTACAGAATGTAAAATTGATAATTTTGTTTATATTAAATCAAAAAGCATTTGCACAAACTAAACCTATGCAACTCAGATTAGAAGGAAAGTAGAAAGCTGGAAACAATCTTTACAGCAAGTGTCTCTAATAAAAGCCTCATTCCTAAAATATGTGGGGAACTGAATCAAATTTGTAAGAATATATGCCATTCCAGAATTGATAAATTGTCAAAGTATACAAACAGGTGGTTTTCAGAAGAAGACTATAAAATCACCTATAATCATATGAAGAAGTGCTTGAAATCACTATTGATTAGAGAACTGCAAATTAAAACTACTCTGAGGTACCACCTCACACCTATCAGATTGACTAATATGATAAAAAAGGGAAATGATAAATGTTGGACAGGATGTGGGAAAATTGGGACACTAATGCACCATTGGTGGAATACTGAACTGACCTAACCATTCTGAAGAGGAATTTGGAACTATATCCAATTGGCAACCAAACTGTGCATGCCCTTTGATCCAGAAATACCATTACTAAGTCTGTATCCCAAAGAGATCATAAAAAAATGGACAAGGACTTGTATGTTCAAAATAATATTTATACCAGCCTTTTTCTATGGTGTCTAAATATTAGAAATTAGGGGGATGCCCATCAGTTGGGGAATGGAAGAACACACTGTGGTATATGAATATAATGGACTACTATTGTACAGTAAGAAATGATGAAAAGGCAAATTTCAGAAAATAGCCTTTAAAGACTGCACTAACTGATACAAAGTGAAATGAGAAGAACCTGGAAAATATTATACACAGTATAAGCAATATTTTGTGACGATAAACCATGAATGATTCAGTTCTTCTAAGCAACACAATGGTCCAAGAGGAGTACAAAGAACTTACAAAGGAAAATGCTGTCCACATCCAGATATAGAATTGATGGACTCTGAATGCAGATTGAAACATGCTTTTTTCACTAACTTTACTCTTTTTAATCTTTTTCCCTTTTGGTCTGTTTCTTCTTCTTCTTGTTGACTAATATGGAAATATATTTTTCATAGTAGTACATGTGTATCTTATATTAAATTGCCTACTCTTTTCATAAGGAGGGAGGGAAGGGAGAAAAATTTGGAACTCAAAATCTTTTAAAATGAATGTTAAAAATTGTCTTGACAACTACAATTGTCAATAAGTACTATTAAATTTGCTATTTTTAAAGTACTATTAAATTTGCTTAATATATTGCTGTTCTTTGTCCACCAAAAGAGATTATTTTTAGGGTGGAGCAGTCATTATCAGCCTGCTTTTTCAGTCATCTTTAGCATTATTGTTTTATAATCAGTTAATAATTGATGGTATTGCTTCTGTTTGGAATTGATGATGTTTGTCAAAAGCTGTGTTGCAAGGCATAGTAATTTACTACTCTCTAATTCAGCTGCAATTGGAGGGGTATGATTGGACTAAGGATTTTTTTTTTATTGTTAACAGGACATATGCTTTAATTAAAAATTGACTTTCAGATGTTCCCAAGATCCATCAGGTGGTAGAATAGGAAAGGGAGAGAGAGAGAGAGAGAGAGAGAGAGAGAGAGAGAGAGAGAGAGAGAGAGAGAGAGAGAGAGAATCTCTTTGATATAAAAACCCCTAAAATAAAGAAATATTTATCAAATTTAGAGTAGTTGAAATGCATCCACAAAATAAGTAAACAGAAACATTTCCTAGTAACATCTCATTAAATATTTGAAGACTGTAATACATGAAAGTCTTATTCACTATCTCCACCCTTAGCCCACATTGCATATTAACAAACCAGCACACGTTTGTGATACCCCTGTTTATCAGGGCCTGGCTATGGAAACCTCTGACAGGTTCCAGCATATCAGTGACTCTGTCTCTCCATACCAGCACTACCCCGCACACACAGGAAATGAGCTAAAAAGCTCAAGTGGAAAAAAAAGTACAGTCTATTCAGAGATCATTAAATAATAACATAAAACTACAAAGGGGTTTAAAAGAAGAAATTTTAAAACTGTTTTGTAAAGATGATGATTAAAAGGAGATTGAAGGGAAGTGTAATGGAATCTTAGATGGGGTCAGCCTTTTTCCTCCAGAGTTTACTCTAGGCAGTTAATTTGGATACCACACTGCAGAAAATAATATAAGAAAATTTACAAGTGTAAATATAAGGGAAAAATCCCCAATTTAATCCACAGAATGTCATCCAAGGGGAAAAAATCTACACTTGAAATGCACAGAATGATTAAATTTCACAATTTCGATTCTAAACAACTAATTTTGCAAGAAACCAAGAAATAGATCTTCAAATTTGAAGGAACATCAAAAGGAAATTGTTGATTTTTCCATTCTTTTCCTTTTTCTTTTTCAATCTGTAACTCCAAAGGTTTTCTAAAGGTAGGGGAATGTTGAAGGGTACATTTGGAAGTAATACAATAAAATGTATAAATAAAATTTAAGACCTTGACTTTTCTCTTTGCAAAAGGGAAGGGGAAGACCTTTAAACCTGATAGTGTTTGCAGTATAGAATATACTTTTATTCCCTTCTCTCAAGAGTGTCACACTGAGCAGTCCTGCTTCCTTGCATGTAACCTGACTTGACCTGCAATAGTAGGACAGACCCAAATATATGACTTCTAAAGTCATCTTGGCTAAGTGTCTTACCTGACTTATAGAATAGAATAGAAACATTTTATCTCTGATTTTCTGCCCTATGCTATTCCTTCCTAGAGAACATAGCAGTAGCTAAAACTTTGGCATTTCACCTTATCTATTGGCAGCAGTGAATAGAAGAATAAATTTCAGGTGGTAAGAGAAATGGGTTATAGTACTGTGTCTGTCAGTCTGTGTGTATTTCTTATTCTTTCCTCCCCCATCATTGAAGTTTATGTACCTTCAAGTGGATATCAGCACAACAAAGTCTAGAAAGGTATCCACTGCATTTGTAGCTTGAAAAATAATTATTTAACAAATAAATTTATGATTATTTTTCAGGATTTTAGTTTAACTATATATGAGCAATTTTTACAAGTTAATACTGACCTAGGATTTTCCCCTGGATAGACCATCTGGTTGATCCACATTATATGCCTGTCTCATGAGCAAAAATATTTAGTGAATTTTGGCTAACTAAATTCTCTAACGGACAGAATTAGAAAAAAAATAATGATTATTGTCTCTTAACAGTTTTGCAGTATGGCATTTTTATTAATAGTTTATGGTGGAAGGAAACAAGTAGTTAGAGGATTAGAGCACAAAAAGGGAGCTTTGCTAATAGCAAAAAAGGATCATAATCTCAAATTTTTAGAAGAGTTTCCATAATAAAAGGGAATTGGGCTTGGTTGACTTAGTCCCCAAAGACAGAGTTAGGGTAAAAGCTATAGGGAAGCAAATCTGGGTGGAACATAATGGGAAGTAAAAAAAAAAAACATTCTAAAAAATTGGGATACCTCAGGAGATGGTCATATATCCTTTTCTGAAGACCTTTAAGTGAAAGATGGATGATTGCTTGTTGGGGATTCCTATAAAACGCCCAAGGCTCATTTGAAACTCTTCACCTCTTTGATTCTATAAAATTTATAGAGGGATATAGCAAAGTATGACACTAAAACAAGAGAATTGGAGGGGTTTTGGTTTGCACCATTGGAGGGAATACTTATACTAGTGAGATTAGATACCCATAACAGTATTTAAGAAAATTTTACACTTAAGTATTTTATAAATCTTTGAAATAGGCAAGCATTACTAGTATTATATTGTGGAAAAAGTCTTGATTTTAGGGTTTGAATCCTGACTTTACCATTTATTAACCTTCAACAATTTAGTTTTCTGATTCACTTTCTCTTTATTTGTAAAAAAAAAAAAAGTTAAGTTTCTACTTAACTACTTTGGAAACAGTATCCATTCCAATGTTATATGCTGGCTTATAACTCTCAAAATTATATTTATACTCAGTCAGCAGTAAGGATTTAGGAAACTGACAGAAAAGCTATAAACTAAAACATCTTCTAAATATAGTCCAATAAAATTAATACTCAATTATGTAAGGTACATTTCTTATTATGGAAGCCTTTCTATTTCATGTGAGCCTTTTAATTGTTACAATGATTTTTTAGATCTTGGAATCATTCATATATGGTGCCATAATTTTTTAACCATTATTGCATGGAAATACATGTGTTGCAATTCACTTTTTTCATTCACTTTAAAAGAGTAACAGTAATGAGATCACCCAAAATATTTAATTCCTTGGGCTTTCATTGGGAAGGGATTGAAAACCTCCCATGCACAATGAATTCACTTAGAGAAGAAAAAATATTACAACAAGATATACTCTTGGTAATATATAGATTGAGGAGTCTATTTCAATCCTTTCCTTCATATGTTAACATACACATACTCACCCTTGTACTTCGAAAACAAACTGGGGAAGCATGATCCTCAAAAGGAATCTTTCCAGCATAATAGACTCAGGACAAGAATAGTGGTGTGCATGAAGGTGTGTTTTCTACATTCTGTGTGATTCTGCCACTGATTCATAACATCTGTTTTCCCTCAGTATGCTTATAGTCTAGGGTTGTTAGTCACCCATCCCAATCCCCCAATAAATTCTCTAAAGGGAATACAAGCAAACTATCCAAATTGAGGGAGGCTTTTCTTTCAATCTTTTACTGTCTCAGAGGTATGAGCAAAATGCTTAGGGTATCTAGCTGTGGTCTTACTCTTTAAAAAAAAATAAATTAAAATAATATAAAATATATTTCTATATAAAGAATGGAATGAAAAAGTAAAAATGCAAATCTCCATCCCATGCAGATTAGTTTAAGAAGTACATGATATTTTCTACATGTTAATGTCAAAGCTGTCCTGATTACATACATTTTCCTCTCAACTTTCCTGAGTTCTTTTCTGTGCATTTTTAAAAGCAATAATTATCCTCTTTTTCTTCTTTTTTTGTCAATCTTGTAAGAAGCTCACCTCTCCCCCGAATGCCTCCCCAAAATACAAAGAAAGCCAAAAATCAATCCTTAGCAAAATAAATACAGTCAAGCAAAGCAAAGTCTTATGTTTTCCATCTCCAAAACTGTATGTCCCAATCTGCACCTTGAGCTTAGCAGGTTTTCTCTTCAATCTGATATACAGTCCTGGCTCGTCATTGCATTAATCAGTTCTTAAGTCTTTCAAAGCTGTCTTTCTTTACTTTTTGTATCATCTGAACATATAAGTCTTCTCATTTTGTTCCCTAAAACCATCCTTTTTATCTTCTCTTGTGATGCAATAAGACTGTATTACATTCATATGCCATAATTTGTTTAGCCATTCCCCACTTGTTGCCACTTCCTTCTACTTCTTTGAAAACAAATATTTTCTATAAGGTATCTTTTAAAATTTATTTGATTTATGTGGGGTAAAAACTTAATAATGAATGGTATCACCTGATTGATGAGTATATTCACAGTTTAACTCTTTGGGGAAAGAGTTCTAAATTTTTATTCAGAATGATTGGACCAATTCACATCTCCACCGAGGTGCATGTCTTTATCTAACATTTCCAACAATGTTATTTTTTTTTAATTTTTTTGCCCTCTTTGTGAAAATACTTGTTACCTGGAAACTCAATACCCTCTTTTCAGTTTTCATTTCTATAATTATTGATTGCATGGACATTTTTATAAGGCTATTGATCAAATTGATTTCTTCTTTTGAACACTGCATATTCATAGTCATTGACCATTTATGTGTTAGGGAAAGGATAAGAGTCATATTAAGAGTTCAGTGTATTCCTGTATATCAGACTTGTATCAGAGAAACTTGCTTCAAAGATTTTCCTCAGTCATTTTTTCCCTTATTTTAAATCTCTCTCTCTCTCATCGCTAACTTTCTATTTCTTTCTCTGACTCTGAGTTTTTTGCTAACAGTTTGTCTGATGATTACTACTTTGTTGTACACTTAAAGATCTGGTATTAAAAGGCCCTTGCTTCCTTCATCCCTCTCTCCCTCCTTCTTTTAATCCTTTCTTCTCTTTTTTTCATTCTTTCCATTATATTTTCATAGCCACACTTTAAGAAAGTTATATTGTTTCACTTAGTTAGATTTATATTTCTGTTAAGGAGTATTTGTAGTTGTATTCAAATTGTTCCTATGTTGTGAAACAGACTCCTACATATTTTATGCATTTGCTTACTTTTAATGGAGTTTTCTTTCCTATAGCTTAGCAGTGGGCTTGGTTGATAATATATTGAAAGCCTGAGAATATGAGTGAGAGTTTTATTATACATGCACACTTCTGAAGTTATTGTTTTAATTGTTTTTTTTAAAATCTCAGTATCTCTGTGTATCCTATTATATCCTCTTTAAAAAGAAGTATTTATTTTCTCTTTGCTTTTTCTTCTTCCCTCTTTTGAACTATTTTTCTTCTATTGCTAAAGTTGGCTTTTTGTCATGATGTTAAATACTTCTAGCATAAACTCCTTGTAAATATGGATTATTTTATTCTTTATACTTATATTCTTAGTGCCAAGAACATTATATGGCAGATTTCAGGCACTTATTAAATAACTGTTGATTGGACTCCTGGGAGCCAAAATTAAGGAGTAAGCAGTAAGTCAAACTCACCCTCCCTTACTGACCTTGAAAAACCCAGAAAATACAGCCCCAGGAAAAATCCTAAAAGAATGGAGCCATCAGAAAGACTGGGTGCAGCAGTATTTTAGGTTGGTAGTCTTGGGGGGGAGGTGAATAGGAAAGGTTTCTCTTGCTGTGGTTGAAGGGAACCAGTACAAAATGGGAGGTGTCCCAGAAAGCCAGTGGCAAGCCCCACCACAACAAACTGGCAGGAGTTTGTGAACCCTGAGCCAGTGGAGCAGGCAAGCATCAATACCAGGATGCCTTCCCCCTGCCTCTGCTGTATGCCTTGGCCAAAATATTCTAGTTTGGAGAACAAACACATTCATCAGGAGACAGGTATCTGCCAGCAGCTGAACCTACTTGTGCTCTAGCATAGCCCTGGCTGAGGAAGCCAGCTCCAACAACCAGACCACCCCCATCCTGCACCCTGCAAGCTTCAGTGTAACCACAGGAAAATGTAGAAAAACCTCACCTAACTTCTGCATACACCAGCTATCACCACCAGCTCCAGCCCAGCAGCAGGTAAGGTACCAGACCCCTACAGAATCCAGTTGCCAGCACCTGAGGCTCCAGGACATGAAGCTAGTAACCAGGCCCCTAGCCCTGAGCATAAGAAGTGTGTAACAGTGCCCCCTCTGATCCAGAAGCAGAGATCAGTTTTTAAAGCCTGGAAAAAGACAAACACCATGAATAAAGAGCAACAAAGGAAAACACTGACCATAGAGAATTACTATGGTGACAGGGAAGAGCAAAATACAAATTCAGAAAAAGACAGTATTGACAATATACCCACATCCAAAAAATCAAGCCCAAAAAGCCCTCTTGGGAGAGTGCAAGGATTTTAAAGGTCAAATAAGAGGTAGAAGAAAATGAGGGAAAAGAAATGAGAGGTATGCAAGAGAAAGTGAACAGCTTAGAAAAGGAAGGACAAAAATTGACTATAAAAAAACAAGTATTTTAAAAATTCAATTGGCAAAATTGGAAAAAAGTACACTGAAGAAAACAACTCCTTAAAAAGTAGAGCTGGCCAAATGGAAAAGGAGGCACAAATCCTCACTGAAGAAAACAATTAATTAAATTTAGAATTGGACAAGTGGAAGCTAATGATTGCATGAGACATGAAGTCAAAAAACAAATTTTAAATGAAAAATAAATAAGATAAAACACAAAATTCCTCATTGGAAAAATGACTAACTTGGAAAATAGATCTAGCAGAGATAATTTAAAAAATTATTGTTCTACCTGAAAGCCCTGATTGGAAAAAAAAAAAGATCCTGGATAGCATCTTTCAAGAAATCATTAAGGAAATCTGCCCTGAGGTCCTAGAACCAGAGAGTAAAATCATCATCAAAAGAATCCCCTTCCTGAAGATCATCTGCTGAAAAAAATCCCAAATTGAAAACACCAAGAAATATTGTAGCCAAATTCCAGAATTACATAGTAAAGAAGAAAATACCACAAGCACCCAGAAAGAAAAAAAATTAGATAACATGAAAGCTTAATCAGCACTATGCAGGAACTCGCAGTTTCTACATTAAAAGATCAGAGGGCTTGGGATATATTATGTAATGTAAAGGATCTTAGATTACAGCCAAGGATCAACTACTCAGAAAAATTGAGCATAATCTTTCAGGGGAAGAGAGGGATATTCACAGAAACAGGGAACTTCTGAACGTTCTTGAGGAAAAAAAACAGAGCTAAATGGAAAGTTTTATCTTCAAATGCAAGACTCAAGAGAGGCATAAAAAGGGAAACAGAAAAAAACATGTTATTCAATAAGGGCAAACTGTTTACATCATTATGTAGGAAGTTGGTACTTGTAACTCTTGATAAATGCATCTTTATTATGACATTTAGAAGGGATATACATAGACAGAGGGTGTGGGTATAAGTTTAACTTCAATGTGCCAATAAAAACCTAATGAGTGGTGAAAATGGATTGTAATAAAAGGAGAGGAAAGGAGAAGGCAGTGAATTATATCACATGAAGAGGCACAAAGACCTATTATGTTAGAAGGAAATAAGGGAGGGAGATGAACTTTATTTGAAATTTATTTTTATCATATTTGGCTGAAGGAGGGAGTAACATAGCTAGGTATAGAAAGCTAGTATGCCAAGTAGTATGGGAAAGGGGAAAGAAAAGGAGGGGCTGAGAGAAGAGAGGGAAGTTTGAAGGAGGCAGGTATCAAAAGGAAAACTCTAGTGAGGAGGGAAAGGGAGAAAGAACAGAGAAAAGCATAAATAAGAGGGTGGAAATGGGGTGGAATAAAGACACAGAAAATAACCATAACTGCAAATTTGAATGGAATGAATTCTCGCATAAAACAGAAATGGGTAGCCTAATGAATTAAGAAACACAATTCTATAATATGCTGTTTACAAGAAAAGCATTTGAAACAGACAGATACACACAGGGTAAAGGTAAAAGGCTGGAGTAGAATATATGATGCTTCAACTGAAATAAAAAAAACAGGAGTAGAAATCATGATTTCAGATGAAGCAAAAGTAAAAATAAATCTAATTAAAAGAGTTAAGGAAGGTAACTACATCCTGCTAAAATGCACCATAGACAATGAAGTGATATCATTACTAAACATATATGCACCAAGTGGTATACCATCTAAATTCTTAGAGCAGAAATTAAGGGAGTTAGAGAGTTGAGAGAGAATCCTCCTTACAACTGCAAGGCAGAAAAGAGGGCTTGTGGTCACTCATAGACCAGAGAACAGTCCAGGAAAGGAGTAAACATCTCTCTGTTGATCAAACTACTTTGGTAGAATTGAAAATTTTCAGGTCCCTAGAAGTATCTCTGACAACAGCTGCACAAAACCCTTGAAGCTTGGGACTGTACACCATCCACACTTGGAGCAGAATCCTACTTTAACAAAGAGTTAAAAAGCTAATTGGCTGGGAGCATTGGCAAACAGAGAAAAAACAATTCAGACTACAGAATCTTACTTTGGTGACAAAAAGACCAAAACACCAAACCATGAGACAACAAAGCCAAAGCTCCTAGATCCAAAGGCTCCAAAAAAAGTATGAATTGGTCTCAGTCCAGAGAAGGGCTCAAAAAGGATTTTGAAAATCAAGTAAAAGGAGTAGAGGAAGAATTAGGAAGAGAAAGGAGAGTGATACAAGAAAATGGTGAAATATGAGTCCACACCTTGCTAAAGGAGACCCAAAAATTACAGCTTAAAAAATGACTAACCCATTGATTAGAGAAATACAAATCACAATGACTCTGAGGTGCCACATCACACCTATCAGATTGGCTAATATGAGAAAACAGTAAAATAATAAATATTGATGAAGATGTGAGAAAATTGGAACACTGATGCATTTTTGGTGTAGTTATGAACTGATCTAACCATTCTGGAGAGAAATTTGGAACTATAAACAAAGGATTATAAAATTGTGTGTAGCTTTTCATCCAGCAATACTACTTCTAGGTCTGTATCCCAATGAGATCATACAAATGGGAGAGGGACACACATGTGCACAAATATTTATAGCAGTTCTTTTTGTGGTGGCAAACAATTGGAAATAGAGGGGATGCTTATCAGTTGGAGAAGGGCTGAACACTTTTTAGTATATGAGTGTAATAGAATACTACTGCTCTATAAGAAATTATGAATAAATAGGTAGACTTCAGAAAAACCTGGTAAGACTTACATGAACTGATGCTGAGTGAAGTGAGATGAACCAGGAGAATATTGTACACAATAATAGTCACATTGTGTGATGACTAATTTTGATAGACTTATCTCTTCTTAGCAATGCAAGGATCTAAGATAACTCAGAAAGACTTAAGATAGAAAATATTATCCAGATCCAGAAAAAGAACTATGGAGTCTGAATGCAGATAGAACCATATTATTTGCTCTCTCTGTGTCTTTTTTCCTTTCTATCTTGGAGTTCCCTTCATTGGTTCTAATTCTTCTTTACAACATGACTAATGTGAAAATAGGTTTAATATGAATGTATAGGTAAAACCTATATCACACTGCTTGCTGTCTTGGGGTGGGGGTGAGGAGAGGGATGGTGAGAAAATTGAAACTAAAATTCTTATGGAAGTGAATGTTGAAAACTAAAACTAAAAAAAAAATAAATCTAAATACAAAATAAAATAAGTGTTGATTGTTTTACTGATTGATAATATCCACACTTCAAATCTGATCTCATTGGAAATCATCTAATTTATCACAAACGCATATGAATTCTAGTTCTTCCTTTTAAATAGATTCTATTTACCATATAAAAGATCCATTAATGCCTATAATTATTTTTTAACAGAAACAGATATTTAATTTCATCAATATTTTTGCCTGGATGAATCACTCACTCTATCTGCCTATCTCCATCTATCTATCTGTCTATCTATCTATCTATCTATCTATCTATCCATATGTTTTAGAAATAAGGTTCACTAGGTTTACAGTCTTCTTTAAATTGAATCAACCTTGCATTCTCAGAATAATTCATACCTGCTCACAATATCTACTATTTCAATGTGTTTAATCTTTTAATGTTTTTACTTTTAAATGCTGCCTTTTTTTATTTTCTATGTTTTGTAATCAAATTAGCAATTAACTTATACTTTTCTGATTGCCATAATACATTCAATCTCTTTTTAAAATAAAGTTTCTTCAGATTTCAAAAATAACAAAGCTATTCAATGATTTATTTTCACTACATCAATGATTCCCAATGACAATAGAGTTCTGATATAACACAATTTTCCTCCTTCTTTCTCTTCTTATAGTATAAGCTTGTTATCTTTGCCCTTCTGATTGCTCTTATGCATTTACTTTTTTATGTTTCTATTGATTATGTTTTGTATTTCAAATTAGCTGTGTATCTACAGTCTTTTTATTAGGAATTCTTGTAAGTCTGCCATTTAAATTAAGGACCATTTCTCCCTATAGTATTTTGCTTAAATTTGCTGGAGAAACTATAAGGTTTTAGGCTTGTATAATTTAGCTTTTGCCATATTATATTCCAAGCTCTTCCTTCCTTTATAGTGATAGCTGTCATCTTATGTGATGCTGCTGTGGGCTCTTCACTACTTCACTTTTTTTTTTCTTGGACATTTGAAATACTATTTTTTTTAACCCCAAAGCTATGATGTTCCTAGAAGTTTTCATGGTGGAATTTCTTCTAGGAGGTGACTGGTGGATTCCTTTCAAGTTTACTTAACCAATAAATTCCTACTAGCTCTGGTTGTTTTCACTTGCAGTTCCATGAAATATGATATCCAGTTTTATTTTGGAGCATGATTAGAAGTATGTCAATGATTCTTAGATTTTGATTTCTTTCTTGACATGTTTTCCAGTTCAATTGTTTCTGATTAGGGATATCTTTTTTCTTATCTTTATACTTCATTTTTTCTATTGTTCTCTTATGTCTTTTTATTTAATGTTATCATTGATTTTTTTTAGTTCATTCCCTTTTTCAGATTCTGTTATTATTTTTTAAGTAAGAGTTGCCATTCATGTCCCAAGCTATTAATTTCGCTTTGTTTTTTTTTTTCAAATAACTTTCACTTATTTTTTTAATATTTCCATTATACCTTTTACTTTCTTTGAAATGTTTTAGACTCTTCATTTTTTTCTTTGAAATTCTTATTTCTTTATCAGATTATAGTTAACCTTTGGGTCAAGATTTTTTTTTCTCTTTCAAGCTTTGTTTATATTTTAGAATTATTCTCTATTTCTAGGTTGTTATCTTGGGTGTTCTTAACTCCAAAATATGTTTTTTTTTCTTTTATTTATTTATTTTAATTGGCAATGACTTTTGTTGTTTCTGTTTTCTCATTTTTCAAATCTTACTGCCTGTTTGGACTTTTTGTTAGGGCTAACATACTCACTTGTGGGAGGAATTTTCGTTTGAAATCTCTGCTTATTGTGTAACATGTTCTTCAAGTATGTCAAGGAAGACTCAAAACAAGTAGCTTCAAGGTTTTATCATCCTTTAAGCAGTTTTATCTAGGCTAATACTCTCCTGATTAGGGTTTTCAGTGTCTCCACTCTGATTTGTCTCTGAGAAACAACTTCAGGGTTTCCCTAAGTTGTAGAAAAGTAATCAATTGCTGGCCCAGTCTCTATCTGCTAAGTAGGAGAAAACTAAGTTTCAGGCTCAACATTTGTTGAAGTTCTTTAATACCTCCTCTTGTTAATTAGCTCTGATACAGTCACCTACCACATGCAGTTCTAAGGGCTAAATATTCATTCCCCTTCCTGGATAAGAGTGAAAAAGTTTAGATCCACCCCTGGTCATAGTACCAGTTCTGTTTATTAACCTTTAGGTTGGATGTGTAATCTTAGCCTGGAAAATGACCCACTGCATTTTTTTCCTTTGGAGTCTTGGATCACTACTTCTGATGGTCCCTTTTAAAATCACTGTTGGAAGAATTATAAGACATATATGGGCTGCTTGTACCTACCTGTTCTAACAGATTTTCCGCCAGATAATTTTCAATGTATTTGTTCAATAATATTTTGCACTTCTTGTAATAAGGGTTTTACATCCATGTGATTCTTCCATCCAGAATTCTCATTTCATTTTGCTTTCTTTTCTCTGGACTAAAAACTTTGTGGAAATCAATTGAGGAAAATTTTAGTGTAAAAAATGTTTCTCTTACTTGAATATTTGTCTACATATGATTTGTACTTATGGTCTGAATTAGAAATTTATATCAGGGACAGTTTATATTCACTTCTGGGATGGATTATTTTTAGTACTGGTTAGTATTACGAGGCATATTGGTAAGGAGTACTATATTCTTCATGGACCTCAGAAATGACTCCATCTAGTAGACTGAAAAAGAAAAATTTTGAGGGGCAGATTAGGTGCAGAATACTATTGGGATCATCTACAGAGCATATGAAACAGGGTGGAAGTTGATTACTGTAATCATCATTTGAACTGTTTAGGCTTCTGACCCTGGTTTAGGGTCAGAGAAACACAGCTACAGGCTCTTCTGAGTTTCCATCTCTCTACTTCAGACACATAGCTGCAGTCTTTAATGCCCCTAGATAGCTATCTCTGTGTGTAGATATCACTTGGGAAAATGCACCTACTATAGGTTTTCCTTGGATTTCTTGATAATATTTTGTTCCAAATCCTCGTCCCCCTCCTCCTTCTTCTGCTTCTGCTTCTGGTTCTTCTCTTCCTCCTTCATCTACTAATCCATTAACTGTTATTTCTCATCTACTTTTCTATTACCTCTCTTCTTCTCCCCTTTTTTTCTCCTTCTTGATTCCTGATCATGTGTTTATGGCTTGGATAGTGTTTTTTTTTAACTTCTTCTTCATGATCTTGAAGAAAATCCTTTCTTTTATTGCTAAAAATATTTTCTTCTCATGTATTTTTCCATGCATAGCCTTAATAATGTCACTAATAACATGTTTAAAATTCTAACTATCACTGAGAATATGAATCAACCTTCTTATACCCGCCATGAATCTTTTAATTCCCCTTTGGGCTATTATTATTATGTTTTATTTTCAATGACCTCAGTATTTTATGATTTGAAGACATATCAAAATCAAGAGAATATTAGTTTCACAGAGATTAGCCTTGCAATGCTAGCATTCTGACGGTAATTGAAAATGTCATATAATTCCCAAATATGACCTAATTTAATTTTCTTCCACTCTCTCAATATTTCTATGACCCATTTTTTACTTAGGGAACTTATTATTGTATTGCTAGTCTTTCTTAGTGAATTGATGTATTAATGCCCATCTTCAATGTGAGAAAGAGGCAATTTCCATCCACTTTAATTTTCAAATGTTTATAGTCAATTCAAACTCTCATCTTTTTGTTTATTCTGTAGTGGTATCATAATTAATAAAATCAATAAAAGTACCTATATGAATAGAAACTTTTGCACAACCTCAAAATCCATATTGCAACCTTTATTTCTTTGGATTTTACAACTTTCGTGTGAGTTTATGTTTCCCTATTTGACTGCCCAGTTAATAGTTAGTGAATCATTAAATACATTTCTGTCCAATATAGAATACTATAGGATGTAGAACTATATAATTAAAATGTAAACATTAAATGACTTGTTTAAAGATCATTTTGAAGATGTATGTCCTAATTATTTAGATATTTTAATGTTTAAGTATGTTAAAATACAAATATTAGTACCCTACTTGAATGAAGGTTAAATGACTTGACCAGGTTCACCTAACTAGTAAATATCTAACATCAGATCTGCACTTATTTCTGTCTGACCTATTCTCTATTCAGAGCTCTATCTACTTCAACACCTAGGTTTCCTAGATAGATGGTCTAAAAACAAATTAACTTACCTTTATCTCCCACCATTTCTCCTTTCTCACTTTCTATTTTTTGACAAAGTGATTCTGCTTGAAGTTTTTTATTATCTACCCCACTGATATGTTTTGTGAATAAAATTATGCTAGGAAATGTTTGAAAATTATAAACATCATTCACCAGAAAGTATGAACAAAATATAACAACTAAGAAATGTTTTATCATAATTTTTATTTTAGAATTGTAGCTAGGAAATAGAAAGGTAGATCAATGAAATAGAATAAACATATAATTTACAGCAGCAAATAATCATAATATCATTTTATTTGACAAGTGTGAAGACTAAAGTTTTAGGGATAAGAATTTAGTATTTGGTAAAAATTTTGGAAAAACTGAAAAACAGCATGGCATAAACTCCGAAGAGCCCAGTATCTTACACCATTTACAAATATAAGGTCAAAATAGATACATGACCTATATATAAAGAGAGACATTACAAGAAAAGTCATAGAACATGGCATATTACTTATAAGACTTATAGATAGATGAAAATTTATGAGTAAAGAGATATAAAACAAAGTTATGTGAAAAATGGATCATTTCAATTACATTAAGTTAAAATGTATTTGTATAAATGAAACAAATGTAGCCAAGATGAGAAGGAACATAGAAAATTAGGGGAAGTATTTGTAGACATTTTATCAGATAAAGATTTCATATCAAAAATATGCAAATAACTGTCAAATCTATAAGAATATGAATCACTGCCCAATTGATAAATGGTCAAAGGATATGAATAGGCAGTTTTCCAATGAATGAAATTAAAATAAATTAGTCACAAGAAAAAATCTTCTAAATCACTATTAATTAGAGAAATACAAATTAAAACAACCTTGCGATATCATTTTATACCTACCAGTTTGGCTAAAAATGATTGAAGGGTAAAATGACAAATGATGCAGGGGATGTGGAAAAATTGGAACATTAATGCATTGTTGGTGAAATTGGGGAGGACCTACAATTTTTTGAGTAAAATATTGGCATGGTCAGTAAGATCTTAACTTTAAGAAAATCACTTTAACAACTAAGAGGAGGGTCAATTGGAATAGAGGCAAGGAGATTAACCAGAAGGCTAATCATTAGTCCAGGACTGAAGGGAGGTGGGCTTTGACCAAGGTAAGAACTGTGTCAAATGAGAGAAGAGGACATATGCTAGTTGTATGAAGAAATTGATCCAATCATTTTAGAGAGCAAACTGGAATTCTGCCCAAAGAGTTATTAATCTGTCTATAAACTTTTACCCAGCAATACCACTACTAAGTCTATTTCCAAAGATGATTAGGAAAAAAGGGGGCAAAAACTATATAAAATGCTTATAGCAGCTCTCTTTGTGGGGTAAAAGAAATGGAAATTACAGGAATGCTCATCAATTGGGGAATGGTTGAACAAGTGGTGGTATATGATTATGATGGAATACTACTGTGTTATGAGAAATAATGAGCTCAATGAACTTAGAAAAACATGGAAACACTTGCATGAAATAATGAAGAGAGAAATGAGCAGAATCAAGAGAACATTACATATGGCAACAGCAATATTGTTTTAAGAATGACTTCAAGTGAATAAGTTATTGTGAGTAGTATAAATACTCAAATTAATTATAAAGAACATACGATGAAAGATTCTATCTGCATCCAGAGAACTGATAAATAGAAATATGCATAGAGTAATTTTACACCCACACCATATATGTGTGTGTGTGTAAAAATACATATAATATAAAACATATTTGCATATTATATATATTATATATTATTTATTATATGTATAACTATATTATATATGCAGTACAGGTATAAAATTCTATACATATTTATCAGTTCTTTCACACACACACACACACACACACACACACACACACACACAGACATATATCCATCCTGTGTGTTTCTAATGGCAGCCGTCTCCAGGGTGCAGGTGCATGGAATTAAAAGAAAAAAAGAAATTTATATGATAATTTTGTTCTATATTTGAAAGAAATAACAAGTTGTGCATAGTAGATTTGGAGTTCCATGGGCAGTCATCCTTTTTATTGCATTATCCAATAGAAATGTTTATTTTATTCCATGAATTATAAATAAATTTAAAAGAATTGTAACTATAGAAGGAGATCACCATTCACATTATTTCAATAAATATTTATTTCTTATAATTGATCATATACAGGTTTGATTGAAAATTTAGCAATCATAATATCACAACTTCAAGTTTAAAGGCAGTAAAAATCTTTTTTATATCTTCAAAATGAATACATTTTTAGTATCATAAGTATATGGTACAACTGTGAGTCTTCAGTGTAATACCTAGGCTTTCCCTCATCATAAATTAAGAAAATGGAGAGCATAATATTACTCTATTAAAACATATGCATTCATTTAAAAATAATTTTGCTAAGAATGCTGCACTTTGTCTTTTCTCTATTTCTAGTATTCTAATTCATTTGTTCTTAGAACCAGATCTTCCCTAAAATAAATTCCAGAGCTGATCTTATGACATGATCTTATGACATGGTTTCAAAATTAAGGGTGGGGTAGGGTCAACAGTAATAATGTGCATTTGAAATTTTCACAGAAGCATAGTTTAGTGTCAAAAGTTCTATAATTAGAGCTAAAGAAACTGGGTTCATTCAAAGTTCTCTCCCTTACTATCTGTGTGAACTTCCTCCTCATTTGATCTGTTTAGTCCCCAGTTTCCTCAATTTTAGACTGCCAAGATTATACTATGAAACAGTTCAGACTTCCTCCCAGTTGCATCCAAATATGCATATATTTATATAAATCAGTATTTATGCCAAATTTTATGTCTATAGTCATATAGGTATAGTTAATATAGATGATAAATATATATGTACTTAATCTAAGTGTGTATGAAAATGTGTGTGTAATATATGCATGTGTTTCTATTATATTTACATATAATGCATGCATGTATGTACATATTTAAACACAACTGGCAGAAATTTTGAAGTATTTGGAGAATGCACAAGTTGATATAACATTTTTTCACTCTAGGGTACAATTTTGTTCATTTAGAAGGGGAATGGAATTAATTGTTTGAGCCCTAAGGGCAGATCCAGAAGCAAAGGATGGAACTGATGCCCAAGAGTTAAATGGGCTGTCGTAGCATGTCCTGAGTTCCTCACTATTTCAGAGTTATTTAAGTCAATGGCGGATATTATTGAAGGAATTCATATTTCAATTATTGTTTGAATTAAGTAACCTGTGAGTTCCTTTTTATGAGTGATAGAATGAGGGAGTTGTACGAGATTATAGAAGGGTGGATTGTGAGTAGGAAAACAATTTTGGAGATTATCTTGTTCAACTTCTTTATTTTACAGATTGCAAAACTGGGACCTAGAAGTATCTAGTGATTTGATCAAGGTCACATTGATATTAGGTGGCAGAAACATAGAACTAAACACAGATCTCCTAATTTTAAACCTTGAATAATGATCTAGGAAAATAATCAGATTAATTCACTATCTGCCAGAGTTATATTATAGAACACAGTGGAAAATGCATCTTAACTGAGATCAGCGTGCTCTGTTCAAATTTTGCTTATGAAACTTAATACTAATTTGACCTTGGAAAAGTATTTAACTTTCCTAGGCCTCAATTTCTACATTTGTTAAAATCATAGATTTCAAGTTTTCTAAAAGTAGCTTTCATGTACATGACATACTTGCTGTATACATACAGTATGCTTCCAACCCACTGGTATTGCTTTTGAGAGTAACCTCATAACCATTCTGTGTATTTATTACTAAACACAATCTTTGAAAAAGCAATCAGAGTTAATGTATCATTTTATAACACTATAGTCAAATTGACTGTTGAACAGTTGTGATAGAATTATGCTACCTAAAGATGGCATAACTAATGTAATTCTTGGGGGAAAAAAATCACTGTAATGTGGAAGTTCATGAAATGTGTATGAACCATATAACACATTCAAGCCCTATTACAGAGAATTTCAAAGTGTCTTTACTGTTCAAGATAATAGACCTTGATTCAATTCAGTCTGATGTGGCATGAATTTCATGTACTAATTAGCAAAGCATTTCTTAATGATTAGGGTGAAAAGTAGTTAGCATCTGATTGGAAACTCAAGTGTCAGAGATAAAACAGTGATCCAACTGAGGTTAGGAAGAATGCTAGTAGTCTGAAATTCAGGTGTCTTAATTATGATAATTAATGGTTGCATGCCTTATATAAATGATCTCACTAACATGATAAGAATATTTTAACTAAAGACCTTCTTTAAAAAAAAAAGCAAAACCCAAGAACAGAATTTAAAAAAAATCTTATCCATAATATAAATGTCTCTTTTCTTTTTTAAGCTTAATTTCATATTTGCATCTTTTCCATCCTCCAATTATGTGTGTATATATATATATATATATATATATATATATATATATATATTGTACCATTGAGTTGTATAAGCCTAATTCTATCATTATAGTTCTATAACATCTAGATATAAGGTGAATAATTAAAGAGTTTCTACTAATAGAGTCTATGAGGGAAAGTATGAAGCCTACTTGTGATCTCTGTTATAGTGCAACACACACACACACAGACAGATAGATAGACAGATGGATAGACAGATATAGATATAGACTAGACAGACATAGACATAGACATAGACATAGACATAGACATAGACATAGACATAGACATAGACATAGATATAGATATAGATATAGATATAGGCATAGACATAGACATAGATATAGATATAGATATAGATATATAGATATAGATATAGATATAGATATAGATATAGATATAGATATAGATATAGATATAGATATAGATATGGATATAAATATAGATGTAGATTGATATAGGTATATCTATATACATTATATATCTTGCATTTGATCATGTGTTTGATGATAGAATTAGGCTCATTGGACATCAGTACCAACGGTTCATTGAAACTATTGAATTTGTCCATTAATCAAAGAATCACAAATTTACCTGACTTCATAGTGGGAGTCGTCTAGTCTAACTAATACTCCAAGCAAAAATTCTCTATACTAATTCCCATTCAAGTAATCATCCAGCTTCAACATGAGGATGACAGCACTTCCCAGGAAAGGACATTTTACTTCAGGAAAACTCTTATCAATAAAGTCTTAAGAGTCAAAAATTTTGGTTCCAGGGTCATTAACAGAGTAGTTATTTTTTTTCTAAATTAATAATCTTGACAGAAATTTTCTTTTTCATTTGCTGTGTGCTTATTGTCCCAAAAATAGTTGCATTCTTACTGATTTTCCTGACTTAATTGTTTTGCAAGTTTCTATGTTTTTTTCTCCATTATTTAGCACTTGAATACTTTCCAAAATATTTCTTCCTATGTTGTTGTTTTTTTTTTTCCCTTAGAAATTGTCTTTCTATACTTGGGAGCCAAGATGGCCAAGTAAGGCAGCAACTTGCTTGAATTTTCCCAAATTTACTTCCAAGCAACAATAAAATAACATCTCAAAAATAATTCAAAAGTAGTAGGGCCAAAAAAAAAGAATTAGGTGAAAAAATATTCCATCTCAAGATAACTTAGGTTGGCTGGAAAAAAAAAAAAAAGGTCTGTCTCACTGGAGTCAAAAAGGAATATAGTCTAGCACAGGCTACATCCAGGCAAACCAGCAGCAGCCTACACTTCAGCCAGCCAGCAACAAGCTATGCCCCATCAAGCCATCAGTGAGGCCCCATGCCCCCAGTGCAAGAAGCTTTGAACAAAACCTTCTCCACCCCAGGAATAGAGTGCAACATTAACATAAAATCAAAAGTCATGACATGAGCTGGATAATAAGCAAAACGCAAAAAAGAACCTGACCATCTAAAGTTATAGGGTGACACGGATGATCAAAACAAACAGAGAAGACAACTATGTCAAAACAGCTACCTGTGAAACTGCAAAGAAAAATGACAATTGTTATCAAACCCAAAAAAACTCCTGGGATAGCCCAAACTGTTGCTGTTTCATTTTCTTTTTAATCAAATGAGAATAGTACAAAAAATTAGGAGAAGATATGAAAGTGATGCAAAAGAATCATGAGAAAAGGGTCAACACCTTGATAAAAGAAGTACAAAAAATGGAAATAGGACACAACTATTCATTGAACAAAAAAAAATCTTTAAAAGTAATATTGGTGAAATGGAAAAGTAGGTATAAAAATTAAGTAAAGAAAACAGCTCCATGAAAATTGGCCTGATGGAAAAGGAGTTATAAAAGCTTGTGAAGAAAATAATTCTTTATTTAGTTAAAATAGGGTAAGTGGAAGCTAATGACTCCATGGCATATCAAGAAACAATAAAGACAAAATCAAAGGAATGAAAAAAAATATGTAATTGGAAAAAGTTACCTTGAAAATGGGTTCAGGAGGCATAATTTAAGAATTATGGGACTATGGGAAAGCCAGGGTTAAGAAAATAAAGAGCTCGGCATCATCTTTCAAAAAATGATTCAGGAAAACTCCCCTTGATATCCCAGAATTATAGTGTAAAATAGAAATGGAAAGAATTCACCAATCACCTCCCAAAAGAGATCCGAAAATGAAAACTCCCAGAAATATTATAGCTAAATTCCAAAACTCAGAGGTCAAGGGCAAGATACTGCAAGCAACCAGGAAAAAAACAATTCAAATATCAAGCATCCACGGTCAACATTATACAGAGTTTAGCAGCTTCAATATTAAAGGACTGAGAGGCTTAGAATATGATACTCCTGAAGGCAAAGGAGCTAAGATTACAACCAAAAATAATTCACCCAGAGAAATAGAGCATGATCTTTCAAAGAAAATATCAATATTGCATGAAATAGAGATCTTTCAAGAATTTCTGATGCAAAAACAGAGCTGAACAGAAAAAAATGTACTTTCAAATACAAGATTCAAGAGAAGCGTAGAAAGGTAAACAGGAAAGAGAAAACAAATGATCAATACCATTAAACTCTTTACATTTCTACATGGGAAGATGATACCTGTAAGTCTTAAGTACAACATCACTATTAGTGCAGTTATAAGGAGCATATGTAGATAAAAGATATGGGTACAAATAGACTGATGGAATGATATTAAAACAATTAAGGGGTAAGAAAGAAAAATTGTCCTGGGAAAAGAGGGAAGGGGAGGTAGAATGAAATAGATTATATCATAGTAAGAGGCATGAAAAACCTATTGCAATGGAGGGAAAATGGGAGAGGTGACAGGCAACACCAGAACAATATTTTTATTGGTACTGATTAAGGGAGAGAATAATATACACACTCAGGTGGGTATAGAAATCTATTTTATCCAGAAGGACCAGGATGGGAGATGGATAAGGGAAGGGATAGGTTGGGGCTGGTAGAAGGGAGAACAGATTGGGATAGGCAATGATCAGAATCAAAACATTTGTAAGAAGGAAAGAACAGTATGAAAAGGAGAGAGAGACAGAGACAGAGACACATAGACAGAGACAGAGAGAAGAGCAAAAAGAGAGATAAACAGGGGGAAAATAGAATAATAAGATAGGTAATAATGCACAATTTGTGATCATAATTGTGAATGTGAATGAAATGAACTCACCCATAAAATGGAAACAGATACAGAGTGAATTAAAAAACAGAATCCTACAACATGTTCTTTACAAGAAACATACTTGTAGCAGAGACACACACAGAGTAAAGGTAAATGACTAGAGCAGACTCTATTGTGTGTCAGATGAAGTAAAAAAAAAACACTGGTGTAGCAATCATGATCTTAGACAAAAAAAAATTCAAAGAGATCTAATTAAAAGACATGAGCAAGGAAACTACATCTTGATAAAAGGTACCACAGACAATGGAATACTATTAATATTAAACACACATGCACTAAATGGCACCAAATTTTTAAAGAATTTAAATAAGTTACAGGAGGAAATATACAATAAATCTATCCTAGAAGAGTACCTCAAATTTCTCCTCTCTGAACTAGATAAATCTAACTAATAAATGAACAAAAATTGTGTTAAGGAGGTGCATAGAATTTGGGGAAAGTTAAATTTGATAGACTTTTGGAAAAAATTGATTTGGAATAGAAAGGGATATATCCTTTTTTTTTTTCCTCAGTGGTACCTGGCACCTGCACAAAATTTGACTATGTATTATGGCATAAAAACCTCACTATCAAATGCAGAAAGACAGAAACGTAAATGTATCTTTTTTTTTTCAGATCATAAGGCAATAAAACTACATTTTAAAAAGTGCCATGGAAAGATAGACTAAAATTAGCTGGTAACTAAATGACCTAATCGTAATGAATGAGTGGATTAAGCAGCAAATCACACAATCAATAGTCACATTATTGACAATAACAACACTGAGACAACATAACAAAATATGTGGGATGCAGACAAAGTAGTATTCAGGTGAAAATTTATATCCCCAAAACTTATAGCAATAAAATAGAAAAGGAGCAGATAAATTAATAGGGCATGTAACTAAAAAAAACCTAGCAAAAGAATAAATTAAAAATCCCAAAATAAAAACCAATTTGAAACCCTGAAAATGAAAGAAGAGATTAATAAAATTGAAAACCATTGAAGAAATAAATAAAACTAGGACCTGCTTTTAAGGAAAAAAAAAATAGAAAATTACTGGTTAATTTGCTCAAAGAAAGAAAACTCAAATACCAATATCAAAAATGGAAAAGATGCATATAATATCAATGACTAGGAAATTAAGGCAATTATTTGGAGCTATTTTGCCCAATTCTGTAGAATTAAGAGGGGCTAGGCAAACTTCCTATAGAAGGTGGGTTTTTAGTTGGGAATTAACTAAAGCCAGGTAGTTCAGGAGTCAAGAAGAAGAAGGGAAAGCATTCCATCCATGGAAGAGAGACAGAGAACATGCCTGGAGTGCAATGATGGAATGTCTTTTTTTCTGGAGCAGCCAGTAAGCCCATTTCACTGCATTAAGAAGTCAGTGTTGGATGGTAAGGTGTAAAAAGCCAGAAAATGTAGGAGAGTGAGTAATTTATAAGGTGTTGCAATATGCTTTTGTCAACTATATTCCCCTCTATCACCTTTTTGGTCATCTTCAACTTTAGTTCAAAAACACTTCAGTTTTTCAAAAAAAATAGCAGTCCATGATTCATAGCTTTATGCTATTGCTGGGCAAAAAAAAAAAAAAAAAAAAAAAAAAAAAAAACTGGTCATGGATTAAATATGTTGCCATCACTTAAATGATATCTAAGGATGAACACTAACTTTGAGGTATTTTTGGTTCATCTGTTTATTCTTTAATTAATTTGTTGTCACATCAGGCAGAACCAGGCTTTAATGTAGACAGTGGAGTAACTCCTTGTTCAAATAGGGTCAGCACTACCACACACACCATTCCCATTGAAGACTAACTGTAGTAAATTGAGATGACAATAAAATTTTATTTGTTAGTTGGTATTTCCCTTTTATCACTTTTACTCTGAACTTAATACCAGATAAAACAATTATTTCTACATACAATATGTCTAAAATTATTTTACACAAAGCTCTGAATATGTATTATATATAACCTGTTTTTTAATTTCATGTGTACAACAAATTCGTTGTGTAATTTTTCAAAGCTGTCCTGCTTGTTTGTAACTCATGATGTTCTCTTCTCATTAAGAGAGGAACTGAAACACCTTTTCTCCTCCTCCATTCCTCCACTCTACCTACTTTCTGGCCATATCTTTCCGGTTTTTTTTTTATTAAATATGTTTCACATAAGACAAGAAACCTGAGGTACACAATTTATTGATATTACTGAAGAGAAACAAGACTAAGAAAGTGTGGGAAAGAATAAAGGAGAAAAAAATTGTTGAGTCTTAAACCATAGAAATACAAAGTGATAACTTTTGTCTCCACCATCAAGCCAACTCTGAATACAGTAGCTTCTGTGGAGATATTAAAGTTTTAGTCAGGGACCAATAAATTGTGCTTTTTTCCCTCTCAGCCCACTGCCTGTGCAGAAGGTATTTCCCTTAACAACTGAGCCATCTCCTAAGCTGTAATTCTTGTTCTTCCATACAACTATACTTTCACATAAAACAAGAAAGAATTTGGTCACTCATAATTCTGTTCAGCCAAAATGCAGTATTGAGGTAGTTATAAAGGAACTTTATAAATTTATTTCCAATATCTTCTGCCAAAACTTGCAGAATTTCAACAACCTGATAAAATTCAGATCCTATCTTGGACCACCTCTGCACTAGTTCCTGACACTGATAAGTAATCTTTCCTTTCTTGATTGTTAGTGGGACCATCTTCCTCACCCTCATTATCTTTAGTAATGTAAATCTTTAGTAACACAATCCTTGGGCCATTTCTTGTCAGGAAAAAAAAAAAAGAAAACCTTTAGGAAATGTTCTTGAGCACCCAGCAAGGAGCCCATTGAGTTAATGTTGATTTCCTTGAAATTTCCTTCATCACTCACTTAAAATGCTTCTAGCAACATTAAATGTTCTCCTCTGATACAAACTGCATGATATTAAACTATAACACAACCCATTTGTGAAAGGGTAGCTTTTCACATCAGTGGGCTAAAATACAATTTAAGCATTTCAGGAACTTGTATGTTCACTAAAATCAGTACCAAATGGGGTGTGCAGAAGGAGATATAACTCAACCACTTGAATGTCTTTGTTGAACAGTGACTTCAATGTCATATTTTTTAAACACAATCTTTTGTATTATCTCTATAGTGAGTTTAGAATTTTCATCATTACTGGCTTAAACTTTGCTTTGAAGTGAACACTTCCTTGATGTGTGACTATTTTTCTTGGGAGGGTAGAAAAATTGTTTTCAGTGTCTTATTCTCTCAAATATCCACCTCTGACTCTGGACAGAAACTGGGTGAGGGTGAATAAAGTTCTGCACTAAATAATAGGGTTCTTGGTGTGGATTGTGTGGATTTAGTAGTCCTTGACTGAAGAATTAATGCTTACTATACCACAGGATTATAGAATCACAGACTTAGAACTGAAAGGGAGTGTAGAGGCTATGGAGTTCATTACAGAGCAGGAAATTGAGGTAATAATAATAAATATGAAAATAATATGAATATAAATAGTCTTTCTAAAGAGCTTGAAGATTTGCAAAGTGTTTTCCAAATATTTCATTTGATCCTCACAAAAAACCTGGAATATAAGTATTATAATTAAAACCATGTAACAGATGGGGAACCCATGGCAGATAAAAGTTAAGTGAGTTGCCCAGGATTACACAGCTAGTAAGTGTCTAAGGTGGTATTTAAGCTCAATTTTCCTGAGTCTAGGTCTAGTATTCTATTACTACAGCTGGTTGGTCCAGAGGTATTCAATGATTCACCCAGGATTACAAAGTTTATGTGTCTAAGCATGGAATTGAAACTTATTCTTCCTGACTCCAAAACAGTATGTTAATCAATTGCAGTAAGCTGTTCTATCTCCCTTTTTGCTCCCCACCCTCCACTTCCTTCTTGGGTCCACTCTTATAAGAGGTTAGAAAGAAGAAAAGGAGCTACAACCAGCATTTTGTCTTTAGGAAGAAGTTGGAATCATAATATATCAGTAATCTAAGATTAAGAATCTAATAGATGTAATGAAGATGAATGAGCCAAATACAGAAGAGGAGTCATTAATGTAGAACCAGCCTCAAAACCAAAGATCTTATTTAGGTCCAAAAGAAAGCTAGTAAGAGACAAGATCTAGGCATTTGATTACAACAATTTGGTACTAAGCTGTAGAGATAACCAAAGAGCTATCCCATTCTGCTGGACACCATTTCCAAATCATTTTGCCTGAATTCATCCTACATAATTTTCATCTTATTCAGGCAGCTAAGGGCCACAACAGGTAGGATACTGGGCCATGAGCCAAAAAGACTTGGCTTTAAATCTAGCTTCAGTCATTTCCTAGCTGTGTAACCCTAGGCAAAAAAATCTCCATGTAATTCCCTCAACAGTAAAATGGGAATAATAGCAGCACCTATATCACATGATTAGTGTGAAGCTCAAATGAGATATTTTTAAAATATTTAGTACAGTGTCTGACACACAGTAGGTTTTACATAAGTAATTATTCCCTTCCTTTCCCTCCTACTCCCACTAGAATCTTAGGATCTGCTGCTACAGTCAACCTGTTATCTGATGAGTGAGGGTAAGCCTTATCTTGCCCAGAATCAAGCCTGTGCTTCACTACTACTAAGCATCTCTTAACCATTCCCTCCACATGTATCTTCTACCACTCTTTCAACTTCCTATTTATGCATTTTCTCTCTCTTAAAAAGCATAATGCTTGAAAACAAGTAATATCTATGTTACTTATATTTGTATCCACAGCATTTAGCATAGTTCTTTGGTTTCCAAAGGTTACACACATTCTATAAATAGCAGATCCTTGATCTGAACATCTGCCTACACAGCCAGTGTTATTTCCATGGACCTACATTATATTCTAGAAGTCCAATTTCTTTTAAAAATTCCTTTTTCTGGAGAGTTCCTACTACTGTTACTCTTTATTCTCCATAACAGAAACTAAATTTTACAAAACGATAGAGAAGAAATCAAGAACAACTCACAACTTATTTGTATTTTGAGCCAGATATTTCAATATTCTTTAGTCCAGCTAAATAACAGTGATTTCAGCAAAGAATTGACATAAAAAAATCAGAGTTTAAATTCCACAGATATAGAAAGCTTTCCTGATGGGGACTTTATTGGAATTCACTCTGCATTCTGGGTCACAATCCAGTGCCCTTTTTGGTTAAAAGTAGAGGCTACATCTGTTTCATCTTTAATGACATTGGGGATTAGCAGAGCTTTTCTGTCATGGAACATAACTACTCACAAATTCTTGACTATAGATAGAACTTGTATCTTGGGGAAAGCCATCTTCTCTGATCAAGTACATATACCGTCTTATGTGTCAAATACTTGAAAGAGTGGGAAAAGAACTGCAAAATGAATAGGTTACTTTCCTGAGGGTGCACACTGAGAATAGAAGACTTTTTGAAATATGAATTAATAATTCGAAGCTCCTTGAGAACTTTCAGAAAGTTGATTGTACCTTTGGCACCCATAGCTACCTTTTTTCCTCTCCAGGTGCATTATACATGTGAAGAAGAAAGATAAAGGGAGGAGTAAAAAGGGGGGGGGGACAGAAATCTTCCTATTTACATATTCTACCTTTACCTAGTCCAGGAATAAGAAGAACAAGTCTAGAACCTATTCCAAATGACAGCCCTTCAGATATTTCAAGACAAGACTTCTTATATCTTCTCTCCTTCAGCTTAAGTATCTATGGTTACTATAACCAATTAGTGAATAATATGGTTGCTAGTCAACTCACTATCCAAATTGTCCTACCCTAGATAACATACAAGAAAGCCCACATCTATTCTAAAATATGGTGCCCAGAAAAGGAAAATAATGCTTCAGATATAGTAATAGTAGTAATACCAGCAGTAGTAATGGTAGTAGTAGTAGAAGAAGCAACAGTAACAGCAGCAGGAGGAGGAATAGTAGCAGTAGTAGAATAGTAGTAATAATAGTAATAACATTTTTGTAGGATTTTATGATTTCCAAAATATTCTATATTATCTCATTTGATCCACTGAACAACACTGTGAGGTAGGTGCTATTATTATCTCTCTTTTATATATAGGGAAACTAAAACTAGGAGAGGATAAGTGAATTGCCCATATAACAGAGCTAGGAAGTATATGAAGACAGTTTTATCTGACTCCAAATGCAGCACTACCCCCTGAAACACCTAAATGATTCTGTGAAATTAGTTGCCTCATTTGACCAGGAGAATGCACACTGGACATTAACTTCTATTAATAAAGCTTAAGATTATGTAAGCCTTGAAAGCTACCGTATCACCCAGTTGGCTCATATTAACTATATTTTCAGTCAAATCTCTACTTTTCTATATTCACTTCTCCAGAACTCAGAATTCTCCTTCCCCATCTCCACCACTTCATGAATTTATAAATGTGTTTTTTTAATCCAAATGAAAGATTTACATTGTGACCCTGCCAAGATTTCTTTTCCAGTTCCAATTCTGCCATCCAGTATATTAGCTATCCCACTGAACTTTATTTCATCTGAAAATTTACTAACTGATTTACATAGCTATTCCTTCATCTAAGTCATTGATAAACAAGTTCAGCATAATAGAAGCAAGGAGATAGCCCTGGGGGAAAAACACCAGTGAATATCTCCCAAGTGAACATTAGTCTATTAAGCACTGCTTCTGGGGATACGGGATACATTAGTCAGTCTCTCATCCCCCGCTGAAATCTAGGTTTAAGAAATCTATGGCATCTGATTATCCCCAGGCCTACCATCCCAGAAACTGTGCAAAATGTTTGAGTACAGAAAAGAAAAACATAAAGAAGATTACTTTTTTTTCATGTCTAGCTCTTTTCTATTTGCAATAAGCATTAGTGATACCTGTAACTAGTAGCTCCTTTAATATGGATAAATTTGAACTTCTCTGTACAATGTGACAGTCAATACAGCTCTGAGCCTAGAACTAGGAAAACCTGAGTTCAAATATGATCTAAAACATTTACCAGTTTTGTGACTTTGGGCAAATCACTTAACCCTGTTTGCCACCAATTCTTCATCTATAAAATGAACAAGACTTACACTTCTGGGAGCCAAGATGGTGGAGTAAGAAGTAAATTGATCTTACTTCCCTTATTAACCTCTGAAAGCCCAGAAAACATCACCCCAGGGAACACCCTGGAACAGCTGAACCAGAAGAAATTTGGGATACAGGAGTCTAGTAGACCAGGTAGCTTGAAGTATTAATGGGAAAGGCCCCTCTTTCCCTGGGATAAGTGGAACAATACAGAAAGGTAGGCTTCCCAGCAAGTTAGCAGAAAGCCCCATCAAAGGATGACAGAAAGAGATCCTGAAACCTAGGTGATGGAGCAGGCAAACACCAAAATTTGGACTCTTGAGTGCCTCAGTGAGTGCAAGGGAACTTGTGGAAACCAGTTAGGGAAACAACCAGGTTCCTTGGCATTCTATAGCAAACAGCTCTCCCAGTGCCTCACCAAAACTAAGAGAAGCAACACTTCAAGGGCCGCAGGTAGATAAACATCCTGCAACAACCATGTGAAAGGAGCTGAAGAAAGTGAAAGGAAAGAAAGGCCCAGGTAAGCAGGAAATCTCCAGGAGCCACACCACCCAATCCTACCCCTAGAGTTCCAGTGTTGCTGATTCCAGCCCAACACCAGGTAAGCTGCCAGAATCCTACAGCCTCCAACTGCCAACATTGGAGGCACCAGCACACAAAGCTATCAACCAGGCCCTAGTCTCTCAACACAAGAAGCTTGGGTGAGTGCCCTCTGCTCCCCAGCAGGAGAGCTCAATCTCTTTAAAGGCCAGGAAATAAGCAAACACCTTGAACAAAAAGAAATGTACAATAGATTCTTCTTATGGAAAGAGTGAAGATCAAGCAGAAATTCTGAAGATGACAACATTGTCAACAAACCCACATCTGGAAACTCAAAAGGGAATATGAACTGGTCTGAAACCCCAAAAGCCTTCTTAGAAGAGCTCAAGAAGGATTTTAAAAGGCAAATGAGAGAGGTAGAAGAAAAAATGGGAAAAGAAATGAGAGGCATGCAAGAGACAGTCAATAGCTTGGAAAGGGAAGGACAAAAATTAACTGTAGAAAACAAGTCCCTAAAAATACAATTGGCCAACTGAAAAAAAGTATGCTGAAGAAAATAAGTCCCTAAAAAATATAATTGGCCAAATAGGGAAGCAGGTACAAAATCTAAGAGAAGAAAACAATTTGTTAAAAATTAGAATTAGGCAAATGGAAGCTAATGGCTCTATGAGAGAGCAAGAATCAGTCAAACAGAAACAAAAAAAAGAGAAAAAATAGAAGAAAATGTAAAATACCTCATTGGTAAAACAACTGACCTGGAAAATCAATCCAGGAGAGAAAATTTTAAAATTATTGGTCTACCTGAAAATCACGATTGAAAAAAAGAGCTGGCACAGTGTCTTTCAGGAAATAATAAAACAAAACTGCCCTGAGGTCCTAGAACCAGAGGGTAAAATAGCCACAGAGAAGAATCCATTAATCACCTCCTGAAAGCAATCTCAAATTGAAAATGCCAAGGAATATAGAAGCCAAATTCCAAAACTACGAGGTCAAAGAGAAAATATTGCAAGAAGCCAGAAAGAAACAATTTGAATATCATGGAATCATAGTCAGGATTACACAGGACCTTGCAGCTTCTACATTAAAAGACTACAGGACACAGAATGTGATATTCTGTAAGGCAAAGGATCTTAGATTACAACCAAGGATCAACTACCCAGTGAAAACGAGCATGATCTTTCAGTGAAGGAGATGGATATTCAATGAAATAGGGGAATTCCAAACCTTCCTGATAAAAAGACCAGAGCTCAACCAAAAAATTCATCTTCAAATACAAGACTCAAGAGAGACATGGAAAGGCAAATGGGACAGAAAGAAGCAACATGCTATGAATAAGGGCAAACTGTTTCAATCCCTACAAGGGAAGATGACACTTGCAATTCTTGAGAACTGTATTGTTATTACACCATGTTAAAGGGATATTCATAAAGGGGGTGGGTATAAATTGACTTTGATGTAATGATTTAAAAAAAAAAATCTAATCAAGTGTGTTAAATGGATTCAAGTAAGTGGATTAATCTGATCTAAGAAATTGTGCTGAGAGAAAAGGAAAGGAGGAGACAAACACGGGTAAATTACATTACAGGAAAAAAGCACAAAAAACCTATTACAGCAGAGGAAAAGAAGGGAGGGAGATAAGCACTGTTTGAACCTTACTCTCATCAGATTTGGCTCAAGAAGGGAATAACATAATCAGTCAGGTATAGAAATCTAATGCCCTATAGGCAGTAGAAGGAAAAAGAGGAAAGGAAAGGGAGGGGGGATAGAAGGGAGGGAAGAAGTAGTAAGGGTAAAGGGGAAGAAAAGGGAGAGGCCTAATAGAAGGGAGGCAGGACTGAGGGAGGCAATGGTCAAAAGCAAAACATCAGTCAGGAAGGAAAAGGAGAAAGAGAAAGAAAAGCATAAATGGGGGGGAAGGATGGAGAGAAAGACACAGATAGTAATCATAACTGTGAATGAGATATATGAATATAAGGGAATACTAGTATGCTATAAGAAATGATGAACAGGGAACAACTAGGTGGTGCAGTGGATAGAACACTGGCCCTGAAGTCAGGAGGACCTGAGTTCAAATCCAGCCTCAGATCAAACACTTGACACTTACTAGCTGTGTGACCCTGTGCAAGTCACTTAACCCCAATTGCCTTAAAAAAAATGATGAACAGGCAGACCAGAAAATCCTGGAAAGACTTGTATGGTCTGATGCTGAGTGAAGTGAGCAGAACAAAGAGAACATTATATGCAGTAATAGCCATGTTGTGGGATTAATAATATTGATAGACTTAACCTTTCTCAGCAATACAAGTATCTAAGACATGTCTGAAGGCCTCATGATAGAAAATGCTATCCACATCCAAAGAAAGAACTATGGAGTTTGATTGCAGATTGAAGCATACTATTTACTATATATTTTTTCTTCTGTTATGTTTTGTTTCCTTTTTCTGGTGGTTCCTTCTTTTTATTCTAATTCTTCCTTACAACATCACTAATGTGAAAACATGTTTAATAGGAATGTATATGTATAGCCTATATCAGATTGTGCACCATCTTGGGGAGGGAGGTCTGGAGGGATGGGGAGAAAAATTTAAAACTCAAAAGCTTATGGAAGTGATTGTTGATAAATCAAAATAAATAAAAAAAAACAAATAAATAAAATGAACAAGAGAACGACATGGCAAATCACTCCAGTATCTTTGCTGCAACAACCCAAAACTGGGTCACAAAGAGCTGGGCATGACTGAAAGAAATAAACAACAGCAACTTTTGTCTATCATGTCTTAATTTTTTAACCTCCAGTACCTACCACAAAGCCATGCATATAATGAGCACCCAATAATTTATTGTTTGTTTAATAGAGTCATCAATACCCCATGTGCCTAGCTAGTGAGGTCACAGGAAACAATCTTGTCCATCACTGGTCTGAGATAGGTCAATTCTATTTCATTCAATTCAGTTCACAAAGAGTAGTCAGAAATAGGTTTGTAAATATACCCTTCCTCTGGAAAAGGTGGTGACTACTGCTTCATGGAGCCTGAGGCAGCATAAATTAAAGTATTATCAAATAAAAGGTGCAGAAAATGTCTCCCTGGATCAAATTTCTTGGATGATTTTTTTAACTTCACTTTAGCAGTATTAGGATTTTTATGAAGTTTGGGAATAGAATTCTATTCATGACACGTAATACCTAACATTCCATTTCCATTTCAATTTTGCCAATATCACACAGCATTCATAAGTATACAGTATTTACATGGATCCAAATTGACTCCTGAAGACTTGTTTCTGCAAACTTGTTCCCGTAGCCTGTAGGGTACTGACTCAGAATGAAATGAGGTATCTTCCTGAACTTTTGGTGGAGAATAGGTTTTGGATTATATTAATTTCGTGGAAGTACTTAAAAAAATCATTTTCCACAAGTTTATTCAAATCTTAAACATTTTGAGTCTTAGACTCTAATTTTTGAATTGCTGAAGTATTCAAAATAATCAAAGATTTCACTTAGCCTAACAAATTTTGAGTCTTGGCAGTGGGCACAGACAACAGACTCTTATCTGCTTTGTTACCTTCATCAATAATTACTTATTGAATTCAAGGGAGCGCCTAGCAAAGACACTTACTTCAATGTTTTAAAATTTTATTTGTAACATGACAATCTCAGAAACATAGTTATGTTGTGTTTAAAGGGTTTTCTTTTGTTTTTCTGAATTTGTCAAACACCAAGCAGTATTAAGATCTCTCCTCTCCAATTCTATACATAGAACAAGAAAATGATATTGTGTATGAAACCCCAAATCCTTAATGTACAGCTGGCAGTTTTAGAGTACATAATAAATTCATTAAATTTGTTTCAATATTATCCTTCTTGTCTGTGTCTTCCTCTGAATTTCCTTTTATTTTGTATATAATTATAAATATTTTATTTTCTCCTTTCCCTTCTCTATCCCCCTCAAAAAATTAAACAAAAAAACAGAATTCACTTGTAACAAATAAACATAGTCAAGAAAATCGAATACACACATTGGCAATATCTGAAAATGTCATGTCTGGTTCTATTTTTTGATTAATCAACTTTCTGTTGGGAATTGAATAGCATACCTCATTATCCGTCCTCTGAAAACACATTTGGTCATTAGAATGATCAGAATTCTTAAATCTTTCCCATTTCTTTTTTCTTTATGATGGTATAGCAAAAGTATAAATTTTTACTTGTTCATGTTTGCTTTGATCTGAATTACTTCCTATGAATCTCCCCTCTCTGAAAGCATACCACTGACAATTTCTTATGATTTTCCATTATATTTACATACAATTATTTCCCCAATTGATATATATGCTTTAGTTTCCACTTTACCCACTAAAAAAAGTGCTGCGATTCCTGTTTTTGCACATATAGGTTATTTTTATCTTTCTTTTACCTCCTGGGGAGCATGTTCCTAGTAGGGCTATTATTAGGCAAAAGGATATGCACAGTTCAATGACTTCTTGGGCATAGAGTGCCAACTTGCTTTCCAAAGTTGTTTTTTTTCCAAAATTACCAGATAACAGTCCCTATAGCATATTATGTATCTGTATACCCATATCTTTTTCCTTTTTTTTTCCCCATTCTTTGCAAAGCTATCTTCATTGGTCCAGGAAGAGGTTATAGTCTTTGCCTGAGCCACCCAATCCTTTTTGCTCACAACATCCTTTCTGATTTTCTAGAACTCCCTCCACCACCCTCCACCACATAAATACTATCCACTTTCCAGCTCCATGCCATTAGCTAAGGGATCCCACCTGAATCCAAACTTTCATGGCATGAGAAGACCTAGCCTTATTGTTTACCCTCTATTGCCAGCTGCCCCACTCCCAGACTTGGTTCTAAAATGACCAATATATGCATCCCTCACTATACCTTCCCAATCCCAGTGATTTGTAATAAAAGTCTGTCATAAAGACCCTCCTCTCTTGCCCTCACTGACTAGCTCCCTTATTCCAATCCCTTTAAATCTATACCTCTCAAAATCCCATTCTAAAGCTACTCATCACTTTCAATTTATTGTCTAGAATGCCTCTTGTTTACATTACTACTGTGACTATGACTATAGCTATGACTACTACTATTACTTCTACTCAACTAATTTTTTAAAATGAATGAATAAATAAATAAATAAATATATAGCTGAATGGATGATTAGCTAAATGAATGAGTGAATGAACTCTATTTTAATAAATCTTTGTTTGTTTGACTTCCTGCATCTGACTCACATGTCCTCTGATATGCTTATGAAGCTAAACTAGGTGATCCCCACCCCTTTATATCATCTATTTTCAGATTGTTGTGGTCCTAAAGGACCTCTGAGGTATTTCAGATCAGAGAGCTGTGGAATTCCCACTAAATGACTACCTAGATATCTTTGTGAGAACATTACTTGTCCCTATCCCTATATCCATGTTCAGAGCACTCAGAACACTACCAGCTTCTGAGCTCACTGAGATTTTGCCACCTATATAAGCTGTCAGAACTACAAGTTCTTTCTACCCACTTTATACAAAGTGCTATAGGCTTCAGTTACTCCTACAGTGTCTCATATGTGTTATTCTTTGGCTGGAGTTTTGGTATTTATTATAAACCTGTCAAAGGAATTATGTCAAAGAACTAGAAGCTGGAGAGATTACATTTCAGTTCAAACACAAGGCCTATCTAGTGAACAAGGCTACCTCTTTACTTAATAATACTTGTTACATTGAATTGAATTGAAGTAGATGAAATATAAGATATCTCTCTTTATACTTTGATATTGTATAAGTAATGCATCTAAAATCTGTAGGCATATTCACAGGCATAAAATCTATGTACTTCATGAAAAAGGGTGGTCAGGTGGGATGCGACTCTATTTGTGATTTTCTTTGCAAAAATACTGGAGAGGTTTGCAATTTCCTTTTCTAGCTCATTTTGCAGATGAGAAAACCTAAGGCAAACAGAGTTAAGTTGGTTGTCCAGCAGATAAGTATCTGAGGTCACATTTGAACTCAGGTCTATCCTGACTATAGGCCTAGTACTCTATCCACTGAGCCAGGTAGCTGTATCCTATGTGAAGAGAAGTCACAAGAAAAATGGCATTGATGATTTCATGAGCATTTTGCAAAGTTCTGGACTCTATATTCCACTATAAATATTTAGCAGGAGATATATATACACACACATACATATATATGTGTGTGTATATGTATGTACATATATGTGTGTAAATATGTATGTGTGTATATACATATATACATATATACATATACATATATATGTATATGTGTATGTTTATATATATATGTATGTATATATATATATATATATATATTATATGTATATATATATCCCAAGAATTTTTACATCATACAAACCCTTTTCTTCCTTAGTTCAAATTTGAATTACTCCATTATCCAGACTACATTTCAATCGTGTTTCAGCATAGAAGAAAAAGCCCATGATCATTTCTGGGGAACTGCTGCTTCAAGGGAATGGGGGAAAACAACAACGACAACAATAGCAACAACAACAATAACAACAACAACAGAACACTTATTTCAAGAGATAGCCTTTGGACTAAACCTTGAGAGGAACAAGAGTTTCAAATAAGTGATACCTCTCATTTGGTTGTAACTGTGGGAAGTGTTATAGAAAACACAGTATACTGAGTTTTAAAATTCTAAGTATTGTCCTAAGGGACATAGAGGTATAGTTAAAGCACTGTAACATTTTGAATCATGGGGGAGGTTCAAATCCTCATTCTGATTCTTTCTACCAATGTGACCTTTGAAAAAATAACTTCATTTCTCTGGCCCTCAGTTTTCTTTTGTGAATAATTAGGGGTCCTTTGGCCTCTCCCAACTCTATGTCTATGATTCTATGTTAATCCAATCCCACAACATTTTCTGAGCTGAGGCGGGACAAAAATGTTCTTATTCCTCTTAGGGTAGACTGGATTCATCCTCATACTAGCCTAGCTTCAATCCAGTAAAAACAAACCAACCTTATTTCCACCTACCCATGGTATTCAAATACTTCAAAATGATGTTCATGTTTCCCCAAGATTTTTTTTTCTCCAAGATAAAGATTAGTCTGTTGAATTTATTCATACATTGTTTATTTCAAATTATCTTGCCATTGCAGATAGGATTCTATTTATCAGATCTTAATTGTAATTCAAAGTTCATTAAACAGATTCTCTGATCACCTTGAAGAATTTACAAGATGGTGAACAGAGTCTTAGGATTTTTTTCTTTTTAAATCAGATGTATAGAGGATAAATTAATTGGCTCATGCTGCTAAGAATAAAAACAGCTCTTTTGTGTTTGGCCTGCAGAAAGAGTTTGGCCATAGAAATGGGCAACCTTTTGGCTCTTTTGGCAGAGGGCTGTATTAAGGCTATATGAGAGTGACAGGTGGTGCAGCAGAAACAGCACTGGCTCTGGAGTCAGGAGGACCTGAGTTCAAATCAGGACTCATACGTTTAACACTTACTAGCTGGGCAAGTCACAACCTCATTGCCTAGCCCCCAAAAGGAGTAAAATAAACAAGACTATGTGAAACCTACAAGTTTGGGCCTGTGTCTAGGGACTGGGGAAACCAGTCTCCTCTTCTGGGAGTTATTGGCTTCCTTGAAGCAGGGGACACATTCCAGTTGTGTAGACTCTCACCTATAGGAACACATACATATTTCCAGACTTCTAGCTCCTGAATAATAGGCTCTGTGGCAGAATAAGGTGAGAATTTCCTGGCCAGTTCCACTCTCTTTGATATTATATAATGTTTTTATCCAACCCTCTAGCCAAAGAAAGGTGATTTCTTTTATTTAAAATAAATTGATATGTTGTTTTTTACACTATAAATATTTACAGATTTCTCCCACTCAGTGAAGGGAATCATGAAACAAAATAAAAGAATTAAGCAAAATAAACAATACAGTGAACTCTTCTAAAATTCATGCAAAATTCCACTTCTGCAGAACCACCACAAATTCTCCATCCCCCCCAAAAATTGACAGAACTCTATTTTCTCTCCAACTCCATCAATAGTCTACTGGATGAAAAAAAAAATTCTCAGTAACAAATATGAATTTTTATTCATTGGTGATTTTATTGTATATGAATATATACATGTATATGTATATATCTTTGAACATATATGTATGCATGTGTATATGTATATGGGTATATATGTATATGTTTGCAAATGCATATATATGTGTGTGTATGTTTATATATACTTCACTACATCATTTCATATAATTCATTCTATGTCTGTATGAAATCATCCAATGCATCATCAATTAGAGTACAGTAATATTACATCTTATTGATATGCCACAATATATTAGGCCATTTCCCAGTTGATAGGTATTCCTTCAGTTTCCAGGGTTTTGTCACTACAAAAAAAAAAAGCAGCAAGAAATACATTGATACATATACAAATATAAGACTGGCTGTTTTTCCACAAGCTTTCTGGTGTTTATCAATTTTTTTAATCATTTTTTCCACCGAATTAGGTGTAAAATTGTATCTTAGAAGTCCTTTAATCTGTAGTTCTCTAATTAATAGTGACTTGAAGCTTTTTTCATACTGTTATAGATAACCTGATTTTCATCTCTTGAGATCTGTTTGTATACCTTGCTATCTATTATTAATGGTTCTTATTTTAATAATTTTGGAAATGAAACTTTATCACAGAACCTTGTTGCAAAGATCTTTTATTTTTCCACCACTAATTTGTTTTTACCTTCTAACCTTAGGAATATTGGATTTCTTTTTGCCAAATTTAATATTCCATGATCCTCTCTGTCCCTTGTTTGGTCATTAGATTTTGTCCTATTCTTAGATCTTTTTAGTGTTTTTGTCTTTCCCCACATTTCTCTGCTTTTTTTTTCTTTTGCTCTTTCTATCAAGGTCATATATCTGTTTGAAAATTATCTTGGTATAAGAAGTGGAGTGTTGGTCTAAATAACAATTTCCAGGTTATTTTTTTTTTCAGAAAAGGTGGCTATGTCTGTAGCAGAGGTTTTTGTGTTTGTCAAATAGTAGAAAACTAGATATATTTGCAGCAGCTACATGATGCAGTGGATAGAGTACTGGGACTGGAATCAGGAAAATCTAAGTTCAAATACTTCCTTAGGTACTTACCAATTGTATGACTCTGACCAAGTCACTTAAAACTGCTTCATCTTCCTCCTTTCTAAACTGAGTTGGAGAAGAAAATAGAAAACTGTTCCAGCATCTTGGCCAAGAAAACCCCAGATAGGGTCATGAAGAGTCAGACATGACTGAAATTACTAAACAATAGGTATATTTGCTTCTGCATGATGTTTAGGAAATCTTTTCCATTCAGTGATCTCTCTGATTTTAAAATTAGTACCAAATAGTTTTTAGAATGTCTTTTCTGTTGTATAGTTTGAAATCAGACATGGCTATCACTTCTTCATTACCAATTCCTTTTTTTAATTCCTTTGATGTTATTGGCTTTTTTGACCTCTACATGACTTTAATGTTATTTTTCTAGTTCTATAAAATAATTTTTGTTAATTTAATTTCTATGGAAATCAATAAATATTTTAAATTAGGTGTTGTTGTCATTTTTATTATATTCAATCTTCCAACCCATGTATAATTAGTATTTTTCTAATTATTTAAATATATCATTATTTCTATAAGCAGTAATTTGTAGCTTTATTTATGTAGTTCTGTGTGTGTGTGTGTGTGTGTGTGTGTGTGTGTGTGTGTGTGTTGGTGGGTAGACACACATATTTCATATATTCTGTAGTAACCTTACATAGAATGTCTCTAAATATCTCTTCCTGCTAGGTTTTATTAGTATAATTTGAAATGTGGAAGGTTTCTGTGAATTCATTTCACATCTTAAAGACTTACTGAAGTTTATTATTTCAATTATGTTTGGCTGTGTCTTTTGGATTAAATATATCATTGTACCATCTGAAATATAACCACAGTTATATCTTAAATATCTGTTTTCATGCCTCATTGTTATAGCCAACATAGTTTGGACTAAGTCAAGTAAAAGTAGTAAAAATTGATATCCTTGTTTTGCCCCAAAATTTATTGGAAAATATTTTAGTCAACTCAATTATGTTTGATTTGGTTTTAGATTTTTTTATCATTTTATTGAAATTGATCCCAGATTTTCCTGTATTTTAATGGAAAATGTGTCATTCTGTCAAAAGTTTTTTTTCTCCTTTCAATATAATCATTTAATGTTACAAAAATTGTTTCATTAATATATTTAATTAAGTTTATATTTTTATTTTTTATATTGAACCAACTCTGCTTTCCTAGTATAAATCCAACCTTGTCATTACGTGTGCTCATGGTAATATGTTGTTATAGCTCAGGTGAGGAACCTGTGGCCTTGAGGCCACATGTGGCCCTCTAGGTCCTCAAGTGTGGCCCTTGGAATGAATATAAACTTCATTGAAGAAAATTTGTTCTTTGAAGTTTGGATTCACTTAAAGGGCCACACTTGAGGACCTAAAGGGCCACAAGTAACCTTGAGGTCTCAGGCTCCTTACCCCTGTTTTAGCCTCCTTGGTAATATTTTATTTAAAATATTTGCATTTAGGTTACTGTGTAGTTTTATTTTTTCTACCTTGTGTGTCTTGCTTTATGTATCAGTACTATATATTATAGAAGGAATTTGATAGGATCCCTTCTTTTGCTATAGGATTCACTTACAAATAAAACTGGTCTTAAAGTTTCCTGTCCCTCCCCTTTGGGAAATTCTTTTATGACTTAATCAATTTCTTTTTTTGAAACTTGGATGTCAAAATTTTCAATTTCATTTTCCATAAATTTGTGGTATGCATATGTATATATGTGTGTGTGTGCGTGTGTATGTAAATGTATACATACACACATGTAAAACAATTGCTAATAATAATATTTTTCATAACTGTGAATGTCTCTTTTTTGTTGTGATATTTAATATTTAGTTATCCTCTTATTTATTTACATTTTCAACCCAAGGCTCATAGATTTATTTATTATATCAATTTTTATTGTTTTTATTATTTTATTTCTGTTTACCTTCAAGAATTCCATTTTGATGCTTAATTTTAAATGATCGTTTTCTAGTACTTCTAGTTATATTCTCAATTCTTTGTTTCTTATTCTTCCTGAATTGTATATATATATATATATATATATATATATATATATATATATATATATATATATATAAACAAACAAGTTCTATCTCCTTTCCTCCCATTTTCCTATATCATATTGGTCCTTTTCTTTTTGCATCTAACAGCACCCTCAAAGCATAATAACATTTTTTATATCTTCTCTCTCAAATCTATCACTCCTTGTTGTAGTAAAACTAACAAAGAACATTTTTAATATACCCTCCATACATTAGAATACTGCAATTCTAATTCTAAATCCCTTTGGATTAACCTGTATTTTCATTTTTAATTTTTTTCTCTTGACTCCTAAATTTATTTTTGAAGGATTTTTTTTCAGCTCTTTGTTTTGTTTTTTTTGTTGTTGTTGTTTTTTATTTTTCTTTTTTTTCTTTAAATCAAGGATACTTGAAAGATCTCTACTTGAAGGAAAGAAAGTTACTGGAGATAATTAGTCCCAGAGTTGTGTTTATAACAAATTAAAATTTAAGAATTTGTGGCAAGTAGCCAGCAGAAACAGAAGGGATGATGTGTTCAAAAAGGCAATAGAACCAACTCCTAGAATCTAGAATGTTGCCTTCTAACAAGGCACAAACCTTAACTGACTTGCTCAAGGTCACATAGCTATTAAGCCTTTGAAGCTGCATTTGAACTTAGGCCTTACTGACTCTAGGCCCAATGCTTTATCTACAATGCCACATAGCTGTTAGATTGCGTAGTGGAGACAGGACTGGCCTTGGAATCAAGAAGACTTATCTTCATGAGTTCAATGAGCTGGAGAAGGAAATGGCAAACCCCTGTAACATCTTTGCCAAGAGAAACCCGAATGGGGTCCCAAAAAGTAGGACAGGACTGAACAACAACTTCATTCAAAAGCTAGTTTATCACAATTTGCATGAGTAGAGAAAAAGAATAAGCAAAGGATGCCATAATGGAACAGAAATTAATTTACTCTAATGGATCTTCTCCATTCCAGTTTTCTTGTTTCAATTTGGTCATAATATTTTCTAGCCTGCAGTAGTCAGGAGGCTACCAAATCACAATTGGGAATGTATTCCCAACACTGATTTCTTGAGTGAGTATTTTGCCATTTGTCAACAGCCTTAGGGTTATGACAAGAGAGATCATTGTAAATTTCTTCTGATATCACTGATGTGCAATCCCTGCCATTCTGTTTTTAGCCTGGTTTTAGCAAGATGAGCGTTTGTTCTGTATTTGTTTGTGTTATCTCTTAGAGAAGAGCAACCCCTGTCATGAGTTGTAGTTTTTCAATGTAATGAATCCCCTTTAGAGTTATGAAAACTGTCTGTCATGCAAAAAGACAACAACAACAACAAAACCTTGTTGGTGAGAACATATGCATTGAGAAGGCAAATGTGCAAAATGAATAGTCAGGATTATTATAAAAACTTTCCAAGAAAGCTTTCTGCATTTTATATTTTGTCAGCAAATTCATTTCTAAGGATTGTATCAATTGCTAGGCACTTTCATGGGCAATAAATTGTAAACTGTCGAAAGAGGAGGCTAGATGTCCTTTCAGGTTATTTCATATTTGTTTGGCTTCCATCAGCATTTCAGCATCATTCCCTCTTTAAGATGAGAGAAGCCTCAAAATACATTTTAGTTCAGTCTTGCTAATGAGCATCCTGATTAAATACATTCTATCCTGAGCTCCAGGGCCTTGAAGCAGGGACCCCAGCATTGGTACAGGCAATTTAAGCCTTATGTAATAAAGAGAATCAGTTGTAAGCATTTCTGTTAGCTGCTGCTGAGTGATGCAATGGACTCAATAGGCATCTTTTCTTGCTGAAATGTACAGTATCAGTATAACTCATTGTACCTTGACCTAATGCCTCCCAGGGTAGAACTAGCTAGCAAGAATAAGGGTACTAGTTACTTTCATGGGTAATGTGGGAATTTGGTTATCATACACAGACACTGGACTAGCACTAAAGATATTTGTATTATAACAAGCCTGCTGTGTCAGGAGATGCCAACTTCCACTGTAACTAGGAATTTCTTCATCCAGTCCAAGCATCATAAAGCAGATTCTTGGTCAATTTGGGAGTCTGTCCTGGAGGCCGCTGAGGGGATGGACAATGATGGGAGGAGAGGAACGACATTAATCTCTCTTAGATTTGTATTTTAACTAATTTTAAAATAATTTTTCTTGCTCAATAGATTAAACTCTGTTGCTTCTAGACCGCTTAACATATTGTCAATGCTATCAGGAGGCCTCTTTAAATAAGAGGCACTCTAAATTTGATGGCATGTCACAAAGCACCTATTAATACACCCCGATTATAGCCAAAGTGCCCTGGGGCTGGATAGTATTTGCTGCACTGAATTTTTTTTCACTGTTTCCCAGTGCTAGAGGACCTGAGTAGGGAAGAGATGGACAGCAGTTTTACAGACTCTTTTATAGCTTTTAGAATGCATTGGAATGGTTGGTATATACAGTATACTAAACATTAAAATGTAGATGAATGGGTATAGCCTTGGGGTAAAAAAAAGTGAATCAATCAATCAATACATATTTATTAGACATTGACAAAATGCCAGGCAATGTATAACTGTGGGGATAAAAATTCAAACAATTAAGTAATCACTAATCTCAAGGAATTTATATTCTAATGGGGGAGACAACTACAAGCACATATGTATTTGCTAAGTGAGATAGTGGATAGAGTATTGGTCCTAGAGTCAGGACATTTTAGTTTAACCAACCTTATGCACTTCCTAGCTATGTGAGGCTGGTAAAGTCACTTGAAAGCCTTACTTTCCTCAACTTGAAAATGAAGATTATAATAGGACATACTTCACAGGGTTCCAGTAAGGTTCAAACAAAATATTTGTATGATTCCACTCATCATTGGTGCATAGAATGTATGTACACTTAAGAACAACTCAAAATCAAGTAGATCTGAAAGACAGTTGTTTTGTGAGAAAACTCATCATGTATTAGATCGAAATAATAGCCCTAAGTGAAACAAGGTTTGCAAATGAAGGCCAGCTTAATGAAGTAGGAATTGGATACATGCTTTTTTCCCCCTGGAGTGGCCACAATGATAGGGACCACCATGAAGCTGACATAGGTTTTACAATCAAAATAAGCCTGGTCAATAAGCTTGCATACCTTGCAAAAGGATGACAGATTGATAAAAATGATTGTCCTTTACATCAATGCATACACTCCCACCATGACAAATCTCAATGAGGTTAAAGAAAAATTTATAAAAACCTGAAGACCCTCAGCATCAATGTGCTGAAAGAAGATAAGCTTATAATTTTGGATGACTTTAATACAAAAGTAGGCACAGACTACAAGACAAATCAAGATGTCCTTGAGAGAAATGGAGTTGGAAACAGCAACAGCAATGGTCACTTACTAGTGAAGAGTTTTGTGTCTCATGAATATAGCATCATAAACATTGTTTTCCCATTTATCTAAACACAATAAAGCAGCAAACATTATCACTTAATAGACTATATCATTGTAAGGACAAGAGATAGACAGGATGTGAGTGACAAAGGTGATGTCTGGCACAAAAAAATACTGTACCAATCATAAGACATTCTCTCCAAGCCAAATATTCACATTCATCAAAAGTGGTAACCCCAAGGTAAGAAAACTACCAGAAGACTAAATGTCAACATATCATAGTGCTTCTCTGAGTGTAAACAATTCATTGTTAACTCCGAGGGAAAACTGACAACACATACTTGTCAAAAGTGGAGCAGAAAAGGAGTGGACAGCTTCCACAGATTTGTTGTTTAACACTGTATTTATTCATATTGGGAAGAATACTTGCAAATGTCAAGATTGATTTGATGAAAATGTTGGGAAATTCAGAAGCTGCTAAATGAAAAAGAAGAATGTCATAAAGTTCACCAGCAGCCTAGTGTGTCCATCTCTAAGAAAGCAGCATTTAACTCCATCAAAAATAAAGTACAATGGGCACCTAGGTGGTGCAGTGGATAGAGTACTGGCCCTGGAGTCAGGAGACCTGAATCAAATCTGGTCTCAGACCAAACACTTGATACTTACTAACTGTGTGACCCTGGGCAAGTCACTTAACCCCAATTGCCTAAAAAATTAAATTAAATTAAATTTTATAAAGTACAAGTGAAGCTTAGAGAGATGCAGAATGCTTGGTTCAGTAACAAGGCAGAGGAAATTAAGTTTTCCACTCATAATAACAATCCAAAGGGCTTTTATGATGTCATGAGGGCTGTTTATGGGCCAAAGACCTATAGTGCTTCTCAACTACTAAGAGCTGATGTAGCCATATTGATTAGTAACAAAGAAGGATGTGAACTTGAAGAAATGGACTGAACATTTCCAGAGTGGTTTCAATAGACTGTGATCAGTCAATGCTGAAGCTTTTTACTGTATACTTCAAATTTAAATCAATCCCTTTGAAGCCAAATTTCCAACTGAAGAAGAGGTTTTGAATGCCATTATGTTCCTCTCATGAGGCAAAGGGCCTGCTGCTGATTCTATTCCACCTGAGATTCATGAGGCAAGCAGTCTGCTGCTCATAGAAAAGCTGATGAAAATGTTCTGTGTTTTTATAGTAATAGGAGGTCATTCCCCAGAAGTTCGAGGATGTTCATTTTATAAAGATACCCGTCTTAATAAAGGAAAGGGAAATAGCTTGTCCTTTGATAAACACAAGGGAGACTTCTTTCTTAGTCGTTGCCAGCAAGATACTAACCAAATTCCTCCTGAAGGCTGATCCTTCAAATAGAAGATAGTCATCTTCCTGAGAGTCAGTGTGGCTTCTGAAAGGGCTGAGGAACAGTCAATATGATGTTTGCTACACAACAATTCCAGAAGAAATACCAGGAGCAGAACAGATGTCTGTATGCAAAATTTGTGGATCTGACAAAGGCTTTTGATACTGTCAGTCATGAAGTTTTGGGGAAACTTGTGGTAAAATATGTTTGCCTGGAGAAGTTCATCAATATTGTATGTGAGTTTCATGATGGCATGCTTGACTAGGTCCTGGATAACGGGCAATATTCTAGTGCTTTACCAGTCATGAATGGAATAAAGCAGGGCTGTGTGCTTATTCCCATACTCTTTAGGATGATGTTTTCTGTGATGTTGTCAGATGCCTGCAAAGAGGACAAAAATGGCAGCAAGGTCAGCTAGTGCATTGGCATTCTATTATTTAACTTGAAATTATTTAACAAAACTAAAGTAGAGGAAGAGTTGGGGTGTGTGTGTGTATGATGTTTTGTTTGCATATTATTGCACACTCAATGCAGTCCTTGAGGCTGAGATGCAACACCATATAGATTTATTTTCTGCTGCTTATACTACTTTTAGCTTAACAACACCAAAAAAACAGAAGTTCTCCACCAGCAAGAACCACATCATTTGAACATAGAACCATGTGTTACAGCAAATGGATAAATTGTGTATCCACTTACCTTGGCAATATACTTTCCAGGGATGTGCACATTGAAGATGAGGTTGATGCACAAATTACCAGAACTAGTCCAGTGTTTAAGAATCTTGGAAGGAAAATGTGGGAGAGAAGAGATATTAGACTGCCTACCAAATTGAAGGTCTAGAGAACAATTTTTTTTTGGAACTCATTGTTGCATGAAACCTGAACAGTCAACCAGCACCTCCAGAATCATTTCCATTTGAATTGTCTCAGGAAGATTCTGAAGATCACCTGATAAGATAAGGTACCTGACAATGTTTTTTTTTTTTTCTCAAGCTGAACTGTGGAGTATTCAAACTCTACAGCAGAGAGTGCAACTCTGAAGTGCTGGCCACATTGTTCAAATGCCAAAAGTACATTTATCTAAAAGACTATTTTACCAAAAATTCACACAAGGCAAACTCCCACATGGAAGTCAGAAGAAGAGATACAAGAACACTCTTGTGAGAAATAATTCATTTGGACTCTTACTCTATTCCAATCAGTATCAATTAATTTGACAAGATTCTATAGGGGCAGTGATTATAAGTTCTGCATATTAGGCCCCAGAGCTGTTAGCTGCGGATTGTAATTTCATTTATTTAATCATAAGAAAAATTAAAGGCTCTCCACCCTTGTTTTTACTTGTCATAGTGACCAAGTCCAGTGTGGAAAAGGTGACTCAATTGCATGGAAAGTCCCCCAATCTATTTTTCTACTTCCTGACCTCTGTTTCTTGCCTGACATGAGCAAGTGACCACCCTATGATCATCTAGTTAGCAGAGATATTCCTTGCTTCACTCAATTCATGACCATGCTGATATATCATTTTTTGCTTATTCTAACTTATGGGTTATATGTCAACCAAGAGAATTGTTCTGTATTTTCTATAACTGCTCTAGAATGTCTAGGTATCAAACTCTATAAATATAAGGTGCTGGAAGAAGGGGGAGTCTCAGCTCATGAGGAAGATATGAGTTCCATTTCATTTATAAAATGAGGGAATTGGGCTTGACCTCTAAGATTCCTTCTAGCTTTAATCTATAAGTGATGATTCTTTAGGGTTCTATCTTCCACCTTTATATTCCTGTGCATGTTCCTTTGACTGCAGGGACTGTCTTTCTTTTCCATATTTGTATTTCCAGCACTTACTGCAATGTCAGGTACATATAAGGAACTTAATAAATGTGTCAATCTTGATAAGATGAGGCTTAGTACACTCCTAATATTCAAGGTATAAAAGAATGGTGTAGTAGAAAATGTGATAGATTTGGTGTTCAAAGGGAACTGATTTTTTGATTAGGCATTGGGGTTAAGTGACTTGCCCAGGGTCATGCAGCTAGTAAGTGTTATGTGTCTGAGACCGGATTTGAACTCAGGTCTTCCTGAATCCAGGGCCAGTGTTCCATCCACTGTGCCACCTAGCTGGCCCCTCAAAGGGAACTGATTTTTAATCTCATCTCTAATCTTTTAGTTCTGAGTGACTATGTATAAAGCCTTTGATTTCTTCATCTTTTTTTTTTTGTCGCTGTAACGCACATTGATCGCTCTTCAGTAAGTTACTGTTAGAGAGTTGCCCAAGGTCACTATAGAGTAGAGTGACTTGCCCAATGTCACATAAGTACTAAGGAAGTTGGGACTTGTTGTTGATCTGCTGGTGCTGTTGCTGCTGCTGCTGTTGTGGTTTTTTCTTTTTTGTTCTCAAAGAGGACCAATGACATCATGAGGCTAATTATCTTGACTTTATGTGTGAATTGGATTTAAGTGAGGCAGAACTTTGCAAGGTCATGAGCCTTACTCTTTCCTCTGGAGTCATTGAAGTCCAGTGGCAAGACAAAAATCAAGATGACTGGAGATGACCTGTATGAATTATGGTCTTTCTCGAGTCTTAGTTTGTCTGAGGTAATGCCCACTCAATGCAGGAGGGCTAGGTAAGAATTGAGACAAAAGATGGCCTAATTTACCACCCTTAAAATTTCTGGCCAGAAGAAAGGCAATTGCTATTTACACTCATTCTAAGCCATCAATGCCCATTCCAATTCATTATGCTTCATTCATTAAAAAAAAAAAAGGTATAAGACATCAGTGAAAAACAGACAATCGTCAATTTCTAGGTCTAAAGTCAGCTGCCTTAACCATGAGTCTATGTAGTATGGTTCACATGTTGTTTCTGATGTCTTTCTCTTGTTGTTGGGGCAGCTAGGTGATGCACTGGATAGATCACTGGGCCTGGAATCAGGAAGAAATTAGTTTAAATCCAGTTTCAGATAATTACTAGCTGTGTGATTCTGGGCAAGTCACTTAACCCTGTTTGACTCAGTTTCCTCATCTGTAAAATGAGCTGGAGAAGGAAATGGCAAACCACTGAAGTATCTTTACTAAGAAAACCTCCAATGGGATCATGAAGAGTCAGGAAGAACTGAAACACCTGAACAAAAATAACAAAAATGCAGCACAGCCCAGACTGCAAAGTAAGTAATATCATTTTGGGGCAATCCTTCATCTTAGATATCCTAAAATCCTCCTGGAGAATAATTCTGCTATCCTAGGTCCACTTGACTGGAAGTGAATAAATGAAGAGGCAGCCTAGAACATAAAAAGTTTAATTAGTATCAGCTGATGGGCAGTTGCCAAGTGGGTAGCTGCTTTGCAGAACAGCAGGAGATACACAAATATGGAGTTTTACAGTTTAAGCTCAAACACTAAAAGGTGCTTATCAAGTGAGGCTGCTCATTCACTTTTGTCATTTTGAACATTAAGTGGGAAATATTGTTAGATAATTTAGGGATTGGGGACAATGTCTTTATTACTATTTTTTTTATTAATTTGTTTTGATTTATCAACAATCATTTCCATAAACTGTTGAGTCTTAAAATTTTCTCCCCCTTCCTCTCCACCTCCCTCTCTAAGTCTGTGTGCAATCAGATATAGGCTATCCATATACATTCCTATTAAACATATTTTCACAATAGTCATGTTGTAAGGAAGAATTAGAACCAATAGAAGGAACCACAAGAAAGAGGAAACAAAACAAAACAGAAGGAAAAGAAAAAGAGCAACTAGTATGCTTCCATCTGCATTCAAACTCCATAGTTCTTTCTTTGGGTGTGGATAGCATTTTCCATCATTAGACTTTTGGACATGATCACAATGTCTTTAAAAGAACTTGACAAAGATCACATCTGTTCTAGTAAGGTATTTCCACAGTAGTTAACCTCATCAGATCATATTGGTGGGATAGGAGATCTCTATCAATCTCATTAGTATATATTGGTTGGGAATAGAGTGGAGGCCTCCCTCTCTTTTGAAATAGAATTAGCTCAGCCCTACAGGCTTTATTTCTTTGACTTCTAAAGTTACTACTTTTTGTACATTTTCTTCATACCATTTTTAAACTTTAATCCAGAGGTTTAATGTGTGAAGTTGGGCAGTTCAGTTATCAAATTAACTATGCTCATATAATTTTTTTCTTTCCCTGAAGAACTTGAGAATATTAGAGTTCACCATTTCTGAAGATCTGAAGCTGTCCTTTAAGAAAGGACAATACATAAAAAATTGAAATTGGCACTGCAAGTTCTCTGTAGGTAAAAATGTTTGAGAACAAAGTTTACTAATTGACAGGATTACATTCAACTCTTTTAAATCACAATTTTCTACCATTTACATAGAAGTGACAGTTAATGTGCTTTATCAAAGGCCTCTATAATATGTACAATAGTGAGAGTTTTGATTAAAAAGTATGCAATCCATTTCAAATATTGTAATGTCATCGTCATCATACCAGCTATTGATTTTTGGTGAAAGGTTGAAGTCAAGGGTGTGAAGTTTAATCTCTCAGGAAATTATTTTATAGCATGGAACTTTTACATCAACATAGAAAAGTTGAAGTGGCTGAAATAATAACTCCATGACCTCCAGTAGAGTGCTTATGTGACAACAGAAAGGAATGTTGAAGAAAATGAATAGATAAAGCATATATTAAGCACTACAATGTGCAAAGCACTCTGCAAAGTCCTGGGGATACAAACAAAAATGTGAAATATTCCCTTCTGTCAAGGTGCTGACATTCTTTTTTTTTAACAGTATTTTTTTTCTAATTACATATAAAGACAAATTTTAACATTCATTTATAAATTTTGATTTCCAAGAGGATTCTGGGGAATGGCAGGTAGGTCAGACAACTTTTGGCTCTCTAAATTTGATCAAAAAAAAAAGGGCAGAGCATTGCCTTGGAGGGAAAGCAGAGAAGCAGGAATAAACAAAAGTCTGAGTAAAACAGTTGTTCTCCTCCTAAGATAACTTGAGAAGATCCAAGGAAAGACCCGACCTCCAGAGGCAGAGCTACAGTCTGAATGAAGGGCAAACACTTCTAGGCAAACTCTGAAGAATCTACAAACAATAAGCCCTAGGGGCAGCTGGGTTGGGAGGCATCCTCAGCCTCAGGAACTTCCACTTTCTTGGACTGTGTGTGGGTTTAAAGGCTGAGTAGTAGAAGACTGAAAGACCTTCTGATGTCAATAGATGGCAAGCACTGCTGTGCTGACCAGATGTGCCCTGGACTGTGTCTGCAGGGGAGAAGATAGTACAAATCTGGAGAGTGCAGTTGAAGAGGGGTGGGATTCCTGCTAGCTGTGGGCAATCACAGTAGAGTTCTTGGTTTCAGTTCCAGGGCAGAGAGAAAGCTGTAGTCTGCAACCATTGGAGGGACTTCAGGAAGCAAGACCATTTGTGGAACAGCATGACTGCTAAGTTAGCTGTGGCTTAGAGGTAGAGAAGAGAACTTGATTATATTAATAGCCACTAAAAAAAAAATAAAACAAAAGAGAAATACAAATGAGTAAGCTAATGAGAAAGATCCCCACCATAGATAGTTACTATGGGAATAGAAAAGAACTAGATCCATATGCAGAGTAAGATAGTGGAGCTAAAAAAAAAGCCACTCTTTCAAGGAGAAACATCAAATGGTCCCAAGTACAAAAAAAAAGTTCTTGGAAGAACTTTAAAAAGACTTTTAAAATCAAATAAGAGAAATAGAGGAAAAGATGGGGGGGAAATGAGTAATCCAAAAAAATTGTGAAAAGAAAGTCAATAAACTTTAAATAGAGAACCAAAAACCTAAGGGAAAAAAAAGTCCTTGAAAATTAAAATTGGGCAAAGGGAAGCTAATGATACTCTAAGACACCAAGAAATAATAAAACAAAATCAAAAGAATGAAAAAAATAGAAGAGAATGTGAAATATCTGATCAGAAAAACAACTGATGTGGAGAACTGATCAAGGAGAAATAATATAAACCTAGTTGGACTACTTGAAAATTATGATAAAAAAAGAATCTTGATACAATATCACAAGCAGTTATTAAGGAAAATTGCTCTGAAGTTCTAGAATGAGAAAGCAAAGTGGAAAAAGAAAACAAAATCTGCCAATCATGACCTGAAAGAGATCGCAGGAGGAAAACTTATAGGAATAACATAGTCAAGTTTCAAAGTTCCCAGGCTAAGGAGAAAATATTGGAAGCAACAAGACAAAAAAAATTAAAATATCATAGAGCTACAATAAGAATTACTGAAGACCCAGCAGTTACACTACTGAAGGACTATAGAATGCTGGAATATGGTATTCTGTATAGCAAATGAACTGGGATTAAAACCAAGGGTAATTTAGCCAGAAAAATTAAATATAATCCTGAGTGGAGGGAAAAAAATGACATTTAATGAATTTTAACCAAAAAAACATATTTTTAGTTATTTATGATAGAAACAGCAGAAATTAACAGAAATTTTTTACCTATAAGATGTAGAAGAAATATAATGTAAACATTAAAGACCAATTGTAAGGAATTCAATAAAGTCAAATTATCTACTTCCTATATGTGAAAATGTTATCAATACTCTTTTGACTGTCATTATTTGGATAGTTTCAAAGAAAGGCTTGGGCTGACCTATGCATTATAGGGTGATTATTAAAAAAAAACTGTGTAAGGAGAGATAAAAATAATAATTATGCATATGAAGCATAAAATGAAGAATTGATACAGAAGAAGTAAGGGGGTGGTATTGCTGGAACCTTACTCTCAATGCAAATGGGTTAAAGAGGGAAATACACACACACATAAACATATAAACACACAAGCATATTATACACACACATACTAATTGTAGCCTTCTTTAGGGTGGGGAGATGGAGTGAAAAATAAAGTAAAAAGTGTACAGCAGAGAACAAAAGAAAACCTACAAAGAACAAAGAAAAGCTGGGTAACTTTGAAAAGAATTTGTAATATTTATTATATAGGTTTTCTTGAAATGGAAATGTATTGCTTTGTATAGAATACTCTTTTATATTCTGCTGTATACATGGAAATGTTTTTTTTTATCATTTTGTATTTAAGTTTAAAATGAACAAAAAGTTACCAAAAAACCAATGTGAATTTCAAATTTTCTACTTCCCTTTCTCTGTCCTCTTTTCATAAGACAGTAAGCAATTTGATATAGGTTATATGTGCTCAATCATGTAAAACATATTTCCATACTAGTCAAACCAAAAGAAAAAAGTAAACAAAAAAGTGGCAATGATATTCTTTGATCTGCATTCAGACACCATCAGTTCTTTCTCTGGATGTAGATAGCAATTTTCCTCATGAGACCTTCAGAACAGTCTTAAATCATTGTATTGCTGGGAATCATCCAACAATGTGACTTTTACTGTGTACAATGTTCTCCTGGTTTTGTCCACTTCACTTTGCATCTATCTGTTCATGTAAGTCTTTCTAGACTTTTCTGAAATGTGTCTGCTTGTCATTTCTTATAGCACAAAAATATTCCATTATATTCATATACCACAACTTGTCCAGCCATTCCCCAATTGATGGACTTCACCTAAATTTACAATTCCTTGCCATCAAAAAAAGAGGTGTTATAAATATTTTTGTTGAGGTTGATATTTTTCCTCTTTTTAAAAAGTCTCTTTGGGATACAGACCTAGTAACTATATTGCTTGATCAAAGGTTTTGCACAGTTTTATAGCCCTTTGAGCATAGTTCCTAATTACTCTGCTAATGGTTGGATCAGGTCATATCCTAATAAGCAAAGACCTGAAAATGAGATGAAAAGGTCCCATGGTCTTTTGGGTGTGGTGTCATGGTAGTTGGCAATGCCCCTTCATTAATATTATTTACAGTGATACTCCTATTCATTTCTGATGTTCAACTATTTGACAGTGTTGAAGACTTCAGTGACAGAAATATTCTTATGAGTCTTCAATAGATATCATTGTAAAACCTCTATGAGCACTTTTTTAGGTTGCAGCTCCAGAGAGGTTACTTTCCAAGATTATGACTTTGAACATTAATATCAGAGTGTTGCTATTTAAAGGATTTGGGGTATAGGTTGCTTCCTGCCTTTATTAGACTGAGGAGAGATGACAGTCAAGGTGGTGGTGGTGATATTATGACCTGTGTAGTGCAATTAGTCATTTTGTCTCCTGTATGTCCCACAGGTTGTCTTAATACTTGAGATAACATTTACTGACAGCCCTGTGGGTGGAAATGGATGAGAGTGACTTGGGTGTTTTTCATAGGAGTTGGCTCTTTAGAGAGATGATGTTTGTGAGGGTTGCTCTGGAATCAGGACCAGTGGCAGGGTGTGATACAACCTCTCCAAAACTTCTCATTTTTATCTTAAGGTCCAGAAACACACTTTAATATCCAAGTGAAATTTTAGTCTAAATTCTTTCATCTACTGAAGAATAAAATGAGACATAAAGCGGGGACATGGAAGATTGTGTGCTATCATGGAAAGTTTGCAAATTTGTGAGTGACAGACGTAGGATCATGTTGTGCTTGTGCCTTTTACTGGCTGTGTGATTTGGGGCAATTCCCTTCATTTTCTGGAACTCAATTTTCACTTCTATTAAATAGAGATAAAAAGTCCTGCTCTGACCAACTCATTATGCCATTGTGATGGTCCAGTAAGATTATAATATGACTAAAAGATAAAGGAGGATAAATAATTTGTTGAAGACCTACCTCATTAGTCAATTAAAAAACCCTTAAAATTATCTAACAGTTTGAAGAAAAAGGGGTTTTTGTTTGAGATAATACATCATAATAAATACGAAACTTATAAATTTTATAAATTTTTAAAGTTATACCTATTACCCTTTTGCAAAAGGCAAAAAAGATTAAATCTTTCACATTTTAGATATGTAGAAAATTCATAACTAGTAATTAGGTAGATGAAATTATAAAGCAGCACACATATACGTGCATACTTTTTGCTGAAATAAAATATCACTATTTTAGATTTAAATTGCAGATAAAACAAATATAATACAAAATGATATGAGATCCTTTCACAAAAAAAATTTACCCCTTTTTTACATGCTTTTTTAAATTTCCAGTTCTAGATTCACTCTCTCCCTCCAACACTCTTTGAGAGGGCAAGAAAACAATACCCATTCCAAATATGAAGTCATGCAAAAAAAAAAAAGCTGTGTTACTCAAATTCTAGAGAAAAAATAAGAACAAGGAAGAGAAAAAATATACAATTCCGTTTGAAATCAGAGGAAATCATTTCTCTATCTTGAGATGGACTGAATATATCATCATGAGATCTTTGGAACTGTGGTCAGTAATTCAGAGTTATTAAGTCTTTCACTGTGTATTATCTTTACAATACTGTTATTACTGTATACATGTTTCTTCTTTTCTTTTTGCTCACTTCACTTATCATCAGTTCATATAAGTCTTCTCAGGTCTTTTTGAAACCACATCCTTCATTACTTCTTACAGCACAATAGTATTTAATTACATTGAAGCACTACAACTTCTTCAGCCATTACCCAATTGAGTAGTATGCTCTCAGTTTCTGTTTATTTGCCACTACAAAATTAGTTGTTATAAATTTTTTTTGTAAATATGGTTTCTTGTCATGTTTCTTTGACCTCTTTGGATATATAAGGAGTAGAGAGAGGTATTATGGGGAAAAAGGTATGCCAGTTCAAAAGCTTTTGAGCATAGTTACAAATAGCTTTCAGGAATGATTGGACAAGTCACAGCTTTACCAACAGTATAGGGGTGCCTAATTCCCCACATCCCTTACAGGATTTACCATTTTTTCTGTCACCTTAGACAACCTGATGGGTGTGAAGTGATACCTCAGAATTGCTTTCATTTATGTTTCTTATATTATTAGTGATTTAGAACATTTTTATATGACTATTAATAAATCTAATGTCTTCTGAAAGTTATCTGTTCATATCCTTCATCATTTGAAGCAAAGCATTAGTGCATATGATTTCCAGTTTAAACATAAATGGGTGTTGTATTTTCTCAAAAGTTTTTTTGCATCTACTGAAACCATCATACATTTTTTTATCTATATATTCAATTGTTTTTATAGATTTCCTAATATTAAACCACCTTGGCATTCCTGATATGAGTCATACTTGGTCACAGTTTGATTTTTATGATATATTACTGTAAGTTCCTTTCTAATATTTTATTTAAAAGTTTTCCATTATTATTCATTATGGAAATGGTTCTTTTCTTTTCATTCTCTGTTTTTCCTCTCCCTGGTTTAGATATCAAAACCACATTAGTATCATAGAAGGTATTTGGTAGGAATCCTTCTTTATATGTTTTTCCAATAGTTTGTAGAGTATTGGAATTTATTCTTTAAATTTTTATTAGAATTTACTTCTAAATCCATCTGGTACTGGATTTATGTTTTCTTAAGGAGTTCATTAATAGCTTGGTCATTTTATCATTTTTTTTCTTATAATGGGTTTAAGTATTCTATTACTTTATTCTGGTTAAATTATATTTTTGTAAATATTTATCATTTTATTTAGATTATGTTTATTTGGAATATAATAGGGAAAAATATTCCTAGTTGACTTTCTATTTTAACTTCTGATTCTAAGATCTCTGGACAGTTTTTTTCCTTGATGGCTGAAAGAAGGCAGGAATTTGTTTGGGCTCACCTCAGTTTCCTTCAAAAACAATATTAAATCAAGCCTCTAAACATATTATGAAGTGAAAGAATGTACAAAAAGACACAGTGAAATAATTCTCACCTTAAGGTTGACTTAGAAGTACTTGAGAAAAGTTTTATATCACTTGGTAAAAGAAGATCACAGCTGAGAACAGGGAGTCCAAGAAAGCCTTGGCCACAACACAGATAAGCAACAAAGTCCCTGCAATCCTAGCTCAACAGGCCAGCTGTGAGGCCTCCAGCCCCATCAGAGAAGGTGAATTGCCAGCCCTGGAAACCAGGCAAAAACAGGAGCTACTGGATTGGACCACCTAGGGGCAATGAGCAAGCCACCAGCACCTGAAGCCTCAGTTTGCAAAACCAGTGACAAGGAAACTGGGCCCCAGCACAAGAAGCATGAGACAGTTATCCCTGTGCTCCAGAAGTAGAGCTCAACTTTAAAACCCATGAAATAAGCAAAAATATGAGCAAGAGGAAAAAAAAGAACCTTGGCCATAGATAGCTTCTTTGGTGACAGGAAAGATCAAAACACAAATTCAGAAGAGCATAACAATGACATAATGCCTACATGCAAAACCTTGAAGGGGAATATAAATTGGTCTCAAGCCCAAAAAGCTTTCTTGGAAGAGCTCAAAAAGGATTTAAAAAGAGAAAAGGGAGGCAGAAGAAAAATTGGGAAAATGAATTAGAGATTTACAAGAGAATTTATACCATGGAAAAGGAAGGGAAAAAATGAGTGAAGAAAACAATTCTTTAAAATATACAATTGGTCAAATGTAAAAAAAATGCACTGATGAAAACAACTCCTTAAAAAGTAAAATTGGCAAATGGAAAATAAAATATAAAAGCTAATTGAGAAAACAACTCCTTAAAAGTTAGAATTGGGCAAGCTGAAGCTAATGATTCTATGAGACATTAAGAGTCAGTCAAATAAAATCAAAAGAATGAAAAAAATGGAGGGAAATGTGAAATACTTCAATGGAAAAACAATTCATCTGGAAAATAGATCCAGGAAAGAGAATATCAGAATCATGGAACTACCTGAAGGTCATAATGAAAACGGGGACCTAGACAGTATCTTTCAAGAAATTATTAAGAAAAACCAGAGGGCAAAATAGGCATTGAAAGAATTCACCAATCACCTTAGGAAAGAGATTACAAAATTAAAAACTCCAATGTACTTTATACATAAATTTCAGAACCATCAGGTCAAGGTTAAAAACAAACAAACAAACAAAAGCAACAACTGTGCATAGCCAGAAAGAAACAACTCAATTATTAGGGAGTCACAACCAGGCTTACAGAGGACCTGGCAGCTGCAACATTAAAAGATCAGAGCTCATGGAACATGATATTCCAGAAGGCAAAGGAGCCATGACTACAACCCAGAATCACTTACACAGCAAAATTAAGCATAATACATCAAGGGAAATAATACTCATTCAATGAATTAGAATTCAAGCTTCATAAAAAAAAAAAAAAAAGATTAGAACTAAACCAAATATTTGACTTCTAATATCAAGACACTAAAGAAGCATAAACAAGTTAAAGGGAAAAGAAACCATAAGGGATTTAACAAAGCTAAATTATTTCCATCTCTACATGGCAAGATGATACTTGTAATCCTTAAAAGTTGATTCACTAATAGTACAACTAGAAGGATTACATACAGGCAGAGGGTACAGGTATAAGGCAAATTTGAGGGAATGACATAAAAAAATTAAGGGATGAGAAAGAAGAGTATAATGGGTATAGAAAGAAGAAAGAGGTAAAATGGGATTATTTCACATGAAGAGATGAGGCCTATTATAGTGGAGGAGAAGATGGGAGAGTGCACTACCAATATTGTATCAAAGAGGGAACAATATAACACACTCAGTTGAATATATAAATTTATCTTACCATCCAGGGAAGTAGGAAGGGAGATGTAAGGGATGTTGTGGACTTACAGAAGGGAAGGCAGATCAGGGGAGGTGACAAACAGAAGCAAAGCATTGGTGAAAGGAGATAAAGGACAAGCAGGAGGAAGAATAGGATGGAGGGAACTACACGATAATCATAACTGTGAAGGTAAGTTGGATGAAGTCTCCCATAAAATGGAAGTAGATACCAGAATAGATGAAAAAAAAAACAGAATCTCACAAAGCAAAAGCAAAAATAGACTTAACTGAAAGATAAGAAAAGAAACTATATCCTGCTAAAAGTTAGACAATGAAGTGATATCAATTCTAAACATATATGTACTAAGTGGTACAGCATCCAAATTCTTAAAGAAGTTAAGTGAACTGCAGGAGCAAATAGCAAAACTATACTAGTACTGTCCCCTCTCAGAATTTGATAAATCTAACTAAAAATAAACAAGAAACTAAGGAGGTGAATAGAATATAAGAAAAATGAGATATCTCAGACCTTTGGAGAAAACTGAATGGGAACAGAAAGGAATATGCATTTTTTTTTTCTCAGCAGCACATGGCACCTAGAAAAAATTGACCATGTAATAGGCTATAGAAACCTCAAAATCAAATGTAAAAAGGCAGAAATATTAAATATATTATTTTCAGATCACAATTCAATAAAAATTATATTCAAAGAAATGGCAGTGGAAATACAGATTAAAATAACTGAAAACTAAATAATTTAATCCTAAAGAATAACTGAGTCAAAGAACAAATAATAAAAATATTTATAATTTCATTAAAGAGAAATAAAATGATGTGACAACATACAAAAATGTATGGGCTTCAGCCAAAGCAGTACCTAGAGGAAAATGTACACAATGGGAAAAGAGCAGATTATTCACTTGTTCATGTAACTTAAAAAAAAAAAAGCAGAAAAAGAAAAAATCAAAAATGCCTATTTTAGTAATAAATTGGAAATCCTGAAAATCAAACATGATATAAATAAGATTGAAAGTAAACAAACAAATAAACAAAAAGTATTGACCTAATAAATAAGCCTAAGAGCTGGTTTTATGAAAAAAAAAAATCTTAATAGATAAGCCATTGGTTAATTTAATTTAAAAGAAAGAAGAAAAAAATGCAGATTCAAAAATAAAAAAAAAGTAGTGAAATTACCAACAATGAAGGATAAATTAAAACAATAAATAGAATATATTTTGCCCAATTATATGCCATTAAATCTGACAATGTGAGTGAAATGGATGGATATTTATAAAAATATAAATTACCTAGATTAGCAGATCAGGAAATGGAATGACTAATTAACCCCATCATAAAAAAAGAAATTGAACAAGCCAATAATGAAGTCCTTAAGAAAAAATCTACAAGGACAGATGGGTTTTTGAGTGAATTCTACCAAACATTAAAAAAAATAATAATTCCAATACTATATGAAGTATTTGGGAAAATAGGTGAAAAGGGTTGCTACTAAATTCCTTTTATGACATAAATATGTTGCTCATACCTAAACCAGAAAGAACTAAAACAGAGAAAGAAAATTATGGACTGATTTCCCTAATTAATATTGATGCAAAAATTTTGAACAACATACTAGTGAGGGATGATACACTATGACCAGGTGAGAATAATATCAGGAATGCAAGGTTGGTTCAACATTAAGAAAACTATAAACATAATTGACAATAACAAAAGCAACAGAAATAATGTGAGTATCTTAATAATCTGCAAATGTTTTGACAAAATACAGCACCAATATCTATTAAAAACACCAGAGAGCACAGGAATAAATGGAATTTTCCTTAAAATGATAAGCCATATCTATCTAAAACCATCAGCAAGCACTGGATGTAATGGGGACAAGTTATAAGTCTTCCCAATAAGGTCAGGGGTGAAAAAAGGATGCCCATTATAAACACTACTATTCAATATAATACTAGAAATGTTAGCTTTAAACGTAAGAGAAGGAAAAAAGTTAAGGAATTAGAATGAACAAAGAAACAAAATTATCACTCTTTGCAGATGATATAATAATATACTTATATGACCCTAGAGCATCAACTAAAAATACTTGAAATAATTAACAACTTTAGCAATGTTGCTGGAAATAAGATAAACCCACATAAATCATCAGCATTACTACATATGATCAAAAAAGCCCGGCAACAAGAGATAGAAAGATAAATACCATTTAAAATAACTGTGAACAATATAAAATATTTAGGAGTCTACTTGCGAAGACAAACCCAGGAACTATAACAAACACACTCATAAAACACTTTTCCACAAATAAAGACAGATCTAAACAATTGGAAGAAATATAAATTGCTAATGGGTAGTCTGAGACAATATAATAAAAATGACAATTCTGGCTTAACTCATTTATTTATTCAGTACCATACCAATCAAACAACCAAAAATTATTTTACAGAGCTAGAAAAATAACAACAAAATTCATCTGGAAGGACAAAAGATCAAGAATATCAAAAGAATTAACAAAAGAAAAAAATACAAAAGAAGGTGACCCAGCAATGCCAGATCTCAAACTAGATTGTAAAGCCATAATCATCAAAACTATACAATACTGGCTAAGAAATAGAGTTGTGGATCTGTGGAACAGATTATGTACACAATACACTGTAGTCAATGACCACAGTAACCTAGTATTTGATAAACTCTAATATTCCAGCTTTTGGTATAAGAACTAACTATTTGACAAAAACTGCTGTGAAAACTGGAAAATAATAGGACACAAAATAGGTATTGACCAACATCTCATACCATATACCAATATAAGGTCAAACTGGGTGCATTATTTATATTTCAAGGGTGGCACCATAAGCAAAATAGAAGAGCAAGGAACAGTCTACCTGTCAGTTCTGTGGAGAAGAGAAGAATTTATGACCAAACAAGAAATAGAGAACATTACAAAATGTAAAATGGATAATTTTGATTATATGAAGTTAAAAAGCCTTTATACAAACAAAACCAATGCAACCACAATTAGAAGGAAAGCAGAAAGCTGGGGGAAAAAATCTTTACAGACAGTGTCTCTGATAAAAGCGTCATATCTCAAATAATAGAGAGCTAAACCAAATTTATAAGAATACAAGCCATTCCCCAACTGACAAATGGTCAAATGATATGAAAAGGAAGTTTTCAGATGAAGAAATCAAAGCTATTTATAAGCATATGAGGAAGTGTTCTATATCAGTTTTGATTGGTGAAATTCAAGTTAAAATAACTCTGAGATACCACTTCATACCTATCAGATTGGCTAATATAACAAAAAAAGAAAAATGACAGATGTTGGAGAAGATGTAGAAAAATTGGGACACTAATGTGCTGTCGATGGAGTTATAAACTGATGCAACCAATCTCAAGAGCAACTTGGAATTATGCCTGAAGGGCAACCAAACTGCATACCCTTTGATCCAGTAATACTTCTACTAGGTTTGTATCCCGAAGAGATCATAAAAATGGGCCAAGGACCTAGACGTGCAAAAATATTAATAGAAGCCCTTTGGAAACTGAGGGTACGCTCATCAATTGGGGAATGGCTTAACAAGATGTGTTATAAGAATTTAATGGAATACAATTGCACAATAAGAAATAATGAATAGGCAGATTTCAGAAAATCCTGGAAAGACTTTTACAAACTGATGTGAAGCAAAATAAGGAAAACCAGAAAACATTGTTCACAGTATCTACAACATTGTGTGATCAAGTATGAATGACTTATCTCTTCTCAGCAACACAATTATCCAAGACAACTACAAAGGACTCACGAAGGGAAATGCTATCCATATCAAATAAATAATTAAATCTCTGAAGGCAGATCAAATCATATTTTTCCCTTACTTTATTCTTTCTTGTGTTTTTTTTCTTTTGATCTATTTTTTTCTTTCACAACTGTGACTAATATGGAAATATTTTTTTACATGATGATACATGTGTGAACTGTATCAAAGTGCCTAACATTTTCAGTAAAGAGAGGAAGAAGAAAAATTTGGAATTCAAAATCTTTAAAAATGAAGGCTTAAAATTTGCTTGACATGTAACTGAAGAAAAATAAAATACTATTAAACTTTTTAAAAATGACTAATATTTAGGCAATTGCTTTTCATAGCCTCTATAAACCAATTAAGAGGAATATGTCAATCGTTCCAGAAAAAAAAAATGTGGGATAATAGAAGAATGTATGACCAAAAGGGAGAAGGAAAGCATTATGATATATAAAATGGATACTTTTGATTACACAAATTAAAAATATTTTTGCATAAATAAAACCAATGCATCCTAAGATTAGAAGGAAAGCAGGAAAATGGGGGGGATTATAACAAGTTTCTCTGGTAGGTGCCTTATTTATCAAATATATAGAGAGCTGAATCAAGATAATAATAATATGGGTCATTTCCCAATTGATAGATGGTAAAAAGATATGAACGGTCAGTTTTTACATATAGTTGCATAAAATGCTATAAATCACTATTGATTAGTGAATTGCAATTTTAAACATCTATGAGGCATCTTCTCATAGATTTGGATTGACTAATATGACAGAAAAGGAAAATGACAAATGTGGAATGGAATGTGGAAAATTAGAGACAATGATATACTATTGATAGAGTTGTAAACTGATCCATCCAACCATTCTGGAAAGCAATTTGGAATGATATACAAAGAGCCATAAAACTATGCATATCCTTTGACTCAGAAATACCAGTCCTAGCTCTGTCTGCCAAATAGGTAAAAGAGAAGGAAATACAGATATGTACAAATATATTTATTGTAGCTCTTTTGTGGTGGCACAAATTTGGAAATTGAGGGAATGCCCATTAATTGAAGAATGGCAGAACAGCTGTTTGTGATAGAATTTTATTGTTCTGTAAGAAATAATGAGCAAGATCTTTTTCAGAAAAACCTGGGAAGATTTATATGAACTCATTCAAAGTAAAGAGAGCATAACCAGTAGAAAAATTGTACACAAGAACAGCAATGTTTTACCAATTTGAATGACTTACCTACTCTCAGCAATACATTGATGCAAGACAATTCTGAAGGATTTGTATTAAAAAATACTATCCTCCTGAAGTGAATTAATTGATGGGATCCGAATGCAGAACTAAGCATACATTTTTAAACATAATTTTTCTTGTGTTTCTTTTGTTTGCTTTGTTTTCTTCTGTAATGTGCCTAATATGGAAATGTTTTGCATAATGAACCACATATACTTTATATAAAATTTCTTTCCTTTTCAAGGTGGGCACAGGGGATGAATGGAGGAAAAGAATTTGGAAATTGAAATTGAAAAAAGGATGAAAAATGTTAAAACTGGTATCATATGTAATTGGAAAAATAAAATATTAAATATTTCCAAAATAAACAATGACAATAACGAAAAGTGGTGAGGTTCAGTCTTTGAGATCATTCTTCTTTTCAGGAAACATAAAAGTCATAAGAAATCACTCCTGAGTCAGATTATAGTACTCTAGAAAATATTAGGGCCCTCAATCACAAGTTAATTCAGATAAAAGGAAAAGATTCATTACTAAGCAGCACAGAAACATAGTTGCATTGAATTTTTTTCATTGTAAGTTTTTACATAGTATAAACAATAGCATTCACTCTCATTTTAAACAATTAACACTACTACAACAAAAATCACTACCACCTTTCTCTTCCTTTTTCTCATTTATCCCCATTTTAAGGAGGAAAAAGAGTAAGACTTAGCAAATTTAAGTGACTTTTCCAATGTTACCAAAGTAATAAATTTTGGAATCTGAATTTGAAGCTCAGGTTTTTTTTTTCTAATTTCATGTTTAATGATTTTTTCCCACTTTTCTACATAAACAACTCCATAAACCAATTATTCTCAGTATTCAACTTTGCCTTAAACTGTATTCCTTATTGTTAGCCTGAAACCCTTCTAGAGCACGTGACATAGCTTCTGTCAGAAATGTATTGTCCAGCACCTATAGATCATTGTAACAGGACAACAAACTTCATAATATCAATATTCTCTCCTAAAAGTCCTAGAAAGATGAAATATTCCTATACCTATAAAGTGGTTTCTTCTTTTTTACTCTTAATTCTAGCTTGTTTCTTTTCTATTTTTTTCATTCTTTTGGTTTTGTTTTACAATTTCTTGATTTCTCATACAGTCATTAGCTTCCATTTACTCCATTCTAATTTTTAAGGAAGAATTTTCTTCAGTGAATTTTTGGACCTCCTTTTCCATTTGGCCAATTCTGCTTTTCAAGGCATTCTTCTCCTCATCGTCTTTTTGTACCTCTTTTGCTATTTGGGTTAGTTTATTTTTTAAGGTGTTATTTACTTCAGTGTTTTGGGAGTCTGCTTTAGTAAACTGTTGACTTGTTTTTCATGATTTTCTTGCATCACTCTGATTCTCTATCCAGTTTTTCCTCTAGTTCTCTTACTTGCTTCTCAAAACCCTGTTTTACTTGAGTTTTAAACTCTTTGTTAAAGTAGGGGTCTCCTTCCAGTGTAGAGAATGTACTGTCCCAAGCTTTGAGGGTTTTGTTAGCTGTTTTCAGAGATGCTTCTATGAACCTGTAAATTTTCCATTCTTCCAAGGTTGTATGATCTAAGGAGAGGTGTTTACTCTTTTACTAGCCTGTGCTGTGGTCTAGAAGTGACCACAAGCACTTTTTTCTGCCTTGGAACCGTGAGAATCCTGTCCACTGCCACCACAAGCTGCATCACGCCAGGATTACTCCTCCCCAAGGACTGCTCCCCAGCACTGTGACCCAGATCCAAACATGGGCAAAGCAAGAGAATCCTGCCTCAGAGCCAGCAAAGGGATCCCTTCAATCCTTTTCTCATCAGCTGTTTTATCCCCCCCCATCTGTGGACCAAGAGCTCTGGAAGCAGCTGCTGCCACCACAGTGGAGCTATACTAGATCTGTGGCTGGACTGTACTCCTCTCTCACCCAGGTCTAACAGACCTTTCCTACTGATCTTAATTTTGGCATTTGTGGGGTTAGAAGTCTGTAAACCACCACAGCTGCTTGTGATTCAGTCCCCAGAGGCCTGCTCCAGGTTTACAGGGGCCCTGTTTTTCCTGCATTGCTCATAATGAACTGTGCTGCTCTCTTAGCCCAGCACATCAGACTTTTCCCATCAACCATCCAGGTTGTCAACACACAGGTTTCACTCTGTCTTTTTGTGGTTCTGTTGTTCTAGAATTTGTTTAAAGTCATGTTTTACATGTATTTTTAAGGGTTTGGGGGAGAACTCAAACAACTCACTGCTTTCACTCTACCATCTTGGCTCCACCCCCTTAATCCAATACTTTTAAAAAAGTAACAAATGAGTTTAATGATCATTACTTTGTGGTACATTTTCATATATTGTACTGCTAAAATTTTTCTCCTTTCCCTCTTTTTTTTTTTTGCAATTTTCACTTGAAATTCTTGAACTTTTCTTATTTTAAGTTAATTTTTATTGTTATTTTATGGAGTAATCATTTCATAAATTAATTTTATGACATTGAATTACATTAATTTAGATAGTATTGTAATTTTAGGACATTGGCTCAGTCAAACCATAAGCAATGACTTTTTTCTACAATTTTTAGGTTTGTTTTAATTTTTGTAAAAACATTTTGTAAATATATTTATATGCCTGTGGCTATCTTGATTAGCATATTCCAAGTATTTATACTGTACATACTTATTTTAAGTGGAATTTCTCTTTCTATATTTCCCTTGAATTTTGTTGTCAATATATAGAAATTCTGGTGACATGGAAATTTATTCAAATATACTTAATTTATTTTATAGCCTGCAATTTTGCTTTATTACATAAGTTCATTTACTTGTTATCTACTCTTCTCTAACTCAAAAAACATCATATCTGCAAAATATGATCCTTTCCTATATGCACACACACACACGCACACACACACACACATTCTCGCAATCATTTTTTGTCCCTTTGTGTCACTGAAACAGTGTACATTACAAAAACTACATAAAATGTTAGCATTGGAATTGGGAATCCTTGCTTAACCCTGAGTTCATGGAAAAGTACTCTAGTTATTCCCAATTTAGTACAATGTCAAATCTTGTATTTAAATACACACTGGTTAACTTACTAAGAATAGGTCAATTTATTCCTATATTTTCTAGTTTTCAATAAAAATAGCTATGTTTTCCTTTTCAAAAACAAAATTTCTGTATTTCTTGATATAATCATATATTGTTCTTATTATGTAGGTCATATATTCTTTTCATAGTTTCCCTAATATCAAACCAATGCTGCGTTTCTGGTATAAGTTCAACTTTGTTATTGTGTATAAACTTTGTGATGTGTTGTAGAATTTTTGGTATGTCAATATTCATTTTTTAATATTAAGCTATATAGTTTTCTTTTTCTACAATAGAAAAATTATGAAGATCCCCTATATACATATATATTTTTTAAGCAATTTTTTTTTATTACTGGAATTAATTATTGCCTTGGATGGTTAACAGAAGTTATCTCTAAATTAATATGAGTCTTATCCTCCCTATTACTAACACTTCAGATTTCTTTTTGGGCCTCTACAATTTCTTTTTCTAAGATTTAAATATCTATATCTATATACACATATGTGTTGCAAAGTACTTCGCACAGTGCCTGGCACTTTGTGAATACTACATGAAGTTAGCCATTATTATCATCACTCTTTTTGATAATAATACCCAGTATTATTAGTATTGGAAAATCTCCATTTTACACATTCATCATTACAGAGACTGAACCACTAGTTGCTGAACAAACTGTGATTCATCTCTTGCTTCTACATCCTTAGGAAAGTGATCCACATGTCTTGAATACATTTCCCTAATGTCTCCCTCTCAGCTGACTTGTTGTCCTTCAAAACTCAGTTCAGTAACCTAAGTGAACTATACCCACCAACACCACCTAATCCCCAGTTCTTTATTCAGAGCCACAACTAAGAGGGGACCATGAAAGCTTTACCCATGGCATTAACATGACAACATTTGCAGTTCTCTAGGACCATAGAAACAACAGAACTTACTGAGAATAATGAGTTAAATTAGGAGGCTATTTTATGGTGAAATGGAATGAGCTTCTTCTATATTCATATCATATACTCCCTCCTCAGAACCTCCCCACAATCTCTGTATCTCTACATTTGTGTGTTCAAAGATGTCTTTTTCTCACCCTGTCTTATGGTAGCATAAATCTCTCCTCCCTGATTAAATGAGGAGTTACTTCCAATAATGTATTCTGTGTGAAGGGTTAAATTTTATGTATACATGTATATGCATATACACGCATACATATATACCTATATAACATGTGCATATGTGCATATGTGCACATATTTAAAGACAGTTATTTGTATAAACACATATGTATACAAAGATGCCCATATGTGGATATCATGCATGTATGTTATTTGTATGAATGTATTGTGTTTATAAAATTCCAACACTCCACATAAAGCTAAATTTGAGTGTATTGAATAGTAGAATTAAATAATGAAATTTATGTGCCATAATAGTTTCATGGTAATTTTAATCTTTAAAAGCTTAAAACTACACTAAGACTTTTGGAACACCCCATTTATGCATATTTACAAGAGATAATATTAAAATATGCCATTCTTTGCACCCATTTTATGTTGTGTTTTAGCCTACCTTTACTATCTCATCTTGGCTGTGATAAGCATTTCCTGCTGATGGTGGGAGCAGTTGGAGAAAATGAAAGTAAATGTTCAGGGAAGAAAGTTATTACCTTGAGAAGGAGTGCTGATAGTAATATATTTTCTGACACTGATCTCATGCACTAGATCTCTTTATTTGGTAGCATTTGTGAATGCAATCTCTTTCCCCACTATGAGCAGAGATGTGAGGATGCAGATAGATGTCTTTTCTTTTTTTTATATTTGCTAGTTTCTGCCCAGTCATTTTGAAGGAACATACACATAGTTACATGTGAAGATAAGTTGGGTAAAGAGTTTCTCATACTTAACTTGAATAAAGTTTTAATTTTGCTGTTGTGAAAGACCATAGAACAGGAAACAAATAAAAAGTTTTTGAGTTAGAAACTGCATTTTTTCCTAACTTTAAAGATGTTTTAACGATATTTTTCATTTATAGGAAGAATGGCTAATCTGACATGGAGTCTTTAAAGCTAACATTATCTCAGAGATTAGATATTTTAACACCCTGTGGTTTAAGTACATGCTAATGACAATGAAATTGCATTTTGTAATATTTCTGAATAATAGGATAGAAGATAGATAAGCAAATCTTTGATTCTTGTAGTCATAATGATATGTCACACAGAGCAATAGCCATTACATTAAATGAGGAAGTTTGTTGGGTTCTTACAAAGCAAAATTATAATGCATTATCTATTATTTGAATGTACCAAACACATTGTGAAGCAACAATATTATATTTCCCTAATTCTAATAAGTTTCATCTCTTTTTTCATTAAATGTTTAATAATTTACTTTCAATAGGGGAAAAAATAAGCACCTAAAATTAGAAATGAATATGAACGAGTTGTATTTTTATGTCTGACATTTTTTTAAAATGGCAAAAGCCTAGATTTCAATGATAGTATGTGGCTACTTGTATTTACAAGACCCTGTAATAACAGACTTTCAGTACACAAAGAGATATTATACACATTTAACATTCTAGGAAGTTAATATTTAATAATATTTAATAATAATATGGTGATATGTGCATTAGTATCTTTTGATACAAGATATATTCAGATAAGAGCCAAGATTTATTTTAGTTAACTTTCACTTCAATATGAGTTAAAAATATAATACATAAATTAAAATGTTGAACGTGATCTTAGGCTATTCTAAGAGATGCAAAACATTCAGAACTATTAAAATTTTAGGTAGGTCAAATCTGGGATAATATGTGCAGTCCTAGATGCCACATATCTGGAAGTTCCCGATAGCATTGAAAGCTTCCAAAATAGAAAAACCAGGATTAATGTTGAAGGTTTTTTTTTTTACTTCATATGAAGATTAACTTCAGAAACTATGGATGTTTATTGAATTTAAAGAAAAGAAGAACTTGGGTGAGTTAGTGGTAATTTTCTTCAAATATGTGAAGGGCAACCAGGTGGAAGAGGGATTTTACACGATATTCTTGGAGCCAAAATGGAGCAATGGATGGAAGTTTCAGAGGCAGATTTAACGTGAATATATGTAATGACTCATTGAGAATTTGAGTTTCCTTAAAATGACTACCTTGGAAAGTAAAGAGCTCCCCTTCACTAAAGGTTTTCAGTCAAAGTTCTATAATCACTTGGTTCTCTTGTATAGGAGATACTTCTCTGGTATACATTGAACACATTGCTTCTAAGAGCAATTGCAACACTAGAATGCTGTAAGAAGTCCAGAAAAATAGTAATAGAAAGCATACTTTATAAGGAAATATAACAACAAACATTTATTAATTTCTGACTATACAAAACATTGAGCTAAGTATTGAAGATACAAAGAAAGGAAAAAGACAGTCCCTCCTTTCTAGCAACTGATACTTAAATGTGGAAAATGTGCAAACAACAATTTGCACACAAAATACATACAGGTTATATTGAACATAATCAACAAAGAGATGCCATTATCATTAAGGGTAGGGGAGAAGATGGTGATAAAAGACATTTTGTTGAAGATGAAATTTTAACTGGCACCTTAAATAAACCAGTAGAGTCAGAAGGCAGACACAAGGAGCAAGAGTCTGATATGATGAGCCATGAGGAATCTGAATCACTGGATTGCAAAATACATGAGGGAGACTAAGGATTAAGAGGACTAAGAAGGTATGAGTAGCCCAGCTTGTGAAGGGCTTTCAATATCATAAATTTTTATTCTTTTTCAGTGGAGATGATAGGGAACCACGGGAATTTAATGAATGAGGGTGTATAACATGATCAGATCTGCTCTTTAGGAAAATTAATTTGACAGTTGAGTAGATGATGGAATGGACTGTAACAGACTTGAAGTAAGGGAGATCAACAAATAGGTTATTGCAGTAAGCCAAGCATGAAATGATAAGGGCCTACATCAGTTTTATGGCATTGCCAAAGGAGTGAAGTGGGGAGAGTGGAAGTGGATATCCATGGGAGAAGATTAAATAAGTAGGACTTAGCAATAGATTGGAAATGGAGTGTTAGAGTGAGGAATCCAGGATAATAACTATTTTGAGACCCAGAAAAATGGTGGTGAAAATAATAGGGAGTATTCAGGTTAAAAATAATTAGTTCACTTAAAATATGGAATGTTTCACAAATTTGTGTCATCTGTATAAAGGTCATATGTATTATATTTGTAATTTAATAATTAAAAAATATCGTTTCTCTGGTCTGTATGGAACACTCACCACTAGATAGTTGATTAATAAGTACAGTCATACCATCCACATCCTTTTGCTATGGTGGTTTTCATATAGTATGGATCAGCATAAGAAATTAAATGAGAGGAGCTCTATTCTGGACTGGCTTCCATGCATGGACACATGCATGCTGGCTGATTTGAGAGAAATAAACACTTTGCAACTTAAACCTGTTTATCTTTCTTAGACCAAACTCTAAAGGTTGACATTTTGGTGTTGTGTGACTCAGATAGGACAAGCAACTAGATACTGAACCTATCCCCCAACAGCACTGAAACTGGGCACCCAAGACTTATTCTTCTGAATGTTCCAGCCATGAAAGGGGTAGGGAAGTCCCTTCTCTATCTTCTTTCCTATGCTTGGACTCCTGCCTGTTTGGTGCAATCTGAATTTTTTGTCTCTGAGCTGGTTCTGGAGGTGAAGACCACTCGCATAGGTCTTCTCTGAAAGGTAAATGGATATCTTCTGCAATTTGATCATAATGAGTCATTCTGATGGCCATAAATATTGCTAGTATTGGTGTAAAAATAATTGGCAGTCATGGGTCGGTTAAGTAAAGACAATCATGAATTTTGATAGGTCTAAATTGATTTATCTTAAAAAACAAACTAAGCCTGAAAAGTCAACAAGAAAATTAGATTTGTGCACTTTGTTTTTTGCATCTCTCTTGTCATTTTTTTCTGTCTGTGTCTGTGCTTGTAAAATGACTGTCATCCTTGTGCTGAAACATTTAAAATGCAACCAGCTCTGGGGTGGGGGGGCAGCAAGGGAGTTGCAAGGGCTGTGGTTAGAGAAAACCCTGGGAAAGATTTATTAATTTGTTAACTTTACTAACTCAAATCTTAGGCTTTCCATGGGAGATTAGGTTATAAGATAAGAGGAAAAGACAATAAGACCTTTGTTGGGGGATCCCAACACCGGCCATGTTGGGCCTACAAAAATAAAGTTAGATAATAGAAGTTGTAGAACCACAAAAAACATCTTAGTAGATTCTGCATGTTGACAAACATTGTTAGAAATGCGAATTCTTCTTTAATTCTCTTGGGTTATGGATTTAATTGTTAAATGACTGATAAAAAAATATATATATAATAACCAGTAGCAGATTAGTAAATGAGTTAGATCATCAGTATTTTAAGATTTCAGGATCAAGTACCATGTTAGTTAGTTAAAGTGCAGTGATTTGACTTCAAATCAGAACTAGAAACTGCAAAGGAAAAGATTTTTAGAAACCAATCTGTAACAGGCTATAGCCTAAGATTAAAGTTAGATAATTGTCTGGCTAATCATGTCCACCAGCCTTTCAGGATAAATCTGTAGGAAAGCCTTATTAAATACAATGCTACATAAATATTGGCTATGGTAAAGATATTGGTTATTTTTGATTATTTTATAAAATCTTAAATGTTTCCTTGTAGTGTTTACTTATTTAATTATTATTTAGGTTACTGTGGAGGCTCTGGAGGTTTTTGCCTTGGGAAACTGACCACATCCTGTCAGAATTAAATCAAATTCCTTAGGTCTCTTTGCTTCAGTCAAAAGCAGCAGTACAACTTAGAGTCTTAGGAGATTTTAGCCCAGCACATTTCAGATAATCTGATGATAACAGGTGTGATTTCAAACTGTTTGTAAAACTTTATATACAATTCCTAGTATATGCAGCTTGAAATTCCCAGAAGTATGGGAATGGAGGGCTGAAATGCTTAGGGCAGTGCTTTGTCTAATAAGTCTCAAAGGGAAAAGAGAGAGGTGACTCCAGCTCTTTAAAGAAGTAGAGGAAAAGAGTGTTCAGAGCTGGGAATTGTCACCAAGCATCTAAAAAAAAACCATATACATTTATGGATAATATTCTTTTAAAGTTCTAAGAGTATTTGGGTATGAAAAATTGAAATGTTAACATTAGAAGTTATAAATCCAGATTTGATCTGATATAAAGTAAATTCTGTCCTGATGGAAATAAAGACAGGGTCTGAATGCTGTCCTTATCAGGACTTTTATGGTTAATTTCAACTTAACATGAAAAGATATTTTGTATTTGGTATTAAGAAACTTACCAGCTATATGGCCCCACGCAAATTCTACTTATCTCAGTTTACTGTTTTGTAAGGGAATAATAATAGAAGGCATCTCCCAGGGTTGTTGTGAGGATCACATGTTTGTAACGTGCTTGGCACAGTGCTTGGCAGAGGCCAAGAACTATTGAAATTTAACTGTTTAATAGTTGTAATTGTTTCATACTTGATAACTTTTTATGAGTTTTTAGATGTGATTGGTATACAATGCCAATGGATATGAAATGAATGATTTTCTATGTAAGGTAGTTTGAAAGCACATCCAATTAAATTAAATTAAGGTCACCTGATTGGTAATTAATTGCTCTTGTTTCAAGTTTTAAATATGTGATGATGTTTGTGGTATTATTGTATTTCTAAATTTTCTTATATTGTGTAATTTAGTAAATAATTGTATCACCTATGTTAGAAAAAGTAGTTTCTCTTACAATCTAGATGTTGTTAGACTAATAATTTTATTGTTAGAAAAAAAATCAGCCCTGCTGATCATGTGTTGTAAGATTCTGAAGCACTGTAATTTAAGAAATCATAAACTTCAAATTTTGCCTATGTTTAGAAAGAAGTCTCAGCTAAAATTATTTGGCTGTCACTTTTGATAATTATGAGGCTGTTTAACCTATTTAGATTTATTGTTTTAATCAAGGTATACAAAGGTGTTTTTATAAAAGGAAAATAGATAATTATACAAAGAAAAGACCTTATAAAATCTCCTTTCTATCTGTGGAATTTTTACTGAGTAAATGGGAATCCTTGCACAAAATAATGGTTAGATTTTCAAGTCTGTTTCCTCTAAGTATATATTTACATATATGCTAATTTGAAGTTTTATGAGCTATCACATTCACTATGTGAGATTCCAGAATGTAACTATTTTTTCTTGATTTTTAGTGATATTTTGGGGAAATTTTTGAAAGGTCTGGTAAACTTTGTTATTGGTATAAGACTAATTTAATTGAATATATTTTTCTTGGCTTATAAAAACTGAATTTCTTCCCAAACAAACAGTGTTTTGAGTAGAAAATTCAGGTAGGTAAGAATTTTGTTGTAATTAGAAATTTAGTTTGTTATAGTACTTTGGGGATTTATTTATGTTACTTAAAAGACATTTTACAACAACTTAGTTCTGCTGAATTACAAGTATAGAGGTTTCCAACTAATTTACTTCATGAAAGTTTACTGATTATTCCTTTTAATATCAGGATAAATTTTAAGCTGTTTTTAAGAAAGGGATATACTTTTTACAAAGAAATGTTTTATAAAAATCTTTTGTGTGATAATTGGAAGGCCTACTAAATTTTCATTTGCAAGCTACCTTATTGCAACAGTAAGTTGAGATTGATAACAATTATGTTCAAACATTGTGAATTTCTGAGTTTCACTACTAGGTTCGTTGTGTCCTTGGACTTGCCTTAAATAGGTGCTTTCAGAGAAACAGAGTCAGAATGAGCAGCTCAATAAAACCAATACCAGACATCTAAGGCTAGTGATTAATGTTTTAGTATCACTGTAATGAGCTGTAAGTGGGAAAGATCTTGCTGTTTTGATCTGAATTTACAGTCATTCCATGGCCCAAGCAAGAATTAAAAATATTGTCTGAACTTAACATATTTCAATTCCTGAAATATTTTATTCTTTCAGGTTTATTATAATTACAGAAGGGTAAACAAGCTTTAGAAACAAAGAAGTAAATCTATTACATTGTGAGGTTAAAGGCAGGAAGTTATTTTGTTTTTGTTTTAAGGAACAGAATTTCAGCACCGACAATATTGTTAGTGAAGAGTAGTAACTTATGAGCTATCTTGTGTTAATGGGACATCTGATTTTACTTTTGTTTGTTATTTAATCTAGAATTAGAACCTGTGAGAAATGTATGCAAAGTACTTAAGACTCACTGTAAAGATGTTCCCATTATTTATAGAGATTTTGAGAGCAGTAGTATTTTCCTGTGATGAATCTCTTAGTGTTACCAATGTGGAATTATAGTCAGATACATGTTTCTTGACAGTTGAATCCACTTGAAAGCCTGATTATTTGAAATTGTTATTCAAGACCTTATGGGACTGTTAACTAATGTTATTCTGAGTCTGAATCCAGGTATGATCATGAAGGAATGCTATTGATCCAATGATCCATAGCCAGTAACCCTATGGGGTTTTACATCTATGAACTGCAGAACTTATTCTCATGGGAAAGGCTGCGAGAATGACTATTTGCACAAGCTCAGGTTAGATTCTCCTGACTAAATTTCCTTAATATGACACATGGAATGGAAAATATCCCACCTAGCTACTTCTAAGCCTGACTCAGTGACATTGGCCATCTACATAGTTTTGCCCAGAATTAACATGAAGTTAGGGATGCATTAGTCCCTTACCATACAGTTATGTCAACTTCTGTTATGGCAAATTTATATAATCATGTCAGATGATCAGTATGAACACAATATTAAATTTTCATCTTATAAACTAATACTGGTATGTATCTGATTTACTGCAATAAGATGCAAGTATAAGATTTGAGCTATTTGGCCTAGAATTTTAGTCCTTTCTATATTCCAAACAACTGACTTAATTAAGTATTTAACCTTGACATCTGTTACTACTTATATATTCCTCTCTAAGTTAGGGTCCTTTAATTTCTCAATTAGTAGTTATTTATTTGAACATGAGTAGAAGTTGGAAATGCTTTATTATAAATAATTTATCAATATGAACTGTTTTAAAATTCTCAATGTTTTTATGTATACCATCCCTGAAACTTTTGTTACAATTATAGTTAATGTGGCAACTTTTTAATGAATTCATTTATGTATATGTATTGTAGTCCATGTTTTTATAAGTGCTATGTTAGTAATTCTTTAGTGGAATCTTATCTTCTTAATGAGGGAATGAATAATGTGAAGTGTAAAAACTGGGTTCTAATTTGTGAAGTATAACAACTGAGTTATAATTTTTCTGATCTTATTTGAATTTTTTAGATATATCAGTATTTCAATTGGTCCACCTAAAAACATAAGTTCCTTGGTCTAAAAGGTTCCAAATTTCATTATATAATAATAGAGGTAAGAGTTGTGTTAACTTTCATTATTTGATTTGGTTATTGGCAAAGTAATTTAAAATTGTTTCAAGAACAATTTTGTAGGAGATTTTTAACAAAGAAAGAGGATCTTTACAAGTGGGCTGAGTCTAAGAAGACAGTCAGCTGGAAACTGCTTAGACCACAGCTACACCAGAAAACTTCAGCAGATGATGTCTGAAGAATCAGACAGCTGTATGGGATGAGACTTCTGAGCCTTAAATGGGCAATTTTATCCATTGTTTACCTTTTCCCATTGCATATTTTTTGTGTAAGGTCCACTTACTAAAGAAAACTGCCCCCTTCAGTTTTGTCCATTTGTGGATCATTTTTTCCCTTTTTTTCTTCCCCCTAACATGATTACCCATCATAAGTCCCAAAATCCTTGAAGAAGTGTTGGCCATATCAATTAATGATTCATTGAGGAGGCTCAGAGTGAATGTGCATAGCAATTGTTTCTCTTTTGGCCAGCAGTCCTTAGGGTCTTCCCCTCCCAATTTGTTTGTTCCTTTGTTTGTTTTATTAAAGGGGCCATCCCTTGACTCACTTCTTAAAGTGGACTATTAATTGAATGGGTATTGCCTCACTCAAAGTGAGAACTTGAAAAGACCTTATCTTAAAAGGGCCAAGGTCTCCCACTGCATCTTGGGCCAACTTCAGTTATCCTGATCTATATCTGGCCACTGGACTCAGATAGCTCTGGAAGAGAAAGTGAGGCTGATAACTTTGCACAGCCCTCCCTCACTCAGATCAGTCAATTGCAAATCATGTCATCATCTCCCTGATGTCATGGTCCTCTTAGAGAGTGAAGGACAAACCACAATATGCCCCTCATTAGAATCAGATGGAATCAGATGGGAGAATGTGAAAAACAGTTATTAATAACCAATATGTTGGAGATTGAGAGCTCCCCCCAGCTCTTTTCTTCCAAGGTACTGACTTTAAGTTCAGTTTTTCTTCAGAAGGACATTCCTGATAATGAGATTGCATTTACTCTCTTTATTCAGGTCAGCTCCCACCCAAGCTTGTAAGTAATTTAATCTAAGGTACATAAACCCATATACTCTACTCCTGCCAAGGTGGAGACAGATTCTTTTGTTTAGATAACCCAAATCCAGTGGGAGGGGAAGTTGTCTGATAAAAGAGATATTTCCTCTGTCCATAGGTGAAATGATGGAGTCACATTAGTTCCTATTGAAAGGGTATATAAACTTTGTACCCTAACCTCAAAGAGAGCTCAGTTCCAGACTGGCTCCCCTGCATGGACATATACATGCTGGCCGCTTTGAGAGAAATAAGCACTGATACAACCTACAAAAAAAAAAGAAGAAATTCAATGGGAAATTTTAGTAGTTTCGCAGAAGCCACAGATGACACACAAAGGCCCGCAGATGACACATAGCCTATGATCAAATATTCAACCTCAGTTTTACAGCAAGTTACTGTAAATAACCAACAAAAGAACAAAAGAAAAAAATAAGACTTCTTTGATACGCAGGGAGGGCCAAAAAAGTTTTTACATAGATTTTCCAGATCCAGGAGGTGCCATACCCCTAATCCAAGGGATAACTGTACTTAACTTTTCTGGCCCCAGGAAATAATCAAAGTGCTTCCTGAAGTGCAAGGGCTTTAAGATCAAAGGAGGCAGATGCCCAATTCTTACATCACAGACTTTTTGAAAACAAATTGAAATACTTAGTCTTTTTGTTAAATAAGGTCATTAAGCAATGGGCTCAGCTAAATCAGATGGGGTGTGGTAGACCTTGTTCATGTAGTAACTCCTCAAGATATTGTAATATAATAGGGTCTTTGAGGAAACAGAATGATTTAGGCCAATGGTCATGTATCACCCCTTATTGCCTACAGGATCATATAGAGAAAGCTGAAGCGACATTAAATATTACTTTATTTCGTTAAACTTCCATTGTTCTATGATGAAGCATCTCAACAACTGAGGCCACTAGAAAGAGCATGAGGAGAGTCACTTCCCAAGGGGCATACCAAAAAAATTAGTAGAGGTTTTCTTTTTATTATTATTTTAGGCAATCATGGGTTAAGTGACTTGCCCAGGGTCATACAGCTAGTAAGTGTCAAGTGTTTAGTCTGAGGCCAGATTTAAACTCAGGTTCTCCTGATTTCAGGGCTGGTGCTCTATCCACTGTACCACCTAGCTGCCCCCAGGTTTTCTATCAATGTAATCCCATTCAACTATGACCTCAAAATATGTCAGAAGCATTCTTCAGATAAGTATTTCATTTAAGTCCATGGTCCGAGGGTTTTGGCTAGCAATGGGAGCCCAACCTGTAATCATGAAAGGAGAAGTTTGCGGTGGGAAACATTAATAGAACACCAACATACTGTAGCATTAGAGAGACAGAGGAGGATAAATTCAAGGAAATTAGACAGACAAAGAAATTGTCAGGCTCTAAGACATTCCTTAAGATTCTGGATCTCCTTTTCTGATTGGTTGACTTTCTTTTCATAATCTGTTTCTCCCACATTGGATTATTTTTATTTTTATTTTTAGTTTTAGTTTTTCTTCAATCTCTTTCATTTAATTTTTAAGCTCATCTATGAATTCTTTTTGGACAAGTGACCATTTGACATTACTCTTTGGTGTAGAAAAGAGTTTCTTTGCTTCAGTATTGTGCTCTAAATAAGAACACCCATCTTCTCTATTCCCATAATAATTCTCTATGGCTGGATTCTTTCTCCTTTGCCTGTAGCATTATTTTTTTGGTAGCAGTAGCAGCTTAATTTTTGTAGTCACCTCTAGGTTTGGGGTATAAGAGATGGTGGTGCTTCTGGCCTAAGATCTTCAGTTCTCCTTTCTGGCCTGGAACTGGAACCAAGACCTCCAGCCTTCTGTAAGTACCTACAGCCTATGGCATCCCTGCCCCACTGCTTCTGCAGACTCACCAACATGTGCTGGTTCATTCTTGCCCCTGCCCTGTCTCTGCAGTACAGCTGGGTCTAGTAGTCCTTACCAGTCGAGGTTCCTTTGATCTTCTCCACCTCAGACACCCAACTTCCCTCACTATTCCAGAGGTTAAACTTCTTGTGACTGGGACCAAGGTAATGTCCTAACCCAGACGTCATCCTGGAATTTTTCTTCTATTGTCTCAGGAAGACCCCTGTTATGTCCCTACTCATTTATTTTACTGCTGTATGTTCACCCTGATGTTCTATTTTATCTCTTTTGTGGGGGAAAATCTTGAGAGCTTGGAATTATCTGATGTACTTTGACATCTTCCCAGAATCCTCTGAAAACATAATTTTAGTTGAATAATTCAGATATCATAGATTTGTATGAGAGTGTAAATGGAAAGTTGTTAAAAATACATAAAAATAGTAACAGGACATGTGTAAGAACATGTCAGCAAGAAGATAAAGACAAAGAAATTATTGTCTCTCTTTTCTTCCATCTAAATTGTACTAGTGGCAGTATAAGTGGTTTACCAAAATATGAGATTCCAATAAAGTTTTCTATGAAGATAAGTTCCCTCTATTTCTCTTTCTACCTTTGAAGAAGACAAATTATTTTCTCCAACCTAACATCTTCCTAGAGGAATTTTTTTGAGTCTTTCCCTTTTTTCCACCACTCTCTTCTTTATATTATTTTTAACATTGTATATCTTGTATCTTCAGCAGTAGAATGTAATTTCCTTAAGGACAGTTATCTAAATCAAGTGGATTGTCTCCTTGAGGGTGAAAACTAATTTTTTTTAAATCTTTGTGATTTCAGTTTCTAGTGCAGTACCTAAAATAGTAGGTTGTCAAAATAAGTTTTTTGTCAACTATCTTCTTACTCTCTTCACTGGATTGGGCTGTTGTTGGGCTGGACTAGACAGGATGTTCCACCATCTGAGCAAGACTATTGCTCTGCTGGGCTCTTCAGGTTGCTTGGCTGCTGCGATCCTCTTGTATTGAGACTGATAGACCCTTTTGCAAGAGGATTTCTTAACTAAGCCAAGAAAATCTCTAAACCATAGGTCTGTGACTGCCCAGTTTAGGCCTCATACTTCACGTACTGACTGTGCTATTCATAAAGCTATTTGTCTATGCTGGACAGGAATAGAGAGACCCTATGGGGATCAATCTTCAGAGGGCAGCTGTCACCTCTAGCACCTCACCTCCAATCTCTGTCTAGACTGGATGTTACCCAGCACATTTAACATATCTTTGAATCCCTCATAGCCATAGTTCTCAGATTTTCTCCCTCTAAACAACACATGGGAGAAGTCCAGTCTCTCTTATTGGATAATCCTTCTAGCTTAGATTTCATTTTCCTTTACCTATATTTGAATATTAGCCAATTGCACTTCCCAAATTACTCTGTCTTACACAGATAAATGACCTGAGACAGTCTGTTCCCTGGTGACAAGTAAATTTTTTCTCCATTTTCCCTTTCACATACATTTGAGCTAATTAAGTCTCAGGTAATTTATAATATGTACAGCATTTCCTTTGTTTCCTTTTGTCCATTCCAGACTTTATCTTTACTCAAAGTCCAGATGGACATCCCTTTACAAATGAATGAATATATGTGAGCGTCAGGATAAATTAAACATATTAATAGAATTTGAATGTTAAAATTCTATGTCGTTGTCTGTCTTAGTCCATCCTTCCTCCGATCATATTACTCAGCTTTCTTTATTTCATGATATGATAGAATCCTATAATGTAATCTTTCTTTACATTAGCTTCTAATATAGCATGCTTTATTTGTCTAGGAGACCCAGATAACTAGACAAAACAAACTAGGATAGACCATGGTAAGTGCCTTATAAGTAATACAAACAAAATAACATTTTAGTTGGAGATATCTGAAAGTTATACATTCAGCAAAGATAAAGGAGATGTCATTTGATCTGGTCCATGAAGGACCAGGGAATTTTTGACAGGAATTTCCAGTGGAGCGAACATCATTGGCAAAGGAACTGAAATGGAAACTAAGGGGCATGGTTGGTGAATAACAAGGTAACTGGGACCCCTCAGAACCATCTTCCTTCTACTCTTTGGATAGATACAGCTGCTAAGATCACTTGAACTTTCAAAATAACAAATGCATTTTGGAGAATGATCAAATAGGGAATATATTTTGCTTGACTATGCTTTTTGATACAAAACTCCTTTTATTCTTTACCTGAGTTTTGTTTTTCTCTCCATAATAATAATAGCTATTTCTATGGTTCTTACTATATTTCAGGCACCATGCTAAGTGCTTAACAACTATCAAGTCATTTGATATTTACAACAATATACAGAGGTAGATGCTGTTATTTTCACCATTTAATGGATGAGAAAACTGAGGCAAACAGAAATTAAATGACTTACCCAGAAGCTCTCATCTAGTAAGTGTCTGAGGCTGGATCTACAGTCAGGTCTTCTTGACTCCAATCCCAGCACTCTATCTAAGGTGCCACCTAACTGTTGCTGAACAGTTTTTTTTAAATAAACATCAAAGTTTATTCATTGTTCTACATATGTTACTCCATTCAATCTTCATGGCAACCTTTTTAGGGAGGTGCTATTATTATCTTCATTTTATATATAAGGAAACTGAGGCTGAGAGAAATTGAGAAATTTTCCAGGGTCATAAAGCTAGTAAGCACTTGAGATAGGATTTGAATTCAGGTCTTCCTGATTTCAGCATTCTGTATTCTATACCACTTAGCTGCCTAAGCCAGCATATGTATGTATGTATGTATATAAAAGTTAGTTATAGATTTTATATATAATATAAACTATGTATAGTTATACTGTATATAGAAACTATATAGTAATGTCAAGTAATACAAAGATATGAAAGAGGAGCAAGGGGCTTATGTTCTATGTTATAGATATTAAAAAAATATATAAATTCTTTCATTGTTATGTAATATGAAGAAAAGTGAATTGATTTGCTTAACAACATTATGTAGGTTGGATCAAAGATTAGAGAAGAAATGCCAAGCATCTATAGATATAATACATATAATAGTTACTCAAAAGAGTCTAATGGATCACAGACATTTAAATATTCTCTCCAAAGACATAGATTACAATCTATGCAAGCCTGCTCATCTCCTGGCACTGTTGTCCATGTCCTCCATGCTCATTACAGGGCATCCACTTAGTGTGCTATCAGCATTACTCACCTCCCCTTGTCATTATAGAGATACCAATAGATAAAACTAGCTGTCCAGTAGTCCATTTGTACCTATGAGTGGTCCTTTTTCTCTTACACATTTCTTTGCTGACATTCTGAATCTTCTTCCCCAACTACCCTGTTGGTAATGTTTTGTAGTCTACTTACACCCTCTATGCACCTCTCCATTGTGTTTTGAGTGACAATATTAGGTGCACTCAATAAAGGTTTGTTGACTGAATGAGTGAGAGGATGAATGAATGGAAAAAAAAGGAAACCGACAAAGAGGCTGATGAAATAACCCTAGTATTAGGTGATAAAGATCTGCACTAGGATGATGAGAGAATGAATAGAGAGGAAAGGATATTTTTCATTATTAGCAATACTTACTGAACTGAGGCAGCTTGCAAAATATTCAAATAGTGAGCATTTAATAAAACTCTTAATTTCTTATTCTAGCCACCTAGCAATGCTGATGAAGTCAAATATATTTCTCTTCCAAAAATCAAATGACAATTTCATTGAACAGCTGAATGTCAAAATGGAATGTTTGATATTAATGACTTCAAAAGGGCCTACTGAACATTCTGCTCAAGAGCTGCTACTTGAAACCATATCAGAATTGGAAGTTTAACAATCAAATAGCTAAGAATAACAGTGTTCCATTTTCAATGTACTAAAAGATTTTACTCTGTGGGAGACAAAGTTATTAGAGAGGGCAGTCTCAAAATGTACTGCTAGGAGATTTGGGAGTAGTAGTCCTTGAAGTGGAGATTTACTTCTGTAGATTTTACAATTTATCCATTTTTTGTGGTTGTGATGTATGAGTCACAGGGGTAATAAACTTCAAACAGGTTGTAGTAAAGTTAAGTGCTTCCCAGTATCTTCTATTAATTATCTATGGCAGAGAAGAAAGGAAATTAATGCAGAGACATAAGCTCTTGTTGGCACAAAAGGAGAATATATCTGTATTGTGGGGAGTTTTACTATAGCTGTTTTGCAAAAAAAAGGCCAAGTGATCAAGAAATATTTAATAAATACAGATTACTGACAACAGTGCCCTTTTATTATGTTTAATTTAAATGATCAATATAAGAACAAGGGAAGGATGATAAGTAAGAAGTCCATAAACAAAGAGGGCAAGAATCTCAAATAGCAAGCAAAAATCATCTTTACATTATAAACCCTAAAGTATATGGCAATCTTTGGTAAAAGTAACTATCAAAGTATCATTATCTCCTGCCTCCAAAGTTGGCCTTGATTTCCACAATAAAAAGAGAAGGAAAAGTGAAAGAAAAAGCAGGGTGAGTTAAATTTGAAAAGATTTTGATTTTTTTTTTCGTTGAGAGCAATGATATGTTATAGTGGAGACAGTGCCAGATGGGAAATCAGAAAGCCTATATTTATTTCATATTTCTGCCAGTTTACTACCTGAATCAATTGTCAGTAGCCAATAAACATTTCTTAAGGACCTACTTAATGTGCCAGATACTGAGCTAAGAATTGGAGGGACCATTTATATACTGCTTCACTTTTATGAGTTTCATTTTACTCATTGGTAAAATGGAGATAATTATCTTTTGTTGTTCAGTCATTCAGTTGTGCCTTACTCTTTTTGACCCCATGGACCATAGCATACCAGGCGTTCTATTCCCCACTATCACCAAAGTCTGTCCGAGCTCAAGTACATCACTTCAATTTTTCACATCAAGGTATTTTCCAATGAGCCCTCTTCTCATTTTGTATTTAAGTTTAACTATTTAATTTTTTTTAAAGTTTAACTTTAAGAATTTCAATATTTAAATTTAAGCTTCAGTATTTGTTCTTCCAATGAATATTTTGAATTAATTTTTTTGTTATTATTGACTGCTGGTTTTTTTCACACTTTTATTGACTATGAGGGCTACTTCATTTCTTCTAAGGGATTCTTGCCTACTATAGTAGTATGTGTATTGAGCAACCATTTCCATATATTTGAGTTCACTGACAGGAGATAATCTCACTGACAGGAGATACAACATGAATAGCATAGTCTTTATTGTAAAAAGAAGGAACTTCTAGATCAGTGGTCAAAAATTAGGCATTGGGTCTCCTGAATGAGGCTGGACTCGTTCTCAAAGGACAAAGAAAGAAAAGACAAATCCTCAGATAAGGCTCACAGGAAGTCTAAACTATGTAAACAATAGAGTGCTATTTGCATATGAGCAATTATTATAAATTTGATAAACCAGAACTAAAAGAAATATTTGTGGATAAATTATATCTTAAGAAACAAATAGGCAATGCAAATAAAAGCCATTTCAACTTCAGATACTTGCATAAATCTTAATCTCTATTTCCTAAACTGAAAATGAAGGGTTGGATTAGATGATCTCTAAGGTCTCTTTTCAACTGTAATATTCTATGATACTGCTCATATTCGCTTTATATCACCTCCAAAGATTATGACAGTATTCTATGAATAGCTTTGCATACTTCAAAATAAGGGGTTGATATTATTTCACTATCCATTTCATCAGTGATCCTTTGGTCTTTCTACAGTTAGCTCAATTCTTTTTTTCCAATAATTCCAACAGATGATGAATTATGCCTTTTATATCCCTTGTCACTCATAAAATGAACACATCTTTATGCTCAGCCATGAATCATTAAATTTCCCTTTGTATCCCCTGAAACTTTAATTTCTTAGTTTAATTTTTTTTCTTAGTAGTGGAGTGGGAGTGATTTCAAAATCAACTCTCTGTGTCCATTAACTAGTTACAAGAAGATTCCAAATTAATATCAGATTTCAAGGAAATATAAAAATTCATTGAAGATACTCCATATAATTATAATGGTTCTATCTCAGACCTAAGCAAAATGTAGCATATAAAAAAAAGAAAATAAATGATACAAGACATCATATCCAATGATTACAGCCTTAGAACTAATATTTTTAAAATGTCATAGCAAAGAAGCCAATATAACTCAGAAACTGTCTCAGTGTTGCCTCTGTGAAGAAGAGAGAATTTCTGGTTTAGAGCACAGGCTCCTTTGCTTGACACATTTTATCTTCATCCTTAAAATAAAGGAAAATTCACAAATGTATATGTTTATTTGTGTCAATGTATTCATTATTTATTATCTTCAAAATGTTATTGATCATATAACTCAGTTTCATTAATTAGCCAAGAAAAACCCTGTGACTTCTTTCAACACCTGCAACCTTCTCACCTTGGATTATTACTCTCATACTTGCACATTTTGCCACTGGCAAGTTTCTTCTGGGATCCCCATTTGAGGGATAGACAATATGGCCATGCTTCATTTCCCTCAACTGAAGATTCTGACTTTGCAACCATGTCCCCACTGGAGGAAGGGCATTTGTCAGCTCTTTTTGCTCCATTGTCTTGCTTCATTAGAATGTAAGCTCCTCAGGGGCAGAATCTGTTTCTCCTTACATTGGGGAGGGGAGAAGAAAAAGAGGTATTTATACAGAACCGAGTATGTGCCACATATTTTGCTAAGTGTTTTACAATAGCAATAATGATGATGATGATGATGATGGTGATGATGCTGATGCTGATGTAGTGCTTATTACGTGTCAGGCACTGTGATATATACTTTAAAGTTATTATCTTCTTGCATAGTCACAAGAACTGTGGGAAATGGGTACTATTATTTTCCCCATTTTACAAATGAGAAAACTGAGGCAACAGAAATTAAGTGGCTTACCCGGGGTCACACAGCTAATAAGGGTCTGAGACCAGATTTCAACTTAGGTCTTTTGACTCTATGCCCAGCTTTTTCTCTATGCCACCTAGCTTCATCCCCAGTGTCTAACTCATATTGAGCAAATAATAAATGCTAGTTGTCTGTTGATTTCTTACCAAAAACCATTTTAGCAAGTTAAATTCATTTGAATCATCACATTCTCAGTTGGAGAAAGTTGGTTTGGACTGTATACCATCCTAGCAATTCAGTAAGCAAAAAAAAAAAATAAGGAAATCACTAAAATTCTACTTTATCTTATTCGATGAAGTTGAAGTCAAATGTATGTTAAAATATTTATTTTCCAGAAAATACCCTTTCCTCTTCTTTATTGCCAAAAATTTTCTTTATCTGCAGCTAATCTGAGTTGTCATATCCAGATATAATCTTGATGCATATAACATTGTCAGAAAATAGTCTTGTTTGAAGATAATCTCACAGTAGGATCATCTTCTTGGCACATAATATATACCAAGAGATTATTAGAACAAGTTCACATGTAAGTCGCTCATTTATTTGTTACATAGTAACACAAGCTCATAGAAATAAAACTAAAGCTCATCTAATAGGTAATTTAGTTCAACCAACCTATGCATTGTACAGTGGAGAAACTGAGGCCTGAAGAGATATCTCCATTTGCTCAAAATCTCAACAGTTTTATGTGCCAAAGCCAGGAGTTGATACCACATAACATTATTGATCATTTTGTTGACTTTGTGTAAGATTTTGATTTTCAGCTCTCTAATGGGTTTTTAGTGGCTGTGTCATACATTCCTCAAGAAGAGCCAGGTAATATCTTTCTCTCTCTTTCCTTCTTGATAAAGTATAATTTCCTTATAATATGTACACTCTCATTATCCTTTTAAATTTTTATTTGGCACCAACTAAATTCACAATTACTTCAATCACCCAGCCTACCCTTCTAGAAAGGAAAGAAAGAATAAACATTTCTGTAACATGTCCTGTTTGCCAATGTGCTAAGTACTTTTTTTTAGATAACAAATATCTCATTTTATCCTCATGTCATATTTGTATCTCACCCAAATTTTATCCCCCTCACGTATTACCCTATGAGGTATGTGCTATTATTACTCCCATTTTAAAACTGAGGAAACTAATGGCAAAACAGTTAAGTGACTTGCCCGGGTCACACAGCGAAGTGTCTGAAGCTGGATTTGAACACTGATCAGCTCACTATGTATTGCTCCATTTGTAGCTTAAGGTTCTGACTTGACAAAGCAAAGTCAAGCTCAGGTAGCTATGGAGGATTGGGACTAAAAAAGGCACGCTCTCATTTGCCTAGAGAAATGCACACTTGCATTTGTCCTTCCAGGAAACTATGCAGTTTCTAGAAGCTGTGTATATCAAGGAGCAGGGGACAGAAAAAGACAAAGAAGTGAGAAAAAGGTCACAAAAAACTGCTGAGAAACAGAATAGATATATAAAAAAGTTCTTTCTCCTTTCAGAAAAACCCCTTCTAGGAAAGTAGAGTAAGTTCATGGGGCTGTATAGGTCCCGAAGAATGTTTGTACTCACCAGAGAAATACTTGAATTTGTACAAATACCATTTTTTTTCCATTTAGCTTGTAAATGGTCAACATCCATTTTAAGACTGTGTCTATTAGAATAATTTAGGTAACCAGGGAAAGCAAAGGACCACCAACAAAGAAGGAGGTGTTGGTTAATTATTTATAGACTCAGGTATGAGTTTTCTGAATTTTTCTGTTACTGTAACTAAAATATTTTGGGTAATAACACATGTAATTTATGAGGCTCTGCAATCAACACATTGGGACGATCACATACAGTAATTGGGATGACATAATCTGTTGAAAATTATCCTTCTACTTGTGCTCTATGCTACATTTCTTCTGCAATGGTAGCGAGTACTATGCAACCACAATTTTTGTTTGTTTGTTTTGCCTTTAAGATCTAAATATTCATGTTAATGATTTTCTGTTCTATAACTTCAAAACTCCTCAAATGGTCCATGGCTTAAAAATTGATGTAAATGTTTTCTTGGTAAAATGGTAGGGGATATAGCTTACCTAAACTTTGCAAGTCCCTCACCCAGTGAGCCTCCCATTATGTTGTATTTGAAGCTAGAAGGAACCTTAAATGTCATTTATTTTGTAAATCCCCATTTCACTGAATGGAACTAAAGTGCCCGAAGGTGAGATAGCTGATTAATGACAGATGTCACAATAGAGTCCATACCTCCTGACTCATGCTGGTGTTTAGTCCTTGAATCTGATTTCATGGTACATTCAATTAAAAAAAATCTTCTCTCCATATAGAAAAATTTCCCTGGGTGAATAAGGAGTATTGTAATAGCTACAATATACCAGTTGCTTGTTTTAGCTTATTTGTTTATTTAAAGCTATAATGATAAGTTACACTTTATGCTTTGAGGGCAATATTTGTTTAGTAAAGATGGATAACTGCTGGGACTACTTCATATGAGTGATGATATTCATCTCTCTGAACTGATTCTTTCATTTATACCCAGTTCCACACTCCATGCTACAACTGTTCTGTTTCGATTTGTTTTATCTCCTTATTTCTTAACCTTACTAAACACAAAGGAAAGAAAATATAACATACACATTTCTTTGGTTAAGACTTCACTAGTGTTTTCCCACAGGATGCAGTCTGTTATTGGAAGCAGGACATAGAAGCTACAAAGTTAGCACTGGAAAGGATCTTATATATCAATTCCGATCTTCTTGGAGGGGAAGGAATTTGAAATGTAGAAAAGTCAAGTGAGATGAAAAAAGTTTCAGATATTGTTGTAGTATACATGAAAATACAAGTCTCTGGACCTCTAACCTAGTGATCTCTCTACTGACATTCTATAGAGGGATTTCTGCAATCAATAATAAATACCCCAATAATGTCACTTACACTTCCAGAGTCATCAGAATTATTTTCTTAATAATTCTTCTGAACACTTTTCTTTCTCCATTCTGAAAGTAAGGGTTGTGCTTTAAAACTATTAGCTTATGGAAGTTTAAACCGTTGTTTAAAAATTTCTAGGTAATGCACATTTCTCAGAAATGATAATGATTCATAATTTAATTAATCATCTTCTATAGTAAGTACCTACCAAGGAGGTCAGATACTATGATTTATTTAAAAAGGTAAAAATGTCCTGACGTGTCTATGCTTCACATCAGAAAAGGAAAAATGATCATGAAAATGAGAAAAGAAATTAACCAAATGGAATGTAGATCAATTTCCTCATTTGGAAATCTGTTCCCTTCAACATGTATGTCAGCCACATAGTTCTAGCAGTTTATCTTTGGCACTGAGACAAGCCACACTACACACTGCTAACAGACAGTGAGCACTTCAAAGAAAGGAAATTAACATTTCAAACAGGGAGAGGGGAAAATGTTTACTCAGCCTTGTTTGTGAATTATTGATGTGCAATGATTGGTGCTTTCCAGGGGGGAGAATCAGAGCAATACTGGGAGAATATGAGAACATGTGTCCCAGGGGCTAGAGGCAGGGATTCATTAAGTACAATAATGAATCATTCAATGACTCAGAATTGAAACATGCTGTTTGGTTCACATTACTGCACTAACAACTTTGCTTTTGTCTATCAGGAAAACAGAGGTGAAGGATAGGTAAATATACTTCCTCTACAGGAAATACAACTGGTAAAATATTCATTTATATTAATAATCAAGTCCTGGGATGGTTTTAAGTTCCTAAGTAAGTTTACCAGCTCAAAAGAGAAGGATAGCAGTCTGTCTTTACAAACATTGAGAAACTTGAGTGATTCAAAAACTCTGCAAACAAGCTAACAAACAGCCTTCATCTTCTTCAACTACAACCACTATAATAGGAAGTAAAATTGAACATAACTAACTTGTTCTTTGAACTATGTGTGAGAAGCTGTATAGTGTAGGAGATAATACTAATAGTAATAGTATTTTGTTTAGTTTTGTTTTTTACTTTGCAGACTGGTTAGCAAATATGTTATAATCGTACCAACATTTTTAACTAGTGAAATAGACATTGTTTTGTTATTATTCCTGTTTTATAAATGAAGGAATTTTAAGAGCCAGGGAAGTTAAGCACATAACTCAGACTCAAAATGCTAGTCAGTTCCAGAGACAGGATATATGCCCAGATATTGCTGATTCAAAGTATGAGTCTTTATGTTAAATAGAATAGAAAGCTTAATGAGACTAAGGCGGTTCTATTTTCAAATTTTACTAATGTCAATATAATTCCAAATCACTTAACCACTCTGAACCATATCTGTAAAATGGTGGGGGTTCTACGGATGTGGAATATCATATGCAATTTGACATGAAGTCATTGCATGATTAGGTTTTTTATATTTTAAAAATAACAATTTATTCACAAAAAGGAACAGAAATAATAATATAAAAGGCACTCATATGTTAAACAAAATGTTGGCCTAATAAGTGCATTGCTTTCCCATGAATCACTCAGCATATGTTTGGGGGAGTGGGCATACATTTAGAGAAACCTGGCAGGGAAATACATGACTAAAGAAAACCCATGAACTTGGAGTAACTCATAATGTTAGACTGCAAATTTTGATGTCATTGGTCCATTCGTGGATATCTTCATTAGAGAAAGGCACTTCTTTGCTAACTGCTCTCCATCTATTCTTCATCTCTCTGTAGCGGGGCAAATCTTTTTCTCCTTTCTTTTAGGATAGATGAAACATTCACCAGCTCTTTCAACTAACAACCACTCATCCAATGATGTTCAGTGACATTCAATGATGAAATGTAACCTCCTAATTTGGATAGCATTCACCTTTGAAGTATACCAATCTAAGCATATTTCTGAGGGTCAAACCCATTGAAATTTCACTTTTGTGTGATTAGTTTTACAAAGTATTTTGTTACAAGACCTCTCTCAAAAAATGGGACAAAATTGTAAAACTTTAAAAAGAAAAATAAATAATAATAAAATGAAGATAATAATACTTATCTGTTTTGGGGGAAGATTAAAATACCAATATATGTTTAACGGAAACCCTAGGACTACTTCCTCATCTCCTCATAAAAAGTTTTTGCAATCTGATTCCTGCAAGGTTCTACAGGTAATCTTGTGGGGTTGAAGAATTTAGCATTGTAGGTCGGGAGCCCTCACTATTGTACTTCCCTATGCCATTCTTAAATGTCTTTTAAATAGGGTATTTACTAAGCTACTATATAAAAAAAATCCCCTCAAACTGAGGCACACTCTCCCCTTACACTTACAATTCCTTGGGGAATATGGGGTTAAAATGAATGCAAAACAGTAGTGAGGTAAAGGAAGAAACACAGGTTCTGGTTGCTGGGAGTTCATTTTTCCTATTTATAGAATTCTCATGAAACATCCCTCAGTTCTGCACTGGTATTTAGAATCAGTGCCACATTAAAATGTAGAGATACTGACATGATCCCTGCTACTTTAGTGGCACTGTTATAGATTCTGGTGGTTTTAATGATGACTGCTATAGGTGGCTGTGAAAACTCTGTATCTTCTGAACTTTCAGAATTGGCAAGGTATTACCTGTTAAATAAATGAGGGATAAGTTTGGGGGGAGGGAGGAAAGGAAGGAGGGGAAGAGAGAGAGAGAAACAGAGAGAGAGAGAGAGAGAGAGAGAGAGAGAGAGAGAGAGAGAGAGAGAGAGAGAGAGAGATTCTAAGTCTCCACTTCACCCTATCCACAAAGGTCAAAAAGGACACTTTCGACTTATGAGTCCTTATGTGCTAGATTTAATTATCATTTGATTAACTCTGAACTAGATGTTCATTTTTTATATAGAGTACAAACTTCTTTTTGATTCTTTTAGTGAGTCACAAGTTTTTTTTTGTGTGTGTGTTGCATTATCTGTATGCAATGATTAAAGATCTTTGTTTCTATCAAATTGATTAAAAACATTTTCAGACCTACCTTTTATGCTTGGTTGGTTTATTCCATTGAGTTATTTGGACATTATGTAATTAATTGCTTAGGAGTAGAATACTTATAAAGAACTTTGCAAAGTTTAATGTTCTGGAGAAGTGCCAGTTATTACCATTTATGTAAATATAGGTTTCACATCCCAAGAAAAGTGCTAAAGGAAATAAGACATTAACTAAGATAATTTTTCTGAGTCTTTAATTTTGTAACATAGGTGCCCCAAAATCTCAAAGTCATAGATAATAGCTGGCTGGTATTTTCCATACCATATGGATTAAGATCCTAAATTTCCAAAGAGCTTCATACAATAAATTTACAAATCGAAAGTTGTTCCCCTATAGAAAGAATGTTGAATAGCATGGGTTCCATGGCTGTAAGCATGATCAGTTATAATATAGATATGCACTTAGTGTTAAAAACATTAATATTGAACTCTACACAAGACTTTTAAAAAGATCAAAAAGAAAGGGTTAGTTAATGAGCTATTTGAAAACCCAATCTGCTTACTCTGGAAAGATCCATTCCACACAGCATCACCACAAACTGATCTTTGTCTTTATATAGCAGTATTCATCTTAAAATGAACAAATAGGTCATCTTAGGTAAATTCTTTATTTAAGAAGTCCGGCAGGTGTCTTCTAGAAGAGAAATAGAATAGAAAAAACAGACACAATACTCTACAGTCAAGTTATGCAATAGTCAAAATAAATGCTAATGACCTTTGTGAGTGGAAGAAGGTGGGAAGATATATTCTAAAACAATGAGGGAAAAGAATGAAATAAATGTATATAAGTTAAGGAGAATGAGAAATAGCATAGAGAAGGGAAATCAAAGATTATTTCCATATTCTTGACAAGACAAAGTAAGAGGATCAATCCAAGATTTCATGGTTATATGTATCAATGATATAGCTTTTAATCTTTTATCTTTGTTCATGCAGTGTTCCAGTATCAAGGATACTGCACCATGTCCATGTGTCTCAGATCAATTCTAACACAACGTTAAAGAAACACACTGTGATCCTCTACTCAAAGTGCCTAGAGCACAGTAACAGTTGAAAAAGTAGAACGAAGGATGAAATCATACATCTGTAGAGAATTACTGAAGGGCCACTCTCTCACTCTCTTAACCTATATGACCACTATACTTCTTATCAAACTGTACCTCCTTGGGAACATGCTGTCCATGCTGCTATAACGGCATAATGATAATGCCTCGTGCCTGGAATTGCTTACATTTTGGAGACAAACTGACATCCTAAACCTGGTTCCTTCATCCTAACTGGACCAAGAAGTAGGTTATCATACTAATCAATCAATAAACATTAAGCACCTACTATGTGCCAGGACCTGTGCCTGCCCCATAAAACTTATTGGAATAGGGATGTTTACTCAAGTGTGAAACAATTGCATCAAGAGGTTCTATGCACACCTATGATTACAACTAATAATCTAATTGATTAATATGAATATAGGAACTAGATAAATTAGCATGTGTGTTGTGTGTTTGTGTTGTATGTGTGTGTTGTGTGTGTGCACATAGTGGGCAAATCTATTCTGAATTCCAGCTTGATACCCTAAAGGGGCTGTCTCCCTCTATCTCAGCTGCAGAATCGATTATATCTTTGTCAGCTGGTTTGAGGAGGCTTTAGCAATAGAACTATCTTTTTGAAATGGTTGTGCACCCCAGTGGTGGTTAGGTGAAGGCTATAGCAGAAAACATGAGAACATCTTTGTAGTAAGAAACATTGACAAGTCAATCTTTGATAATGCATGCATGGCTAAACTAGATCACTAATGTATATATGGCTGCGTTTGTTTGCATTTAGTGAAAAGGAGAGTGATATTTGAGTTGGGTTGTGAGGTCTAAGTAAGAATTACATATCCAGAGCTGAAAAGAGGAGAACTGGAAAGGCATGGCCAAGTAAAGTGCTATTTTACATAGGTAGATAGATAGACAGACAGACAGGTAGAGAGATAGATAGTTTTAAAGGATTGTAACCCCAATAAATTTGACAGTGTGAGTTCCCTAGTGAATGCTCTATGTCTGATTGTCTTCCAGGAAATTTCACACCCAATTTTGCTTCTTATACTAGGCCAAAGCTGTTAAGATAGAAAGTAAAGTATATTTGTTTATTTTACCTCCAAACATGTCTCCCATATAGCACCCTTTCTTTCCTTCAGTTCTTGCTTTCTTGTTTAGGACCCAATAACATCTTGCTTAGATTACTTCAATACCCTTCCAACTGGAATCCTGCCTTCTAGCATTTTATTTTTGCCATTCAATGTAGACCCCATGAGTTACAAAATACTCTTCCTAAAGTATCAATTTTAAGATATTACTCTGCTGCTGAAAAAACTCCAGTGTCTTCCTATCATCTCCAGGAAATAGATACGCATACATATGCACACACATATGTACACATTCATAACACATTTACATATACCTATCAATGAGAATATATGCATATGTATGTGTATGTGTGTGTATACACACACACACACACACACACACACACACATAGATATAGAGATATACTGTCCATTGCTTGCCATTTAAATCGCTTCACAACTTGGGTCATGGTGATACTGTTTTTCTTTGTATTTGCATTGTATTTGTGCTTAGCACAGTTCTTGTCACATCATAAACACTTAATTAATGTTTTGTAATTGAATACTGGCTTCCTGTATCTATTACATCCATTTCATTCAATAGATATCTTTTTTGTGAACAGTGGTTTGTATCATTTCCCCCTATTTAACTGTGAACTCCTTCAGAGAAGGGACTATCATTTGCCATTCTTTGTATCCTCAGTGCTTAGCACAGTATTAGCCACATAGTAGATGCTTAATAAATGTATATTAGGTCACTGTTGAATCATTGACTCCAGTCTACCTTTCCAGACATATTTCACATTTTCCTTCATATATTCTACTTTAGAGCCACATTACCATAATTTTCGTTCACCATATTTAAAACTTTTTTCCAGCCTACATGCTTTGTAAAAGTTGCAAACTCTACTTAGATGGGTGAAATGGACTCCTTATTCACCTCAGTCCTTTAGGATGCTTAGCTTCCTCAAAGTTCATAAAAGGAGCTCTATAATAAGGGAAGGGAAAATAAACACTTGACTGGGGCATGATGATGGTGGAGATATGTGCAAGTTGTGTCACAAGTGGGAAATAGTTGTGCTGAAAACTCTCTTAAAATAGAGTCTTCGTTTTTGTTTGTTTGTTTGTTTTTTATCTTTGTTTTCTACCTCCAGCTTTCAGTCCTCCAATAAGAGAGAGATGCTACTGAGGGAATCAATGAAGTGTGAGTACCAAAGATGAGACAGTCTCCATGATGATGCATTTAATAGCACAGAAGTTTTCCTGGTAGTATGATGATGGTGAATATGAATGCAAGAGTGTATGTGGTGAAGTGAGGTAACACATGTATCACATAGTTAAAGTCCATGGCTGACTATTGTCAGCCTAAGATCATTGAATTAGTTTATACATATCCTCAAATTTATTTTTTCATCATTAAAAAATTAACTGAGGACTGTTGCACTCATCTAGCCATCACAATGATATTTTCCTTTCTTTCCAGTACATAGTTAAATTATAATTTTGTATGCAAATTTCTCAGCAATGATCAGAAAAAATATTTTAGAGCTCATTTTTAATTTTTTTTAGTATGGTAGAAATAGATTATGGATAATTTCATAATACTGGATAAAGTGGAATAGCCATCTTATTTCTTCAGTCTTATAATAAATGCAAAGGCGTTATGTAATAGACAGTGATTATAAAGGAAATGTTAAAGAAATAATGATATAAATATAAGCCAAATTTAAATATATGTATTATTTATCTGCATTCTAAGGGCAATCTTTAAACTATATTTTTAAAATTACAATTTCTACAATAACCTCAACAAATAATAAATACATAAACAGAATGTGTATTTGTACTCAAAATAAATCTTAAGCTCAAAATAATATGCATTTTCCTTGAAAATGTAACATAATTCAAACAAAATAATATATTTATTGTATACACTATGAAAATTTACTTTCTATTTATACACATAAAATTATCCTATTTTATTGTGTAATTTATATGATTATGTTATATATTATCATTCTGATGAACCTTTTTTTAATTCCATATATATTTCAATATTTATTTCTTTCCCAGTCATAATTGTTATTTTATAGCACAATTCTACCCACCTATAATAACACAACAATAAAAGTAATTATTTTACAATTATTGTATATAATGGTAAATTCTAGTCTAGTTTATTCCAAATAAAATAGCTATAACTTTCATATATATATATATATATGTATATGAATTTTCATATAATGAAATTATATTTAATTGCTTTCCAAAATATATAAAATATACAAATGCATCGTGCTGGTGTCCCAATATTATTTATATAATAGGTAATCTGCTCTGCCTCTTGGCCTTCTGATTTCCTATAAACAAGAGCTTTCACAACCTCCATAATGTACATTAAATCTCAAACACAGGCTGTCATAAAACTGAAAACAGCATAATTATTTCTGATCTAAAGTTAAGACAAAATCAGTTATGTTTTAGGAAATACATTAATCAATTTATGTATCTCTGGTCTTTATTGTGTTTGATATATTTATTTTTATAAGATTAGTGTAATTATTTCTTAAACACATTTTTTTTCTTTTTTAATGTGGATCATCACAATATACTTGGATTTAATGACCAATTCCTTATTTCCACAACATTACTTCCTATTCATTCAGTACTACCTAAACAAGCAAGATAGCAAATTAAAAAAAAAAAACATTACTTACTCCTTGGCACCATTACTTGTCCATTTGCTTCTTTCCACCAATATCCCAAGAAGATCACTGACACATTCATGGTCAATATACCCTGTTTTCTTCTTCATGGGTTCCTGGGCATAATTTTCTTCAATCAACATTCCGGTAGTAGGTAAATCTTTCTACTTAGATACACGAATTTTGGTGGAAACTGTTGGGTAAAGAGTAGAACCTTCTAGTGCATCCACTAATTTGATGTGAGTTGTAATTGACTACTATGCAATCTGCTCTATATAATTTAATGAGTTTGTTTCATAACATGCATTCACAAGTCATTCTCTAGGGTACATAATAATGGTTGACTGGATCTTAGGATAGAAAAATAACTTAGGTCTCTCTTTTAAATAAATTATAACTCATGCAAAGATAAGTCCTATGAACATGTGGTGAGATTTTAAAATTCATAACATGAATAAACTTAATGAGACAGATTTTTGTAGTGTGTAATATATTCTAAATAGGCTATGGAGAAATAAAATGCTAGCATATTCTAATTGAAATTAACCATAGAAATCTTGGGTCCCTGTATGATTATTGAAAACATTTAAAATATATATATTTTATATCTGAATCTTGGAATTCTTTACACCTATTATTACAATAAACCTTCTGTAAAGTGTACATGCATTCTAATTGTTTATTTAAATGATATTAATATTCACACAGAAAGATCACTAAAGCACAGTTAATTAAATATAAATTAATGTGGTGGAATATTTAATTATCTCTTCTACACCTCACAACTAATGATTATGTAAATGCCTTGCATTTAATCTTGTTCCCAGGAAATTAACTTAATGGCCTTCAACAAATGAACTTTTTGTATGCATTACAGGACACTTTGTCTAAATTTTAACAGCATGGTATTAGTTTCAGATAATAACATGATTACACAATCTAAAATGTAAATGTATACAATGCTTTTGTTTGCAGACTTTTTATAATGGAAATGAAAGGAACTCAAGTCACTTTCTATATCTCAGGTTCTGAAGTGTGAAAAGTTCATTTAGTTTCCATTAGAGACATTCTTTGCCTTTTGAAGGAAACATTTCCAAAAAAAAAGACAGGTTCCTTTTCAGTGGACAGGTAAATCAATGACTGAACACAAGCCCACTTGAAAAAGTAAAGCACTTTGTACATCACCCTACTGCATATATAACTGCACACTGGGAGATTGTTCTTAGCTTTTCAGCTTTTCTGAATTGCCAGCACTTTTGAATGCTTTTAGCGTAGCCTCAGAACTGGCAGCCCATTCAATAAATCCTAGGCCAAGATTAATTACAAGTCTCATTAGATATCACTAAAGTACATAGTAAATGGGGATTTAATTTTCTGGGATAAGTCCCTTGTCTTGAACAGTTAAAGTGAGTAGATGCTTCAACATATAAATGAATAGGTGAACATTATGCCATACTGGAGGGAGGGGAAGGTCTAATGTAAAGATTTATGAATTTATGTCTCCAACTAAATCTGTCTTCCATCATGCCCAAGAATTACAAATAATAGACATTTCTCATTCTCTGGAGAGTCTTTGTTAAACAGATTTAAATAACTCAAAATAGCCCAGTTTTCAGAAACCATAAACCAGATATTTATATCTGTTCCCCTGACATATTTTATTTAAGAAAGAACTAAGACCACTAGATAATCTTGAAGTCCCTTGTCCATTTCAAAGCACTGAAAAAAACCTTATTATGAGGGGTTACAAAATGAGCTTTCCTGGTGAAATGGATAGTAGTTATTTGAGAATCATTAATCTGGAAAGAACTTTGGAAGTCACCTCTCACCTATAGCTCCAAGAAGTTGTCCCCTGTCCATTGGCCACACTCTGGTAAAAGTATCACAACAGATGGGCTAAATCAGGCTGATGGTAACTGACAGGTCTCTCTAATCCATCAGTGAGTCAGGGAGATGTCTACCTCAAGCATGCCAAGACATCTCCAGAAGAATGGGAGGATGAGAAAAATTTGTTCCAATGGCCATGAAGGCAGCTGAAGTAGGTGCTGTGGAGTTCTTAGACCTCATCAGAAGTGAAGATATGAAGGTCATTCACTGCATTTTGGGCCATCACCAGTCTTCTTGATTTTCATCTTGTCCATGAAGTTCAATAATTCTGGAAGAGAGAATGAGGCCAATGACTTTGTGCAATTCTGCCTATTTCTTAAACTTTGGATTAAAAACAGAAATCCCATTCCCAGACACTATCTTCTTGAACAGAAGAACACTGAAGTCTTTACTTTAAATAGATAGCAAAGATGCAAAAACAGAACAAAACAAAAACACTGCCTCAAAGTCTTAGATTTATATCCTTTGATTTTTATAATCCTTAGCAATTTTAAATCGATTTCAGTGGTATTGTTTGTTCCCAAATTAATCAACAGCAATGAAAAAGTCACCATCAGGATTGGTAAGTTTTGGGAGCTGGGGGGAAGGGGTTACTTCATTATGTTAAAGATACACACCCTAAGAAGACAGCATCTCTGCCTATTGTCCGTGTAGGATCAACACATTCTCAGGTCACAATCCTGTTCAAATTGCTACCAAGAAAAATGACTTCTCTTTTATTCTGAACAACTTCTAATGTTCTCTTTCTTGGTAGTACATATGAAAATATTGTCATTATTCTTTGAAATGTGAGGAGATGCTTCTTTCACAAAAGGCACAGACCCATACTTTATAGGAAGCAATGGTCGTATTTATCTTCATTTTCTCTCGTATTCTTGTCCTTATTTCTCTTCGCTGACACACAGAGAACAACACCACACACACACACACACACACACACACACACACACTTGTTGAATGCAGCCATAAGAGGGGCTACCTGACCTTGAGTCCATGATCCAAATAAGTTTGAGACAGCTGGAGCCAGGTTTTATGATTTCTATTGAAACTCCCCATTGTTGTACCTGAAACCCACTGCTCCAACTGGATGTCACCACTTCCCAAACCTCTCCAGCCTTCTATATAGAATTTTGGCTATTTTGCAAAACAACCTATATAACAGCTTCTAAAGGAAGTGCATTCCCTAAGACTCTCTCCCTGTTAAAATGTATTTGAACCCTGCCCCTTCCACCCCTCCTAGTGCTGCATGCTATCCCAAATTTCAATTCCCTTGCCTCAGCTACAGACCTTTGTTGTCACTACTTTGGTAGTCACCTTTATTTCAGGTTAACACATGTTAAGACTTCACTTTGCCTCTTCAATTCATTTTCTTCTCCAGTTTCCTTTTCAATCATTCCTTACTATATTTGCTTTCATAACTCAGAAAGCAGTTTAATTTTTGCAGTCCTATGACTTTCTCTTTTCATAGACAGACCAGTCAGAATTTTGTGCTTATGTAGTTGGTTATTAGATACAACATAAACATATATATACCTTACATTTTACTGGATTGCTAAAAAATCCTCTTACCTCTTTGCTTTTTATAAGAATGGAACCCTCAATTCTCTATTGCTTTTGCTTCTAACTCCTGAAGATGGTTCTCCCAGAGAACCATTGGTTATAGAAAAGATTAAAAGAAAAAAAAATCAGCAAAACTGATCAATACATTAAAAAAAAAATCTAATCTATGAGAGCTTTCCAAACTCATACACACCACACCTCTAGCAGGTAACTTTTCAAGATAAATTCACTAGGGGCCCTTAAAGGATACCTCTTAAGTGAGATTTTATATCTCTAGCTAGCTTTCTCATATTTTATGGGCTTTTCCCTTCATTTTTTGCAAGATGGTATTATTTGTCTCCTTAATCAATTGAATGTGGTCAAAAAGTAAAAGGTTATTATCAAAATAATTATGGAAATAGAAAGCATACTAAGTTGTCTACAAAAAAAAGAAATCCCTCAAAATGCAGTCTTTTTTATTTATTTGTTGCTGGTTTTCTCTCTATTCATAGTTGATTGCAACTTATCTATCTTTTCATATCCTTGTGCAAGTTATTTAATTATTTTAGTCCTCAATTAGCACTGTGGAAAATGAAATGGTTATTGGCCCTAATGTTCTCTTCGACTCTAACCTTAATCTATGAATTCTAGAATATAGAACTCTTTAATTAAAATTATTTCTGACTGCTTCTCTTACTGATTCTTATTGTTATTCATTTATTTATATCCCCACTGATTTAGTTTGACAAGTAATCAAAGTAGAAAAGACAAAATACTTTTCTTACACATGAGAAATCAAAGCTGGTAAGAAAAGAGGTCACTACTACTTGTCTAATTAATTGTGGTAACTACTTTGAGAGTATTTTTCATCATTTATTTGTTATAGAGAGATATTAGAAAAGATAGTTGTATTGAACATTTTTGTCTTGAGATAGTTAAAATAATCATTAAAACTTTGTGAAAATGTTCCATATTCACAGTGTTAATTGGCTGAAGTTAGGTTTTGATGTGTTAATTTTATTCTATATGGAAATTGCACTTCAATGGCTTCTTTGATGGAGCTATGATATTATGATATGGTATGCTTCCCACAACACAAATTTCAATACATTCATTCTTGGCTATTCAGTGGGATTCTTGACTATCCTCCAGTCAATCTTCCACAGGAAGTGTAACTTAATACTTAGTGACAATCTTCATAATTGGTTATTAGCATCCTTCTGCCCCATACCTGTTTCCAGAATATAAGTACCATGGAGCCACTCTAGTCTAAGAGCCTTTTATTATGGGGCACCTGGTGATACAATGGATAGAGGGCTAAACCTGGAGTCAGGAAGGCCTGACTTTACTTTGGCACCTAGCAGTGCAGTAGATGGAGCGTTAAACCTGGAGTCAGGAAGAACTGAGTTCAAATTGAGCCATAGATGCATTTACTAACTGTGTGACATTTCCAAATCACTTAACATCTTTTTGCCTTATTTTTCTCAACTTTAAAATGGGGATCATAATAGCACTCACCTCACAAGCTTGTTGTATCAAATGAAATAATATTTAATTTTAAAAAACACTTATCAGAGAGCCTGGCACACAGTAAAATCTATTTGTTATTGTTCAGTCAGGTCTGACTGTTTGTGACTCCATGGACATTATTCATATCATTTCTTGTCTAAGATAGTGGAGTGTTTTGCCATTTCCTTCTCCAGTATGTCCTTATTTTACAGGTGAGGAATTGAGGCAAATAGGGCTTAAGTGACTAAGTGTATAAGGCTGGATTTGAACTCAGATCTTCCTGACTCCAGGCCTGATGCTCTGTCTACTCATCTCCTAGCTACACTCAGTATATATTATACAAAATACTTATTCTCTTCCTTTCTATTTTTCCTTTATTTCATGCATTCCTAAAGCCAGAATAATCCATCCAGATCATTGGTGAGGGTGTTCAGTCATTTTTCAGTCATGTCCAACTATTCTTGACGCCATTTGGGGTTTTCTTGGTAAAGATACTGGAGATATTTACTATTTCATTCTCCAGGTTCTACCGATAAGGAAACTGAGGGAAAGAGTGTTAAGCAACTTGTCTAGAATTACACAGCTAGTAAGTACCTGTGGCCACATTTGAACTCAGGTCTTCCTGATTTCAAGACTAGAGTCCTATTCACTGAATTTTTTATATATTTAATATTACATGTATATTCAAATGTATATATTATTTTAAATTTATTTTATATTTATTAATATTCACTTTTATCATTGTGTGCTTTGTATTTATTAACATGTGTTTGTATATGTAATGTACATATGCATATATGCATAATGCATGTACACAGTCATGTGTCTGTATAGTATATTTATGAGTAAGTTGATATTTATGTGTACATTTGGTCCCATGACTTTATGCTAAACTTATATCTATAAACACATTCATATTTAGAATGAATTACAGAATAATTGATACAGAGCTAGAAGAGACTCTGGCTATCTTGATCTAGCAGCCTTATTTATATATAAAGAAACTGAGACTCAAAGCACCTAAATGACTTATCATAGGTAAAACAGAACAACAAGTAAGTCTTCATTTAATGCCTACAACATGACAAGCATTTCAGGATTTCTACTCAGGTCTTCTGTTGTGTGAATCAGTGGTTTTTTTCCATTATGTCACTGCTTCATAATATATAAATGTGTATACATATGTAGATAGATAGACATTCATATCTATCTAGAAAGGGAGAGATAAATTTATGCATACATAGAAGTACGCAAATGGGTGTGTATGTGTATATATTCATAGAAAAATATGTCTTAATATAATCACTCATTTTTATATGAAATCATCCCACATGTATGGCCACTGGAAACTTCTATTTCCTTAGTAAGTTTGGAGTGATTTTTTTCCCAACTTGGAAATTTATGGAAGAACAGGGGCAACCATATAAAAGGAGATTTTGTTTGGCATTTCATATACCAGAATGTTTTACCTCTGTGTGATGAAACCATGTACAATTGTGACATAGAATCAGAGGAAATAACCATTAAAATTGGTAAATACATATTAACTGAATGAATGAATTCTGACCCCTGCAGTCTGTTTTGAGATTATGGTTCAGAGGAGCAAAAAAGTAGAGAAATAATGATGGATCAGGTACAGGAGTGATTAAAAATTCCTTTGGATCAAGTCATAGGATGATACATTTCAAACTGAAATGGACCAAAAAGAGCATCTATTGCATCCCCAAATTTCACCAGTGAAGACACTGAGGCTCATAGAGGTGATTGACATTGCCTGAGGTCATACATCTAATAAGTGGCAGAGATGAAATTCAAAGCCAAGTCTTTTGTCTCACAGTCCAACAAGATTTCCACTATCTCATCAAACACTTCTGCCATGCTTTTAGCTTTAGGTTTTTAATGTGTTCTAGGGAAAGGTCGCATTCAGAGCCAAAAAAGCTGGGTTTGAATTCTAGCACTTTCATTTGCAATCTGATTATCTTTAGGCATTCATACATAGACTATCTAAACCCATTTCTTTATAAATTAAAGAGTTAGACTATAGAGCTTCTCTATTATGATCCCTTATAGCTCTAAAATCTGTTTTTCTTTGCTAAAGAAAATGGAAGACAGCTGAACATCACTACCACCTATCCTACTTCATCATGGATAACTTCTTAATTCACTTACCCAGTGTAGATTGTGCTCCTTTTTGCTTTGTGATTCCAACTAAGCTGGCAGGTTGGAATTCCAATAAAGTAGAGTGCTGCATATTAGGCCACTTGCATTTGCCTGAAATAGACCCAGACTTAATTTCTTCATTACTTCTAAGCATCCATGCTAAGGAATCTCATTTCATTAAAGACCAAGAGAAATACTAAACTCTACAGATTTCATCATCAGAACAGGACCCTCTGAGTTCATCTTGTCTAAGCAGAAAAGTAAATACAAAACTTACATATTCTGCTTTCCAGAAGCTGGGTAAAGCAGTGGGGGTTTCAATTAAAAACCACAGGAAGAGAAAGGAATATGTCAATAAAACCACAGACTTGTAAGTACTGCATACTAGTTTGCAAACAAACACAGCAAGCCTTCTTGGAGTGTGAGTCTATTACTGTAAATTTAGACTGAATATGTGATGGTGAAGGTGACTGTCCCAGCATGATCTTCTTTCATTTCATATATAGTGAAATGCATGAATGCTCTGCCTTCAGCACCTTGATGCAGGCAAAAAGCAATGAGGCACTTGACTGACTGAGGAAACTGTTGCCAGGGCCAGAAGGACTTGAAGGAGATTAATGGTATTTTGCCTGACTTAAACTCCCATCTGAAGGAAAATGTATTTTAGGATAGGAATGACTTTATACGATTACTGATCCTTCACTGAGTCACCCTTCAATGCTTTATTTTGGCATCCCTGGGGTTTTGAAAACTATGCTAGTCAAACACAAAATCTGATAAGTCCTACCAAAGTGGAATTGCTTTGAGTTTTTGGTCTTAGTGACCAATGATTAGGCTAAGTAAGCTCTTATATGCTTATTATAAAAAAGTTGGACACTGAGAGATGAGCCTTTTTTTGGCCAACAATTTTGGTACCACCTAGGAAAGCACGGAAAATTGCATTTGTGGCAGAAGTACCTACATTAACAAAATCATAGATCCATGAAAGACTGAAGTAATAACTGATAATATAATATGTACATATGCATAACAACACAACATATGTACGTATGTATATGTATATGATTATATCACCTGGTTAAAGACATTGATTTAATAGACATAGGAATGAAATTATTTGTTTGATCAATGCTTCTGTAAATAGTATTTTTTTAATTAAGATATATTAAGTGGTTGATCAATTAGTTACAGAAAATAATTAATCATTATGTAAAACTAATTACATATATTATAAAAATGAAATTTGAAAGAGGTCAACTAAGGTGAAATGAAAGCACCCCAAATATAAAAAGTATAGTTAATTTTATACATCTGTGCTTTTCCTATAATTCAGTGTACCTTGTGGCTTTTTATCCCTGTAGAGTTAAAGAGATAAACCATAGAGAAGGATCTATATAGTTCACCTAATTAATTAATTGAACTAAAACATAGCTTCACTCTACTGCAGGTTAATAACTGGCATTAAATATATTGGCTTCTCGTTATGCTTGAACTGTTCATGAAATAAATCTTATTGACTATCTGGTACATTAAAGACTTTTTTGAGGTGTGGAGAGAAATTCTCAGTACTTTCAGCTATTCCCAGTTTTCTTTCCCATAGCATACTTTCCTTCAAAATAGATGTTTATTTTATTGAAAATGATTCTGGAAAAAAAAAAAGTCGACCTGAGAAAGGTTCTCACTACTCTCAGTTTTTGGTTCTTATTATAACACACAGTGTCTCTTGAAATGTGACTCCAGACATTCCACATAACTTCGGGCTTATTTTATAGTGTATTTTATTCCTGAGTAAAAGATAAAAATCTTTGGATACAGGTAAATATATCTAACTTCAGAGGTCTTGATATACTGTAAAGAAAGTCTATCTGGGAGTTCCATAAATTGTAGGCTTGTAAGAAGTTATTTAAAGTTCCTAAGTTTTTATAAATTGTAGGTTTCTGAATCTAACTAAACCTTCATGTAGGGGTGAAGCCATGATGGTGAAGTGAAAGCAGTGACTTACTTGAGCTCTCCCCCAAACCCCTCTACATACCTGTTTAAAAAATGGCTGTACACAAATTCTAGAGAAGCAGAACCCACAGAAAGACCAAGTGAAACAAATTTCCAGCTGAAGACAACTTGGATGATTGATTTGAAAGATCTATTGCACCATGCTAGGAGAGAAGCACAGTTCAATCTGGGTGTGCAGGCAAAGACCAGACCTCAGTGAACCTGGAGCAGGCCTCAAGAGACTGAATCATAGGAAGCTGTGGAGGTTTCCAGACTTCTCAACCTACAAACACCAAGGACAACTTAGAAGGTCAGTAGGAAAGGTCTGCTGGGCTTTAGTGAGAGATAAGCTGGGTCCCAGCCCCAGTCCTGGTGCAACCCCAGGGTGGAAGTTGCTTCCTGAGCTCTCAGCCAACAGACAGAGGGGGAATTGAATGGCTGATTGGGGGTGGGGTCTCTTTGCAGGTGCTGAGGCAGGATTATCTTGCTTTGCCCATGCTTGGATCTCGGTCACAGTTCTATGTGGCAGTCCTGGGGTGAGGAGGAGATAGGATTACAACCAAGATCACCTGCCCAGCAAAACTGAGTATAATCCTTCAGGGCAAAACATGGACATTCAGTGAAATAGAGGACTTGTATTCTTGATGAGAAGACCAGAGATGGATGGAAAATTTGACTTTCAAATACAACACTCAAGGGAAGCATGAAAATGTAAACAGGAAGGAGAAACCATAAGGAATTTTTTAAAGTTGAACTGTTTACATTCTTACATGGAAAGATGATATTCATAACTCATGAGACCTCTTTCATTATTAAGGTAGTTAGAGGGAAAAAACTAGATAGATACATAGATAGGTAGATAGATAGATAGATAGATAGATAGGTAGATAGATAGATAGATGGATGGATGGATAGATAGACAGATAGATAGAGGTCACAAGGTGAGTTGAAGATGAAGGGGTGATATCTAAAAATAAAACCAAGGGGGTGAGAGATGATTATACTAGGAGAAGGAGAAAGGGAGAGGTAGAATGGGGTAAATTATCTCATATAAATAAGGCAAAAAAAACCCTTTTACATTGGACGGGAAGAGGGAAGAGGTGAGAGGGAATGAAGGAATCTTATTCTCAGTGGATTTGGCTTAAGGAGGGAATAACATACAAACTCAGTTGGGTATAGAAATCTATCTTACCCTATAGGAAAATAGGGGGGAAGGGGATAAAAGAGAAGAGGATGACAGAAGGGAAGGAAGATTAGGGGAGGGGGTAATCAGAAGCAAACACTTCTCAGGAGAGACAGAGTCAAAAGAGAGAATAGAATAAATTGGGATGGCAGATAGGGAAGGGAAATATGGTTAGTTTTCTTTTTTACACAATATGACTACTGTGGAAGTGTTTTGTATGACTACACATGTATAAATGGGATCAAATTGCTTGCCTTCTCAATGAGGTTAGGTGGGGAGGGAGGGAGGGAGGGAGGGAGCAAGAAATTTAAAACCCAGAGTTTTAAAAAAGAAAACGTTAAAAATTGTTTTCACATGAAACTGGGAAATAAGAAATACAGGCAATGGGGTATAGGAATCTATCCTCCCCTATAGGAAAATACGAGGGAAAGGGGATAAGAGAAGGGGGGAGGTGATAGAAGGGAGGTAATATTAGTAGAAGGGGTATTCACAATGCATGCCATCTTGGGATGGGAGGAGGGGTGAGATGGGGAAAAAAATTGGAACTCAAAATCTTATGGAATGAATGTTGAAAACTAAAATAAATTAATAGTAGAAAGAAAGCTTCATGTAAAATTCAAGGTAAGCTATGTAAGGAAATCTTTGTGAAGTTTTCTTTTCTTTTGCTTTTATTTTTCTTTTTTAGATTTTTGTTACATCACAGTATTGGCCATTTTTAGGTGAAGTCATGAAATGTTTCCAATTAAAAGATACCATTTCATAGCAGTATGGAAAGGAACTTGGGTTCTAGAAGGTTATGCCCATGGAGAACAAATTCTAGTGGGTTCAATAGACCCACTATTAGAAGGCAAATGTTTAGGAAATAGGTGTTTGCAGTCGCTGGGAAGAAAAGCCACCTTCTAAGATTTGTGGAATTTGAGATATGGTACAGTGAATCCACTGACTACCCTAAGAATTAATAAATCCTTGAAGATAATGAATCATTGAGAAATATGAAAAATTCAAAATAAATATTTATACATAGGTTTTTATTACAATTGAAATAATATTATCTTCATTTAATTATGAATAACATATAATTATGAATCTCATAAATTAAATCACAAGTATAATTTGATGAGGAATAATTACATGAAGATACTAGAGTAGTTTACCATTTCCTTCTCCAGCTCATTTGAAAGATGAGGAAATTGAAGCAAACAGGTTAAGTGACTTGCCAAGGGTCACATAGTAAACATCTTAGACTGGATTTGAACTCAAGTCTTTCTGACTCTAGGCTCAGCAATCTATCCAGTGTGAATCTAGGCACCAACTTTTGAAATGATCATTAAAAGAAAGAAAAATTATTTTCACTGGAAATAGGGAGGGAAAAGTCTTAATAAACCATATTTAGAAATAGTAAAGACAAAAGAAAATCTTGAGAAAATTTTGTTTTTACAAATACATGCCATCTCTACATCTTCAGACCCTAATTTTAAGGGAAAAAATGGTATATATGACTAGTATTTCAGCTTAACTTGCTTTACTATAAGTGAATAAATAAATGTCAGGTTTCCTAAATTATTTTTACTTTTTATAAAATGATAATATGAATTATTTTTGTTCATTCATTTCCTGAATGCATTGACTGGTTGATTCGTTCATTCAACAAATTTACTTATAAACCACCAAATGAGTTCAAGGTGGGAGTACAGATTCTAATTTATGGAAAAGCAATGAGTTACCCATAGTTATTCCAATAGATTTTGTACACATATACCTGAGTGGATGAGAATGTGTATACAAGTTCTAAGGTTAAAGATTTAATAAACAATGGAAGAATGAAGCCAAATTTTAGAAAAGTTGATTGTTACATAAAATTGCTTAAAAGCCATTTAAATTTCAAGTCAAAACATATTTAACCATGTCCTCAATTTATAAAACAAAAACAAAAACCTAAATCCAGTCACTTAATCATAATTAATTGTGGCAAATTTCACCTAAAAAACTTAATTAAAATATTTCAATTTCTATTTGTCCTTTATTTCTAAGAATCTCTCCATCTAATTCTATAGGAAGAAAAGGGGGTAAATGTGTTATAAATAATTAAAATCAATACTACAACTTGGTATGTTTGTACCACACAGACCTATTCACCTGAATTTATATGCTTGTCAAATTTCGCCAACTTGACATCATCAGTTCACTAACTTATATTACTTAGATAGTCATCATAAAAGCAGGGAAAACACAGTTTACATGAGCATTCCTTCTACCTCTATGCCATAAGGGACTCCAAAATAAGGCCATAAGAATAGAAATCCTACCCATAACATAGTCTATATTACTAAGGCAGAATTTAATGTAATGGAAATATTTATTCACTTATACTTGTGTAACCTACAAGTGAAGAACAGTCACTTAATGCAACATAGGTACCTCATTACGGTATGGAGATGACCTTGAGTTTCCTAAGCATATTACAACAGAGATAAGCTTTGCCTGGGCTCCCAAGAAGGAAAAGTTTTGAGAACACATCCAGTAATGGAATATATGCCCATTATCTGATAACTAGACTATTGAAATGAAAGCCTTATTCCTTGAAGACTGGCCAGAGAATATTTTTTTTCCCCTTCAGTAACTCATGCAAGAGGGAGACATGTTTTGCATTTAGTATATAAAGATAGATAAATAGATAACTAGATAGGTAGATAGATAGATAGATAAATAGATAGATAGATAGATAGATAGATAGATAGATAGATAGATAGATAGATAGACAGAATACATAAAAGCTATGCAGTTGTGAAAAATAATAAGCCTGCAAAAAATACAGAAAGGCTATGTGTGTGTGTATGTGAGAGAGAAAGAGAAAGAGAGAGAGAGAGAGAGAGAGAGAGAGAGAGAGAGAGAGAGAAGACAGAGAGAGAGGAGGGAAGAGAGAGAGAGAGAGAGAGAGAGAGAGAGAGAGAGAGAGAGAGAGAGAGTTATCCCGTGGATAGAGTGCCAGTCCTGGAGTCAGGAAGACCTTAGTACAAATCCAACCTCTGTGTGATCCTGCACCAGTCACTTAACTCTATTTCCCTTAGTTTCCTCATCTGAAAAATTATATGGAGAAGGAAGTGGCAAACCACTGCAGTATCCTTGCCAAGAAAATTTCGATTGAGGTCATAAAGAATCATACAAAACTGAAATGGCAGAACAACAGTAAAATTTTATCTAATTACAAAAATGTTAGTTTTATTTTTATGTATGCAGTAGTCTGTAGAACACTGAATAAATATCTGCTTGTTTCAGGATCCTTTCCATCTCCACCTTATATAAAAATGAGAAAAGTGAAATAAGAGTAATGGTAATAATGATAAATAGCATGATATAGAAGAGACAAGGTTAGATTCATAGTAATAAAGATGTTTGCTTGAATCCTCCCTCTGAAAAATTCTGATATTTAATTAATGGACAAGCCACCCAACATCTCATTCAATGCCCCAGGTAACCCTCTGTGATTCTAAGTTACTGCTAATGAGAGGCTATGCTTCAATGGAGAGAGTTTTCACATCAAGTTTTCCTTAGGAAGGCAGAGCCAAGATGGCAAAGAAAAGGCAGGGAATAGCTTGAGCTCTGCAAACAACTTTAATATCTCAAATGAATTCTGGAGTGGAGGAACCGACAAAATGATGGGTGAAAGAATTTTCCAGCCCAAGACAACTTAGAAGGTTGGCAGGAAAGGTTTGTTGCACTGAGGTAGGAGCAGGCCTTGGGTGCAACTGAATTGGCAGCAGTGGTTTCCAGAGCTCCCAGCCCACAGACAGTAAGGGGGGTGGTAAACAACTGATCAGAGGTAAATTGGGGGTAACTTTTCTGGCACTGGGTACAGGACTCTTGTATTGGCCGTATGCAGAGTCAGGTCATAATTCTGGGTGGCAGTCTTGGGTCATAGGCCCAAGGTATAGTGAAGCACAAGCAAATCTGTACTTTTGACCAAAAAGAAATGGTGATCTAAGGTGCAGTTTCAGGACAGAAAAGAGGTTTACAGTCTCTCAGAGTCCACAGCACATCCCAGGAGAGGAGTAAAAACACTTCTACTTAGGTCTTACTACCTTGGAAAAACTAAAAACTTACAGACACCTGGAACTAGCACAGACAGCAGCAGCAAGAAAAGTATGAAACTTGTGGCCGTGACCCCTCAACCCCAGAAGCAGAGCCCAAATTTAACATACTGTTAAAAATCAAGAAATAGTCTGGAAAAATGAGCAAACAACAGAAAAAGAACCTGACCATAGAAAGTTACTATGGTGACAAGGAAGATCAAAACACAAAATCAGAAGAGGACAAAAAAAAAAAGCCAAAACTGCTACATTCAAAGATTAAAAGAAAATGGGAATTGATCTCACTTCCAAAAAAAAAAATCCTTAAAACTTCTCAAAAAGGATTTAAAAAAAATCAAATAATAGAAATAGAGAAAAAATGAGGACAGAAGTGAGAGTGATGTAAGAACATCACAAAAAAAAGAAGTTAATAGCTGAGTAAAGAAAGCACAAAAATATGTAAAAATGAAATCTTCAAAAATTGATGAGATGGGCAACTAGGTGGTGCAGTACATAGAGCACAAGCCCTAAAGTAAGGAAGACACGACAATTACTAGTTCTGTGATGGAAGGCAAGTCACTTAATTCTGAGATATATATCTATATATCTATATATCTATATCTATATATGTAGATATAGACATATATAGATATATATAGATATATTCACACACACACACACACACACATATATATATATATATATATGTATGTCAAATGATAAAAACAAAGGCAGGAGGGGGGACAAAAATCCATTGAAAAGAAAAAAAAGCTTAAAAAATTAGATTTAGCCAAATGGAAAAAGATATCTAAGAAAAAATAAAAGTAGAAGGGAAAGGGAGAGGTAGAATGGGGTAAATAATCTTACATAAAAGAGGCAAAAAAGAGCTTTTACAGTACAGCAGAAGTTGGGGGAAATAGGAGGGAGACCTTGAGTCTTATTCTCATCAGAATTATCTCAAAAAGGTGATGACATGCACTCAGTTGGGTACAGAAATTTATCTTACTTTAGAGGAAAGAAGGAGGGAAAGAGGACAGAGAACTGGTGGCTGAAATAAGGGAAGGCAGATTGGGAGAAATAGTAGTCAGAAGACAAAAGACTTTTGAGAATGGAAAAGTGAAAGAAGAGAGAAAAAGAAACAGAGAGAGAAAGAGAGACAAAGGGAGATAGAGAGACAAAGACAGAGAGAGATACAGAGGATAGAGAAAAATAGGATGGAGAGAAATACACAATAATCATAACTGTAGTAAATTTCTTTGATATAAGTCTCATTTCTCTAATATATAAAGAACTGATATAACTTTATTTAAAAAAAGCCATTTCTCAATTGATAAATGATCAAAATTATGACTAGCCAAATTTCAGATGAAGTAATCAAAGCTTTGTATATATATATACATACATATATATATATATATACATACATATATATACATACATACACATATATACATACATACATATATATAGTCAAATGATTAAAAATATATCCTTTAAATCACTGTTGATTAGAGAAATTAAAATTAAAGCAACTTTGAGACATGACCTCACACCTAGCAGATTGGCTATTATGACAGAAAAGGAAAATGACAAATATTGGAGGGGATGTGGGAAAATAGAGACACTAGTACACTATTGGTGGAGTTGTGAGCTGATTCAACCATTCTAGAGAGTAATTATGAAGTATGTCCAAAGAACTATGAACCTTGCATACCTTTTGACCTAGCAACACCACTACTGGGTCTATGTGCCTAAGAGGAAAAAACAAAGTAAAAGGACATTATGTATAAAAATATTTATAGCAGCTTTTTCTGTTGTAGCAAAGAACTGGAAATTGTATCAAATTACATTGAAAAATGTCAATCAATTGAAGAATGGGTCAACAAAGTTTAATGCATGATTGTGATGGAATACAATTTTACTATAAGAAATAACAAACAGTATGCTCTCAGAAAAAAAAAAAAACATGAAAAGGCTCAAATGAATGGATGGAAAGTTAAGTGAGCAGAACCAGGAGAACATTGTACACAATAACAATGATACTGTACGATAATCATCTGTGAATGACTTAACTATTCTCAGCAATACAAAGATCTAAGAGAACTTTGAAGGATGTATGATGAAAAATGTTATCATCTTTAGATAAAAAATATATGGAGTCTCAATTCAGATTGAATGATAGTGTTTAAACCTTTATTGGGGCAGAGCCAAGATGGCAGAGTTAAAGCAATGACTTTCTGGAGTAGTTCCCCAAACTCCTCTAAATACATGTAAAAACTGACTTAAATTCTAGAACAGCAGAATGCACAAAAAGAGAAAGCGAAACAAATTTCCAGTCCAAGACTACCTGGATGGTTGATGGAAAAGGCCTGTTGCCCTGGGCAAGGAGAAGAGCACAGTTCAGCATGGGCCACCCAGTCAAAGATGGAGCCTCAGCTAATCTGGAATAGATTTCTGGGGATTGAATCACAGGACAGCTGTGGCAGTTACAGACTTCTGAATTAACAAATGCCAAAAAAAACTTAGAAGGTCAGTGGGAAAGGTCTGTTGGACCAGGGTGAGAAAGGATCAATTGTGCATTTGCAGTCACCAAAATGACCAAATCCTGAACTAAGATAAGGAGAGTTGATGACATGCTTCTATGGGTGCAGTACTCATATTACTCCCCACAAAAAAAGCACTAATTATTGAAGCTTTTTTCTTTGTCAATCCTACAAAGAAATGAATTCATTTGAATCTTTCTCCATTACTCATCATTAAGTAATGTCTTTCCAGCCAAAACATGAAGTATAAGCTGTAGTTATTAATTTCCTATTGAACTATATTCATACTCTTCCATTGAAAACTGAATATTTTGATCCCCAAAGACTACATTTGCCTGGGAAAAAATATATATTTTGTGATTGTGTACAAATATAATATATTTTCTACTCTTTTTGTTGCACATAAATACTTCAAATATCAATATTAGGACTTTGATTTCTTCACATAATAGATGGTCTTCTCTGCCATGATTGTCATGTGATTTAAAGGCCATCACCTCAAAGGATTTGGAACTCTATTTCTATAGACTACTTATATTATTTCAAGTTGTCTGCTTGATGGTTCCAGGCTAGCTCTTAGCCATTTTCAGACTTGTTGCCCATAGAGGATTCTTGGAACATGTAGGCAATCTGTCATCTTATCCTGACATTTCAATTTCTCTCAGATTATTCCATCCATTTCAGTCCCATTGCTACCAACCTTGTTAAGGTATTTATCCCTTTACATGGATTCTTGAAACAGTTACCTCACCGATCTTCCCACCACTAGCCTTTCCCCTCACTCTCTTATAAGTCACTGAAAAAGAAAAGAATATTGGGAGGAATGATCCTATCTTTAAGTATTTGAATATCTTTCATGCAGAAGGATATTGTTTTACTTTTCCCCAAAGTGCGAAATTATGAATCAATGGGTACAGGAGACCAATAAGAATAAGGTAAAACAGATAAAAAAAAGAATTATCCTGAAGTGGAATGGACTGCATCTGGAGGAAGAATTTTTCCCTTCACTGGAGGTCTTTAAGAAAACGCTGGATGACTATCTATCAAAAATATTATGTAGAACAAAAGTCCCCAACTTGGCATCCATGAACTTTTTAAAAAGATTTTGATAACTGTATTTCAGTACAGTTTTAGTAATCCTATATATTTTATTTATGCATTTAAAATAGTATTCTAAGGAGTCCATAACAATAGTTAAACTTCCAAAGTCGTCTATGATGCAAAATTGGTAAAGAATATTTACTATAAAAAAAGAATATTTACTATAGAAAGACTGTTTTGGTAAGTTATAGATTAGACTAGATCATCCCTGAGGGTTTTTTTTCATTATGAGATTTTATGGTGTAATGGGTATTCAATAAATATTTAGAGTTATACAATTTCAGATATAGAAGACCCCTTAGGGAAAAACTGGTCCAAGCTCCTTATTTTCCGGATAAAAAAAAAGAATAAAAAATGATTGATTTCCAAGGTCACATAGTTAGTTAATGAAAAAGTCAGGCCTAAAGCCAATAGTCTTGACCTCAAGACAAGTAAACACACCATGGCACCACATTGCTTCCTATCTTATTCAAATAATTTTAAAATTTGACTATTGAACACATGACTACAGCCTCACTGTGAGTACTGCTACATCAAGGCTGTCAAACATTGGCCGTGAATGTCAAAATCTTTTCTAATACTTTACTAGGAAATCAGCTTTGTGTTAAATCTTTTTTTTTAACTGATTTAGTGCTCTTTCCCTCCCAGACTTGGTGTCCTAAGCCGTAACATCCTAATTCCCTCTGGCTTTGATGCTTTTTGCCTATCTAGCCCTGGTTTCTTCCTACTTTTATTCTAATATAATTCCCCATATAACTGTTCTAGCATGCTCTCTTAATCACACTTGTTAGCTTAACATTGCTTTCCATATTTCCAAGTATTTCTGCCCCCTTGAGTCATTGCAGAGCAGATTTCACCACAGATACAGAACCTATCTTTTTTAAAAGTATTCTTTTCTCAACACTTCCCCTTCTGCAAATTTCAGATACGTTTGGCAATGAAAAACAATGTGTCCATAAATTCATAATTAGTTAAAAATCACCTATGCCAGATTATATTTGCATCTTGAGGCAGAAAGGTAGCACAGAATCTAGTTAAACCTAGAATCAGAAAGACTCAGGTTAAAATCTCTGCCTCAGACACTTACTTACCTCTATCACCCTAAGCAAGATGCATAAACTCAGCTGTAGTTTCCTCATTTATACAAAGACATATTCCTAAAGAAAGGTCTGCCCATGTCTCTCCCTTGAACAATAACCTCCAATGCCTCCCTATTCCCTCTAGGATCACATACAAAAATTCCCAGTTGGCTGCTACAGACTTTTATAGTCTTACTCCAACCTACCATTCTCAAATAATTTTACATTATTTGACTTCAAACACTTTATGTTCCAGAAAAACTGAACTTCTTGTCAGTCCTTACACACAATGTTACATTTTTCATCTCCATGCTTTTGTTTTTCTTTCACATTTATTTGCTTTCTTTTTAATTTGTAGAATAAAAAGTAAGCATTTCTGTAACATAGAATAATTAAAAGGTGGTTACACATGAAACTGCAAATCCATTATGTACAAATCGCTATTCTTTTTAAATATATAATAAAGTTATAATGTATATTTCGCTTTTTCTTCCCCACCTACTCTGAAGAAGTCAACCATTAGACACAAAAAGTGTCTCTGTGTGTGTCTCTGTGTGCATACATTTGTAAAACTGTTCTATACATACTTCCATCTATCAGTTCTTTCTCTGGATGTAGATAGCATCTTCATATGTTCTTTATGTTTAATTTTGATATGTATAATAGTTAAAATGACTTTTTCACTCAAAGTCATTCTGAAAACTATATTGCTGTTATTATATACAATGTTTTCTTGGTTCTCATTTCACTCCATTATTTTTACGTGTTTTTTCTAATATTATTGAGCTTATAATTTTTATAACACAGTAATATTCCATCATAATCATATACCACAAGTTGTTCAGCCATTACCCAACTGATACTTTTGTGTAAGTTGTTGTTCCCTGTTGAAATGTTTCCATTCTTATTCATACCTTTTTGAATGTGTATTTTCCTTCATAGCTAATCTCTAATACCAAATCCAACATGAAGTAGTTTTGGATCTTCCCTACTTCTACTACTTTTCTCCCAAAATTACCTAGTGTTCATTTTGTTTGTGTGCATGTGAGTGCAAATGTATGCATGTGTGTATGTGCACATGTTGTTTCATCTCAAAGAATAAAGTTCCTTCAGATCAGAGACTGTTCTATTTTTTTAACTTGTATCTCTAGTGACCAACATCATATCAATCCTAGAAAATAGTAGGAACTTTTTTATTATTAAATGAAAATACATCATGCAAGTGATAACATAGCCTTATTTTGAATAACCTCTGATGAGGTTGGATCTACTACATCTTCATAGAGCCCATTTCATTTCTGGAATTCCTAGGAAAATTTCTAGGAATTTTTTCTTTCTATAAAGCTTAATTTTTTTTTCTCTTTGCAACTTCCCATTTTCTTCTCATTATTCCCAATAGGTTCGAATAGTTCAAGTAAAATTATTTCTTCATATTATAAACCTTATTTGTATCCTGAGTCTCCTCTTCTCCAAACTAAATATTCCAAGTTCTTTCAAATTATTCAGATTTGAAGCCCTCCACCATTGTAATTTCATTCTTCTGAACACTTTCAAAATTATTGATATCCTTTCCAATTTTTATTTCACTCTCAGAACTTAACATGATACTCCAGATATGGTCTGACCATGGCAAAGAATGAAGAAACTATCACCTCCTTGTTCCCAGAAACTACACTTCAAAGTATAGCTCAGGTTTTCTATAGCTTTTTGGACTGTGATGTCATACCATTTAACTATATTTACTCTTAATTCTATAATTACTACCTCCAAAAATTACTTAGACACAATGCTGTCCCATCCTGTGCCACTCATGTTTTATGTTTCAGGTTGATTTCTTGAACTTTTGTATATGAATTTGCATTTATCTTTACTGAAATTTAACTTCATAGATTCTACCTCAATGCTCCAGTATGTCAAGATCTTTTTGAAACCAAAGTCAGATATTCAGTTTGTATCATATGGAAATTTAGATAAGTATGTAAATCATGCTTTTATCCAAGTCACAACTTTAAAAAAATAACAAAACTCAAACAAAGCACAAATCCTAGAGTAATGTCTTGTTGACCTCATTTTGAGTCAATATGTGACAGCTAATGATGACTCTTTTAAGTTCAGTCCTTTGAACTGTTCTGAATTCTTCTAATTCCTCTATCATCTAGTGTGTGTGTTTCAACTTTCCACATGAGAATAACATGCAATGCTTTAGCAAATAATTTGCTAAAATTTATGCAAACCAAATATACATTATTCTCCAAGTTAAGAGTTGAATATCCTGGTAATAAAAGAAAATAAGGTGAGTCATGGATGACAAATTCTTAATGAAGCTCTGCTCTCTTCTGCTAATCACCATCTCATAGATCCCTCCAAACATCTCTTCAACGATCCATCCTATAATTCCCTCAGGAATACAAATGAAGGTTATAGGTCTGTAATATCAGCTGTTGTTATTTCCTTTTTTGTTTACATCTGCCCTTCTCAAAACCTTTGTTTACCAAGGTCTAATTTTCAAATAGCATTGAGAATGGCTTAGTAAATAACTTCAGACAATTACTTAATTGTAGTACTTATTATTCAATGTGTAGTTCATATGGACCAAGAAGTAGGTGCTCTATAACTATTTCTTTATTCATGTTTGACATCTACTCCCTGCGAAAAAAAAAAATGTTGTTTGCCCTTTTCAGTGAAAGTATCATTCTTCTTGGCAGCAAAAGCAAATTCAAAATATGATTAAAAAATCTCTATTTTAAGTTAAAATTTTCTCACACACCATCGCCAGTAATTCTATCTCATATGTTACCCTCTCCTTTTCACCAATTTAGGCTTTTGTTTATTTTACTGTTTTCTGTAACTTGTCTCATTAACTCATCCTGAGTTTTAATGTGTATATATAAAGATAATTATATATTAATATACATATATGCATACGTGTGTGTATGTGTGTGTGTGTGTGTGTGTGTGTGTGTGTGTGTGTGTGTGTAATTAAAGGATCATAAGCATAGATGAGCTGGAAGGGACTTTAAAGGTTATGGAGTCCACTCATTTGAAAAATAAGAAAAATACGAGAGGTTAAATGATGCACCCAGTATTGCATTTCTAGTGTATGATGTTGGATTTGAACTCAGGTTTTCTTGACTCCAGCCTAAGTCACATTGTTAGACAGACAGACAGATAGGTAGATATAATATATGCTTTTATGTACAATATTAAATGTACTGTGGCAGATAGTAATAAAGTATTGAACTGATTACCCTGGGCCAAGCATTATACTAAGGAAGCACTAGGGATACAACTACAAACAAATAGATAATACCTGATCTCAAGGAGCTTACACTCTAATGGGGCAAGACAAAACAGAAAAAAAAAGCAGCTGACAAAATGGAAGGAGGTAATGGTATGGGGCATGGCAACAAAGTTTGGAGAGTTAATAGCACAGATAAGAGGGGATAAAGTATGATCTACTAGGAATTGTCCCCTCAATGACAGCTTCTGGAAGGAACTCACCATAAAATAAGAAAGAAAGATGATCTGAGGTGAGGATACTCCTCCACTCTCAGACAAATATTTGGGGGAGAAAAAGCAGCTGAGTTGTGGTGTAGAAGACCAGAAAATCAGAAACACAGCCAGGAAAGGCATGAAGATAATTTATATAAGACTGAATTTAATGTTCTATGTGCATAAAATTATCTGCAATATTTAAGAAAAATATTAAAGTTGGTTGATATTTATGGAATACACTTTGGTCTCTTCAGAAAACTCTTGTTTTATTTCACTTTAGAATTATTTTCCTTTGCATTCTTGGAATTTTATTTTTAGAGTTTCCCATTTCTCTCTCTCTCTCTCTCTCTCTCTCTCTCTCTCTCTCTCTCTCTCTCTCTCTCTCTCTCTCTCTCTTTCTCTTTCTCTGTATTTTGGCCTCTATCTCCCTCTCTCTCAGTTAATTAGACCTTTGTTACTGTGCCTTCAATGTCTTGCTAATTTCAATATGGTTAGTAAATATTTGGAATTCAAACATAGGTCTTGTATCTTTGTCATTTTTTGCCAAAGAATATCACAGGGGCTACTGTCCTTATGGACATATGTGGAGACATCTGTAATACTATGATTTTTTAAATAAAATATCAGCAAATGAATCAGAATAGTTCCTATTTTACTACACAAGCATTTCTAAATTTCATGTTACTATTTCATTGTAATATTCAGTTGCATGCCTATATGAAATGAGATGGCACTCAACTACAAGTATTTTTAATTTAAAATCCATTAGTATTCCACATAATTAATTAGAATTTTACACTCCAGTGGCTTGTGGTTCCCTACAGAAAAATGAGCACATAGAATATAATTTGATTTAATTTTTGGTCTAGGTTTAATCTACCTGAAACATTTTTTTAATATCTCAGGGGAAATTTTAACTGCTTAAAATTTAGTAATTTTTTTACTAGTAAAATCAGTATGCTATTCTCTTCTTTTTTTTTTTTGGAATTACCTAGAATGTTCTAAGACTTGGTTTTTTTTAATCCTACAAAGATATAGCTCTAAAAATATATAGTATAAATTGGGATTAGAACTATGTAGGAAGCACCAGCTGGCTTAGTATCCATTTCCTTGGCCCACTTTGAAGCAACTTTTTTTTTAAAATATAAGTAGGAAATGTGAGAGTGAATATTAAATGCTGTCAAATCAAAATTCCTTTAAAATTGTATTTATAATTATTTATTGAGAAAGCAAAATTATCTATTTGTTTATTTATTTGGATCTTCAAGCTGAACTCCTCATCTATCATACAGAATATCAATTGAACTTCAAATTATATATTTAAAGATTTGTATGAGATTCTCAGTTTAAATTAACCAGTATATACATACATACATATGCATGTAAGCATGTATATATGTGAATATATGTATATATGTATATGTATGTATATGTTTATGTGTATATGTGTATATACACACATATAAATTTAACCAAAATATATGCGTGCATGTGTGCCTGTGTATATACACATATATGTCAACATGTGTGTATATATGTATGTGTGTGTGTGTGTGTGTGTGTGTGTGTGTGTGTGTATGAAAATGTATCAGGCCTTGTCCTATGCAGTTGGATACAAAGAAAAGCAAACACACAGTCCCTGCTCTCAAGGAAATTCCATTTTAAAGGGGGAGACAACATTAAAAAAATTATGTGCTACCATATGTATGTAATGAAAAATGGAGATATTCTCAGGGGGACAATATTACCAAAGGTGATGGGGATGGGGGCTAGTATATTAAGATGCTGACATTTGACATGAGTCTGAAAGGAATTCAGAGAAGCTAAAAAAATGCTAAGGAGGAAGAGCATTTCAGGAATGGGGAAAACCAAATGAAAGGACCAATGAATACAAGACCATGGTTCAGACAGCCAGTCTGTGTCAGAGTCAAAACTTGAACCCATATAATCTTGACTCCAAATCCATCTATTTATCCACTATACTAAGATATATGTGTGTATACACACATATATACACAGAAACATATATATATATATATATATAATATATATGTGTGTGTGTGTGTATGTGTGTGTATATATGTATATGTATGTATCTGCAAACATAGAGAAAGATATGTGGATATAGACACAGATAAATAAAATAGAAGACCTTGACAATGCCCTCTTCAAATGCCTCATTATAACTTTTATTGGAAGTAACCATGTTCTCTAAATGGCTACTGCAGTGTATTGAAAGATTCTGCCATGCTGAAAAGGCTTCAAATATGATACAGACTATATCTATTCTTCAAAGCCAAGGCACCTAAGTATAGTTCAGATCATCAACACTAGGCTGGCCAGTTGATGAATTATTTGCTAATGGGAACTCATAAATCAAAGAAAAATAGAAAATAGAATAGATTCCTTTATGCCCCCTTGCTATGGAGGTAGTAATAGTGACAGAACAGTAGAAGAGAAGGCTAAAGATCACACAGTTATAAAATGGCTACAAATGTTACATGAACTATTGGTATATTAAATGTGAAATCCTTGTCCATTGCCCAATGAGTGGACCTACTTGACATTCTCTTTAAAAATGTCTTCTGAAGACAGAGGATAGGAAAGATTTGTAAAGATTTTCACAACTAAATATTTTCCTCCTCAAGATTCATGAACCACAAACTTAGATTTTAATCTCAAAACTACTGATATGCAAAGTGAGCAATTAAAACTAAGACAAAATTTCCTGGAAAAGAATCATATACAAAGTAAAAGTTCACGTTTTTGATAACACAATTTTGATTGCACTTAAATCAGTTTTAAAGTTTCCTGAAGAAAGGATATAGGAAGAAAATATTACTTCATTGTTATCAAAAGGAGGTGATAGTAAAATATAAATAATTTCAAACACATACACACACATATTTATATGTGTATACTCCCTACGTAAAATTTACATTAGAACAATTTACAAAAAACCTTCATGATGAAAGTATTAGAAAAGAATATGCAGACTTCTGCAAATGATATTCCACAGATGACCATCACAATTGACTAAATAATGAAGAGAATACAACATTCCATAATGTTCATTGTTTTTTAACTGTATAGTATTCATTTTATTAAAGTCAAACATTCAAAAACTTTCCTCCAACCAGCTGTACAACATCCATACTGTTCAAGATTCATTGACATATCAATAGAAACAAGTAATTTTAATGACCCTGATCATTAGTATCAAGTGTAAGAAAAATTGAGGGGATGGCTATTTGCTACAATGGTTTACAACACTCCTAGAGAAGAATCAGGGCAGATTAAAAAATGAAGAGTAACTCCCTGAAGACTGTATGGTTCTCAAGATCCTTCTATTTGTGGTTCACATTATTTTTCCTGCACCAACTCTTTAAACACTATAGAGTTTCATAACACAGATTCAAATTAAGCAGAAGGGTTTTATAGTTGACTATCCACACAGTAAATATACATGTGCTACCTAGTTTCCTCATCTTCATAAGTTTTCAATTGCATTAGAATTTGCCATAGAGTTTTCTTTTTTAAATAAAGTATAAAATCAATGTATAGATGTGTGTTTTGTGCGTGTGTTTGTAAATGTCCTTATGGGAAGAAGCCAAAAGTTTTCCAAATAAGATTAGAGGTAAATTATTCAATATTATTTTAAAAATGCTTCTATAATGAAGCGATAAAAAATACAGCAATATGAAAAGAAAAATAAATGGAAGGAATTAAAATAGGCAATAAAGAAACACTATCATTTCTATAGATAGTATGATGATATACTTAAAGAATCCTAGAGAATCCAAAGAAAAATCCTAGTTGAAATAATGAGCTTCAGCAAAGTTGCAGAATATAAAATAAATCCACATAAATCAACAGCATTTCAATATATTACCAACAAAGTCTAGTAAGTGCAGACAACATAAAGTATTTGAGACTTCCCACCATGACAAACCTGAGAACTATATAAAAACAATTAAAAGCACTTTTTATACAAATAAAATAACATCTAAACAACTTGAAAAATATTATTTTCATGTGTTTAAGCAATGTCAATGTAATAAAAATGACAATCTTACCTAAATTAATTTACTTATTCAATGCCATACTAATGACACTATAAAAAAATTATATTATAATACTAGAAAAAATAATATCCAATTAACCTGGAAAAATAAAAGGTCATGCATTTTAAGATTTTTTTTTATGTGAAGAAAGTTGAACTGGTATAATCAGATCTAATCTATCTTACAAAACAGTAATCATCAAAACATTTTTGTACGGCTAAGAAATAGAATTATGGATCAGTGGGAAAATTAGGTACACAATAAAAAGTAGCAAATGATCATAGTTTTGAGTTTTTGACAAACCTAAGGATCCAAAATAGTGGGACAAGAACTGACTATCAAAAAAATTCTGGGAAACCTGGAAGGCAGTTTGGCAGAAACTACATATAAACCAACATCTCCACACCATATATCAAGATAAGTTCAAAATTAATACATGATTTAGACATAAGGGCTGATGTCATAAAGAAATTTGGGAAGTATGGACTACTTTATCTGTCAGATTTATGGATAAGGGAGGAATGTAGCACCAAACAAGAGATGGAAAACATTGTGGGATGAGAATGAATGATTTTGATTACATCAAATTAAAAAGATTTTGCACAAACCAAACCAATGAAATGAAGATTAGAAAGAAAGCATGAAATTGGGGAAAGATTACAATTACTTTCTGTGATAAAATCCTCATTTCTCAAATATATAGAAAACTAAGTCAAATTTATAAGAATATATGTCTTTCCAAATTGATGAATGATCTAAGGTTATGAATAGGCTGTTTCAGAAGAAGCAGTCAAAGCTTTCTATACTCATATAAAAATACTCTAGGAGCAGCTGGCGCACAGTGGATAGAGCACTGGTCCAGAAGTCAGGAGGGCCTGAGTTCAAATTTGACCTCAGACCCAACACTTGAGACTTACTAGCTGTGTTACCCTGGGCAAGTCACTTAACCCGAGCTACTTCACCAAAAAAATAAATAAATAATGTTCTAAATCACTCTTGGCTAGAGAAATGGAAATTAAAACAAGTCTGAGGTATCACCTCACATCTATTAGGTTGGCTAATTTGATGGGGGGGGAAGTGACAAATTCTTGAGGGGATGAGAACAAATTAGGACATTTATGTGCTGTTGGTGGAGTTGTGAACTGATCCAACCATTCTGGAAAGCAATCTGGTAGTATACTTAGAGGGCCAAAAAAAACTCTGCATACCGTTCCATCCAGAAATGGCACTACAAGGTACATGTCCCAAAGAGATAAAAAAAAAAGGAAAGGGAATACATTTACAAAAATATTTGTAGCAGCTCTTATCTGGATTTGAATATGATCCCCATCTACTGGGGAATGACTGAACAAGTTTTAGTATAGGATTGGGATGGTATAGTCATAGGTAGCTAGATGGCACAGGAAATAGAGTGTGAGACATGGAGTCAAAACTCTTTTTGTGACTTCAAATCTGGCCTCAAATACCTACTAGTTTTATCATGCTGGGCAAGTCATTTAACATTGTTTGTCTCAGTTTCCCTTCTACAAAATGAGATGGAAAAGGAAATCCCAGAACACTGCAGTATCTTTGCCAAGGAAACCTCAAGGGCAGTCATGAAGAGTCAGACAGGAGCGTTTGTCTTAAGAACTTAAATGACTTAAGAACAGCAGCTATTGTACTTTAAGAAATGATGAGCAAAATGGCTGAAGAAAAAAAAAATATATATATATATATATGTGATTCAAAGTGAAGTGAGCAGAACCAGAAAAAATTGTACACAGGAACATCGATATAGTATAATGATCATCTGTGAATTACTTAGCTGTTCTCAGCAATACAATGATCTAAACAAATTGTGAAGGATTTAGGTTGAAAAGTGGAATCCAGCTACAGAGAAAGAACTGACGAAGTCTGAGTGCAGACTAAGTCATACTTTTTAAAAAACATTTTCTTCATTTTCGGTCTGTGTTTTTGTAACATGGTTATTATGGAAATAGGTCTTGCCCAACTTCACATGTGTAATCTAATTGAATTGCTTGTTTCTTCAAGGAAGAGAGAGTGGATAAAATAGAAATTTGGAATTGTAAATTTAAAAAATATATTAAAATTGATTTTCATGTGATAGACAAAAATAATTAAAGAAGAAAATGTGTTTTGTATATTGTATATAATTAGTATACGTGTTTACATATAATATCTTACATTTGAGTTTAAGAAATCAGCTTAACAAGGCTAAGTTAAGGTAATAGTGCTAGACTATGATTTGGAAAAGTTCTGGTGATTTTGGTGGACTACAAATTCAATAAGTCAATGTGTGATATGTTAGCCCAAAAAGTGAATATGATATTGGTGATTCTTTTTTTTTCATCTAAAGACAAGTTTTATTAGAACATCTGCTATATTTGTCAGACTCTTAAGGAGTCTGAACATTAGTAAACTATTTGCTAGATTACAAGAATGTTATCAGTGGCTAGATTTTAAGAATCTAAGCCTGATATTGGTAATTCTAAGTACATAGGGTACTATACTTGGTACCAACCTGGGTTGACTTTCAGACTCAGATACATACTAGCTTCAAATTCTGGGAAAGCTACTTAAACTCTGTTTCCTCATTTCACTCATGTGTAAAATGATATTGGACTGAGATGTTAAGATCCAACCCAGTTTTTAAATGTAGATGCTATGACTCGTAAGTCATTGGGCAAATAATATCCTTTTTGAGCCTCTATGTCTCTTGATGAAAAATGGAAGTCTTGAAGAAAGTGGGGGGACAGAGTTGAGAATCTAAATTATATCAAATATATATTCCCTGATCTAGATCCCTAGAAGACTAGGATAGATTTCCATTGAATGCAAAAAACAGCAAAACAAAGTAACTCAGAGTGAAAAGCTCACTAAAAAATTACTTCATCATTACAAGGTCCATTAGTATGGATGAGAGACTTGGGGAATTATTCAGTTTTTGACTGAATACTAACATGAATAACATTTTTTTCAGTTAAGGTGTTTTAAATAATCATTAGAGAAAATTACACTCATCTCTTAAATTTTCATACCTTGGAGAAATATACAGTGATAAAAGAATTCTAGGTTTTATTGTTTTTATTTTTATTTTCATCTAAGCACATGGAATCTTTGCAAAATTCACTGTTACTTAGCATTTAGACTACTTCTAAATAAAAGCAGTTAAGTGGCTCAGTAAATAAAGCTCTGCATTTAGAATCCAAAGACTGAGGTCAAATATAACCTCAGACAATTATAGTTGTATGATCCTGAGCAACTCTCAATGTTTGCCTTGATTTAATCATCTGTGAACTGGGGAAAATAACTAAGCATATCTTTCAGGATTTTTGCAAGACTGAAATGAAAAAAAAAATTGTGAAGCATTTAACAAAGTGCCTAGCATTTAATAAATAGTTTATGAATACTTAAAGAAAAAAACAAATGAAAGGAGTTCCATATATAAATATTTCTGTAACATACACAAAACTATACATATGCACATATATAATATACATATTAGTTATATATACTATATATGTGTGTGTGCATATCTCCAAAATGACAAAACATTTTTACATCTTCAAAATTTTTGAAGTCTATATTTCAAATAAAGTTGTATCATATTATCTCATTCTCAAAATCCTCAGTGAAAAATATACACAAAGCTTGAATAAAACATATTTTGCTCAGCAAAAATAATTTAAGGGAGGCTATAAAAAGACTAGTCTCCAGAAGAGGAAAAGAAAGTGAATCATTAGTTTATGTCAGCATATGAATATACTAATAATGAAGAGGAAAATATATAGTTTGAATAAATTTTTAAAAAATTGTAATGAACTAATTTATTTTTTTTACAAATGTTTTTAAGCACTATGTAGGTTCATAATAAAAAGTACCACTTATGATATATGTCTTTTCATTAGAAATAGTATAATGAAAATAACAATTAACTTTAAATGCATTCATTAGCAAAATTGAATATTGGAAAATTAATAAAGCAAATAAATTTCAAAATGATATCTATTATTAGCATTACGAATATTAGGAAAAAAATTATAAAAATAAAGTGTGATGGTAGAAAACTCTATTAAGAAAACCACATAATGTGACAAATTCTTTACCTCTCTATTAATTTCTTCCCACTAGTGGTATAAATAGGTGGTACCTCAGACTATATTCCATAAGAGATAAATATTGAAACCTTGGAATAGACCTGAAGCCAATAGTAATCACTAGTCATTCACTCTAACTTTCTGAACGTAACTGCAGATACCCAAAATCCAATACGGCAGTACAGAATCAGACTCCCCAAAGGAAAAAAAAATAATCTCTCCCATGGATAAAGGTAAACCATAGATCTGCTTTAGGGAATAAACAATGAGGAAAGGAAGTTATAACCAGTGATCAGATGCGGTAGGGCCAGTATCCTTCATCCATTTGTTTTGTTTTGTTTTGTTTTTTATGAATGCATTCGCTGTGTCATGCCTAGAATCACCACTCTAGAAAAGAAAAAAAGGGTTCAGTATGTTAGACAATGCCAGGAAAATCATGAAGCTTTCAGCATTTTCTTGGGGTATATGTACAATAATACTGAAATAAATCAAATTCAATCTAATTTGTAGTCATTAACTAATTAGTTACAAAATACAAGAAACTAGTGCAAGAGATACAAGAATTAAATAAGACATGATTCAAATTAATTTTTAAAAAAATAAGTGACATTTATATGGGATGACAAAATAATATTTCCATCTTCAAAATGGTGAGAGTAAAAGATTTAATTGAGGCTGTATTTTAATTTATTCCCAAAATCCAGAGCAGAAGTATATATAAGAATCACACAAAAATGATATTTAAGAACTTCTTAATTCCATGTTGCCTATGAAACAAAAAATATACTGAATAACATTGATTTTAAAATGTTCCACAATCTTACAAATGGACAAATGTCTCCAGGTAGTTTTCATATCATTGCCTCGTTGCATACTATAAATTACAATCCAACAAGAATATAAGCTGTACCACAATCTTATCTCACACTGATGTGTATTTTTAAATTTGTATTGCTTATTTACTTTTACAATTTTAAAAAAATGAATTCTAAATTATCTCCTTTTCTCCCACTCTTCTCACACACCTTGAAAATGTAAGCAATATATACATGTGCACAAATTAAAGCAACTGTGAGGTACCACATCACACCTATCAGATTAGCTATATTTGAAAACATATGTTTCATTGAGAATCTCCAGAGTATTACTAATTTACCAAGAAGTAGAAATTATTGTCATAGTGGCAATTAGAGTTGGCACCATGTATAGAGAACTGAGCATGGAGTCAGGAACATCTGAGCTCAAATACAGCCTGAGATACTTATTAGATGTTTGACCTTGGAAAATTCCCTTAACTTCTATTTGCCTCAGTTTCCTTAAAGCTAAGATGGGGGTAATAATAGTACCTGCTAGACAGGGTTGTTGTGAGAACCTAATATTTGTAAAAGCATTTCACATACTTTCTGGGACATAGAAAGCCTTAATCGTTGTTTTTTTCTCCTTACTTTTTCCCCAATTAGATACTGAATTTATTAGTATTCTAAAATAATTCAAAGTTATTTTCTTGTCTGTTATTGTGGTAATAACATAAATTATTCTCTTGGTTCTACTCAATATAGTTATCATTGATTCAGACAAGTCTTCGAAGGGTCTTTGAATCTGAGATATCTGTCATTTCCTATGGCACAAAAATGGTCCATTAAATTAATTTAATTTACTCAGAAGGTTCTCAATTTATGGGCATCTCTTATTAGCAATAAGTGAAGCCTGTTTCTTGGCAAGTATTTCACTTTCATTAAATATTTTGTAATAAAAAGAATGAATGCTGAAGGTAGGATGTGAGATTGATATGGACTGCTTCTCAAAGTGATGAGCTATAGTTATATCAGTATTACAATTACTAGATTCTGCATAGCCCAGGCATTTAGAGGATATTATTCTCTCCATTTATCAATGTTATTTAAAATGTTCATTGGCAGAGAAATCTTATAAAATCACAAGAATTAGAAGAAGCAAAGCTATTTGTACTTTAAAAACCCTCCTGTTAAAACAGATTATTCCCTACAAAGTTATTATTCTCATAAGATTTTTCAGGGTCAGATTTAAGTGACTAAGAAGATTAGATTTCACCATAATTCACCAAGAGGTGATTTCACAATAATTCATACTTCCTTTAGGTGTTTTACTTTGATCCTCTTATTCTCTCTAGTGTTTCAAATAGGATTAGGTGTTGTATTTATCAAAAGCTTTTTCTACAATTATTGAGACAATGATATAATTTATGTAAATTTTCTTAGTGGAATGGGCAATTATGCTGATAGTTTGCCTAATATTCAACCAGGCCTGCATTCCTGGTTTAAATCCCACCTGGTCATAGTGTATTATCCTTGTAATAAGTTGCTATAATCTCTTTGATAATATTTTATTTAAAATTTTTGCATCTATATTCATTAGAGAGATTGTTCTATAATTTTCTTTCATTCTTTTAGGTACCAGCACCATATTTGTATCATAAAAAGAATTTGGTAGGACTCCTTGTTCAACTCTTTTTCCTAATAGTTTATATAATATTGGAATTAATTGTCTTTAAATGTTTGATAGAATTCCTGTGAATACATTTGGCCCTGGAGATTTTTTTTCTTAGGGAGTTCATTGATGGTTTGTTCAATTTGTTTTTTCTGAAATGGGGCTAAGAATTTTATTTCCTCTTCTGTTAATCTGAGCAATTTATATTTTTAAAAATATTCATCAATTTCATTAAGATTGTCAAGTTTACGGGCATACAGTTGGGCAAAATAGCTCCTAATTATTGCTTTAATTTCCTCTTCATTGGTGTTGACTTCAACCTTTTCATTTTTGATATTGGTAATATGGTTTCCTTCTCTCTTTTTAATCAAATTAGCCAAAGGTTTTTCTATTTTATTGGGTTTTTTCCATAAAACCAACTGTTAGTTTATTTGCTAGTTAAATAGTTTTCTTAATTTCAAGTTTATTAGTCACTCCTTTGATTTTCAGAAATTCTAATTTCATATTTAATTGGAATTTTTAATTTGTTCTTTTTCTAGCTTTTTTTAGTTGCATGCCCAATTCATTGATCTCTTTCTCTATTTCATTCACATAAGCATATACAGACATAAAGTTTCCCCAACACTGCTTTTGTTTTGTCCCATTAGTTTTGGCATTTTGTAGCATTACTGTCATTTTCTTGAATGAAGTTTCTGTCTTTTATTTTTCACTAGTGTTTTGCTTCTGATCACAACCTCCCTTAACCTGACCTCCCTTCTATCATCCCCTGATTCTTTTTCTTTCCCCTTTCCCCTGCTACTTATTCCTTCCCTTCTGTCTTCCCTTCTATCCACCACCCCCTTTTACTTCTTTCCCCTCCTACTTCATAGAGGCTAAAATAGATTTTTATACCCAAGTGAGTTTGTATGTTATTCACTTTTTTTGGCAAATCTGATAAGATTAAGATTCAAACAATGCTTGCCTCCCTCCCTTCTCTCCTTCCACTATAATAGGTCCTTGAACCATATCTTTTCATGTGCTTTACTCTTTTCTGTCTACTAGTTTCCTCTTCTTCCTGTAGTCCTTTTTTTCACCCCATAAGTATTTTTATCATTACATCAAATTCTACTTATACGCACACCATCTGTCTATGTATATCCCTCCTAAATGACATAGTTATGATACAGTTCTCAAGAGTTGCATCATCTTCCCATATAGGGGTGTGAACAGTTTTCCCTTATTGAATAACATGTTTTCTATTTCTTTCATATTTGCCTTTTTATGCTTCTCTTGAGTCTTGTATTTGAATATTGAGTTTTCTGTTTAGCTCTGGTCTTTTCATCAGTAAGGTTTGGAAGTCCCTTATTTCATGAATGTCCATCTGCTCCCCTGAAAAAAATATGCTTAATTTTGCTGGTACTTGATCTTTGGTTGTAATCCAAACTCCTTTACCTCCCTGAATATAATATTCTAAGCCCTCTTATCTTTTAATGTAGAAACTGTTAGGTGCTTCATAATCCTGACTGTGGTTCCATGATATTTGAATTGTCTTTTTCTGGCTTCTTGCGGTATTTTCTCCTTGATCCAATAATTCTGGAATTTGGCTACAATGTTCCTTCAAGTTTTCATTTTCGGATCTCTTTCAGGAGGTGATGGATGAATTTTTTCAATGACTATTTTACCCTCGGGTTCTAGGATGTAATGGTCGTTTTCCTTGATAATTTCTTTTTTTTAATTAATTGATTTTTAGTTTTCAACATTCACTTCCAAAAGATTGTGAGTTTTAAATTTTCTCCCCCTCCCACTTCTTCTCTCCCTGCCCTAAGATGCTGTAAAATCTGATATAGGCTCTCCATATACATTCATGTTAAGCATATTTTCCCATTAGTCATGATGTAAAGAATAATTAGAACCAATGTGAGAAACCATGGGAATGAAGTAATAAAAAAAATGGAAAGGAGAGCAAATAGTATGATTCCATCTGCATTCAGAATTCATATTTCTTTCTCTCGGTGTGGATAGCAATTTCCATCATGAATCTTTTGGAGTTGTCATAGATTCCTGTATTGCTGTGAAGAGCCAAGTCTGTCAATGTCAGTCATCCCATAATGTGGCTCTTACTGTGCATAATGTTCTCCTGGTTCTGCTCATTTCATTCTGTATCAGTTCATGTAAGTCCAAGATTTTTTTGAAGTCTACCTGCTCATGATTTCTTATAGCACAATAGTATTCCATTACATTCAAACTCAGCAACCTGTTTAGCCTTTCCCCAATTAATGGACATCCCCTCAATTTCCAATTCTTTGCCACCACAAAAACAGAGCTGCTATAAATATTTTTGTACATGTGGGTTCTTTTTCCATTTTATGAACCTTTTGGTATACAGACCTAGAAGTGGTATTGCTAGGTCAAAGTGTACGCACAATTTTATAGCTTTTTGGAAATAATTTCTTAAAAGTGCTGTCCAGGCTCTTTTTTTGATCATGACTTTCAGGTAGATCAATAATTCTTAAACTAATTCTCCTGTGTCTGTTTTCTAGGTCAGTTGTTCTTCCAATGAGATATTTCACATTTTCTTCCATTTTTGTCATTCTGATTTTGTTTGACTGATTCTTGATGTCTCATAGAGTCATTAGCTTCTAATTCCCCAATTCTAATTTCTAATGAATTGTTTTCTTCAGTTAGCTTTTGTACCTCCTTTTCCATTTTGCCAATTCTACTTTTTCAGGAGGTCTTTTCTTCAGTGCATTTTTTACCTTCTTTTCTCTTCAGCCAATTGCATTTTTAAGGAGTCATTTTCTTCAGTCAATTTTTGTCCTTCCTTTTCCATGCTGTTGACTCTCTCTTACATACCTCTCTTTATTTTCCCATGTTTTCTTTAATTTTCTTATTTGACTTTTGAAATCCTTCTTGAGTTCTTCCAAGAAGGTTTTTTGGGCTTAGGATCAATTCATATTTCCCTTTGAGGTTTCAGATGTAGGTATATTGACAATATTGTCTTCTTCTGAGTTTGTGTTTTGATATTCCCTGTCCCCATAATAACTCTCCAGTGTCAGTGTTCTGTGCTTTTTGCTCATTTTTTGCCTATTTCTTAACTTTTAAAGTTGGTTCTCCTACCAGAGCACAGGGGGCACTATCCAAGCTTCCAGTGCTGGTGTCCAGGGGCCTGGTCATTGTATTTGTGTACTACAGCCTAAGATGCCAGTTCCTGGAGACTGTAGGGGTCTAGAAGCTTACCTGATGCTGAGATGGGGTCCTAATGGTGGTATCTGGCACGTGCCAGGGCCAAGTGGAGCTATTCTGTATTTCTCTGGCCACTGTGAAAAGTGAAATGTGAAAAGTGAAAAATGTGAGTCTGGCCACTGGAAGACGCCTGCCTTCCCTGTGTTGAGCTGAAGCACAGAGAGATTTGGCTGTTGGAAGATGGCTCTTTTCCTGGAGCTACACTGAGGCACAGATTAGGGGATTTGGCTAGTGGAAGATGCCTGTCTGACTGGAGCTGCTCTGAAACACAGGGAGCTTCAGCTGCTGGAGGATGGTACCTTCCCAGAACTGTGCCAGTGCATGTGGTGGTTCTCTGAGCTGGAGTCTGCTGGTTCCCCTGCTAAGAGAAGCTGATTTTCCATGGTGGGTCTGGAACACTTACTGTCCTGGAATGTGCTCCTTTTACCTTAGTGAAACAGATCTTTCTTGCTGATTATTCAAATTTCTCAGACTAAGAGATTGCTCCACCCCATCTTTCTGCTGGTTCCACTTTTCCATGATTTTTCCTGGGGCTCTATTTTCTGAATTTTTTAATTTTTTAAAGGTCAACAAGGGAGAGTGAGAGCAATTTACTTCTTACTCCACCATCTTGGCTCTCAGAAAAAAATATATACATATACATAAAATTTTAATTGTGTGTATATGACCTTTACATATAGCCATTGATCCTAAATTGGTAGCACCAATATGCAATGATCCAATCAAAGAATACCAATTTAACCTCCAAAATTTTTGCTTCCCTTATCATCTCTGCCAAAAATAATGATTTCACAGTGGGTCTGATTCCTCCACATTCCCGTTTGCTATTTACATCTAATATTATGTCCTGTGGTAGGCTTACTTCTCAAGCAGAAATTGGATTTGATAAGAATTAATGTCAAAAGCAAGTAATATATTGAAGTATTCAAATTCATGGAGATTTCCATATAAATTTGTATTCTTTTTAACTTATGCGGGTTAATTCCACTCCTTTTAACCTTTTAATCTGTTTCAAAATCAATAAAGATAAATCATGGCTTACTTCAACATTAAAAACAAAACACACCTGATAGCTTTAGTGGTTTGGCATAAAATGAATATAAAACCTCAAAGCACACTAGTGGAGAGTTAAAGGGAAGTGTACATGAGTTTCCATTGAGATATAATTCACAGCTGAAACCTCTTTTACTTGAAACATCTTGATGATAAAATGGAGTAGGTTCTTAGTCTATACTTTCCTTCACCATATATGATCCCCCCTTTTTCCCCAAAAAAGTCAAATTCTGCTGCCAATGTTATATATGAGTGACTGGACATGGCAATGCCAATAGGACGCACACTCAGATGTATATATGTGTGTATGTATGTATGTATGTATGTATGTATACACATATATGTGTGTTTTTATACATACACATACCATATATAGGGCATATGAGGTGTTTATGAAGAGTAGTAACTCTGGTGTGAGGGCTTGCTGAGCTCTTTTCAGGGATCCTCAACCATTTTTGGTGTCCATCTGACTCATCCTACTTTCACTTGTGGCTCCAAGGACATGTAGCATGTGCAGGGGCCACACCCCAGTAAACTGTTTTGGCAGATAGGCTAAACCAGTTTGAGGTGAACCAGAGTCCTCAGACTTATTGGTGAATTAGGGAGATGGCTACCCCAAGTATAAGGATCTTCCCAGGTAGAATGGGTGGATAACAATTTGTTCCAACAACCAAGCAGGCAGCTAAAGCAGGGGCTGTGGAGCTCTTAGACCTTAATCACACATTGAAGAGAGAACATGGAGGTATCTATTGTAGACAGCCTTTCAAGTTGCTTAGTCAGAAAGTAGAGAACAGAAAGATGATAATTAGCAAGTATGAAAAGATCAAGTGAGGGATTTTTGAGGATGGCGGGGAAATAAGCAAGTATGTTTATAGATAGTAGAGTTAGGGTACCAATAACTGTTTCAAAACAAACCAACAAAGGAACCAATAGACAGGGATAGACTTAAAATAACTTATAAGGTATGGATGCCACATGGAGTAATCTGTTAGAGGAGAAAAGATGGAATTGGATACCTTGTGCAGGTAGAGTGGTTGGCCTTGGTAAAGTGTAAGGCCACCTCTTCAAGGAAGACAGGTAAATGGGGAATTAAAGACCAAAGACATATGGTTTATATGACATAAAAGAGGAGTGAAGAGGAAGCTCACAGCAAATGGCCTCAATATTTTCTGTAAAATGTGAGGCAAATTTCTCAGCTCAGAATATGATATTGGTGGGCTAAGAAGTTTGAGGAGAAATGAAAAGATTTGGCAGAGTCACTGTGGAGAGTGAGACAGTGAGTTGATAAGGGTGATGTAGTGGGATTACCTGGCAACCAAGAGGGCTCTGTTTAGGAAAAAGTGTAGCAGGCAAAATTAGAATATTCTGTGATTTTCTATGCTTTTATTCAGCAGCATACATGCAGGAGTGCAGGTAGAACTTGGTAGGAATGAGCCAAGACTGAGACTTAGCAGGTACAGAGATATGATAAGATGGAGCAGGAACACAAATGAAGTACAGAGCATAGAGTTAAACTAATTCACCAAGGCATCAAGATGGGAAGAGAAAAGAGAGTGGTTACTGCAGGAGTGACTGCTTATGAGAGAAATGATATATCAAGGGATTGAAGGTCATGGTATGGATGAAGAGTCAAGTTTTATAAAAGAAAGCAGATGAAAAAGTGGAAATCTAGTAGATTGTGAAGAGATACAAGGATTTCAGAATTATTGAATATGAATTTGGTTCATTTGTGGGTTATGGCAATATCAAGGATGGGATAATCATTGTCTGTGAGTGAAATGTGAATAGGTCACAAGAAGTGAGTCATTGAACCACTGAGAAGTTATGGTGTTTGAGAGAGGGGCAATATGTCTATTGAAGTCCCCAGATATGAGGGCAAGATTTTAGAAAGAAAGAAATGTTATGAACCACATACATGTCTTTAAAAAAGGAAGAGGAAAGACCTACAGTCCTGGAGATAATAGCTACTATGATTTTGATTGCATGATACACACACACACACACACACACACACACACACACACACACATACATACATACATATAATATACATATAAATGGGTTATATGTGTGTGAATATATACATATATACATACATACATACATACACACATGAATCCACAAGTTAGAAGTTGCTGAGTGATTAAGGTAAGGGGATATCCTGCAAGTGACAATGAGGAGCAAAGAGTATTCTGTCTTTCCCTTCTTGAGCAGTGACCAGAGGGGAATGAGTGAAGGCAGAGCCAGTCCTTCAAAAGGTGACCAGGTAGGCTGGTCATAGGGAAAGACAGGTTTCAGAAACAGTAAGAAGATGGAAGGACCAGATTGGGGAAAATATTTGGGGTGAAGGGAAATTTACTCTCTATGGAACAAAAACTCTACAGTGTAAAGTGAAAATGTTGGGTGGTGTTTGCTGGGAACTTCGGGGTGGATAGGTTAAGGGGATGGAATAAGGAATCAAGTCATGCGAAAAAAAGAATCATGAATTGAAAGATGAGTAATGAGGTTTGGAAGATGACCTACAAAGATTCAGAATCACTGGGAGGTGTAGGGTATGACAAGGTATATAAGTGTTCATTACTGAGTGTAAGGTGCTTCCAAAGGAACCTAAATATGGGGCTGAAGACAACTGCAGAATAATATAGAAGGCATCCAATCATAGGAAGGTCTTGTTTTTCTTCTCATTTGAGTGCAGCAAAAAGTGATACTTTTCTGGCTCAGGGGATGTCACTTTGGGACAGATAAAAGGTGTCCCAGTCAAGCCCCTTATGGCCTTCCCTGAGAGAATGTGGGCAGTAGGAAATGGAAGGTCTATGGTCAGAAGAAGGTTTCAATCACTTTCACAACACGTTTGGTTATGATCATTTCACAGCATTCAGTTTCTATTGTTTTCTTGTATTTGATCTTTCTATTTTATATTGTAGTCATTATATCAATTGTTTTCTTGGTTCTACTTCCTTCATTTTACTTTCTATAATCTAAGTCTTCCTGGGACTCTTTGTAGACATCACATTCATTATGACTTACAATTCAAATTTTGTTATTCAGTCATTTTTAGTTGTGTACAATTCTTCATGGTGTTTTCTTGGCAAATATACTAGATGGTTTACTATTTCCTTCTCCCGCTCATTTTACAGATGAGCTCATTACAGATGAGCAAATGGAGGCAGTAACTGTCTTTTGCCTTTTCGTATACCCCAAAGCTTAGCATAGTGTCTGGCACTTAGTAGGTACTCAATCAATGTTCATTGATTGATCTACTTTTTCCAATTCTTTCTTCGAATTCTTTGCTTCAATGAAAGTGCTGCTATAAATATTTTGTTATATGCGGGGCCCTTTTTTTGGTTTGTGTGTCTCATTGACCTCCTTAGGGTAATCACTCAGAAGTTGTAACTCTTGTTCAAAATGTGATATTTCAGTCATTGTCTTAGAATAATTGCATTTGATTTTTGAAATTTTGGGAAACTCAGTTGAATTTTCAACTCGAAGATTTTTTTACACACCCAATTCCCATTTATGTGAAAGATGAAGACCCAATATTTCTCAAACAACATGTTAGTTCTACAACTATAATTACATTTTGGATCTTCAACTGAGAGTTGTTTCTAAATCAAGCATCTGGTTAAAAAGATTAGGCTTTAGCTATACACTAAAATGTATCATCTCCATGACAACTTGCAGTATTTCTATGAGGTTCAACTAAAAAAACCCTGCACAATGTACTTTGTAAATGTTACAGTGACATATAAGTGTCAGTTATTTTGATGATACTAATGATTACAATATACATATGAATGTTTGTAAGGTGAGTTGTTCAGTTCATAATTAAATTGGAAAGCATATCTATTCCTTCTCCTCATGAGAGTTGCTCTTTTTCTTCCATTTATCCTGCATTCTACCCTCTACTACCACCTCCCTAAACCTTGTTTTGAGTCTATCACACTCTAGCAGATGTCATATATCTCTATAAGAGCAATTTTACTAATATAACATCGGATAATATGACATCTCTTGTCTAAAACAAACTATAACATTATAGAAATAAAGTCAAAGATAATTTTCTTCACATTTAAATATTATAAAAACATGACTTGTATTATTTTAAATATAGCACTATAAGGTAAGTATACACACACATATGTATGCATATACACATATACACATACATACATATACATATACATTATCTATCTATATAGCTATCTCTCCTCTCTCTCTCTCTGCATAATACATATATATATATATATATATATATATAGCATATAGATTGTATTGTATATGTGTAAGTATTGTGTATATATTGTATATGTATTCTATATAATATGACATCTGTATTATATATGTATTGTGTATATATGTACATGTATGTGTGTATATATATAATTATATACATATATTATACATTATATATATATATATATATATATATATATATATATAGAGAGATAGAGAGAGAGATAGATAGATAGATAGATAGAGAGAGATATAGATAGAGAGAGAGAGAGAGAGAGAGAGAGAGAGAGAGAGAGAGAGAGAGAGAACACTAAGTGTGAAGGAAGGTGGGAGGTGGCTCAGTGGAAACAATTCTGGGCCTGGAGTCAGGAAGACCTGAATTCAAATCTGGCCTCAGAAAATTGCTCACTCTTGATGCTGGAGAAGGAAATGGAAAAACACTTCTGTATCTTTGCAAAGAAGCAAATTTCCCATGGGGTCATGAAGAGTCAGACACAACTAAACAACAAACCAGGAAACTGTATATGTATGTGTACATAGGTATACATATGTGTATATAGACACACATGCATGTCATGTATGTACATATATATGTGTGTGTGTTCATATGACATAGGTATTTTAGAAAATTTAGAATCTTGACAGGATATGTTTCAAGGATAACTATTTTGTTTAGAAATTTAAGAAATATGATATACATTTTGCTTAAAAATCAAAATTTTTTATGGTTTTAAAAAAATTAAGTTTTCTCCATAGATCAGTTGTTTCTAAGCTATTTAGAAGTTGAAGTTATAAATTCATAAAAGAGCCACAAGGGTCTTGAAGGAAATTAGCATAGAATCAAGTATGTGAAGAAAAATGAACAAAGAGAAAAAATAATAAAAAGACACATGGTGATCAAAACACAAGAATAATTGGAGAAAGTGAAAAGCTTCTGAGTAAAAAAATTATTATGAAAAGATAGAAAAAAATCAAAATCTAAAGCAAAACTGAAAGAGCTAAACAATGCATTTTGTGGGAAAGTTTGAATTTATTTTGTATGTTGAAAAGAAAGTTGTTTTAAAAAAAATTATTCTTTCCTTGGGCTCTCCTTAATGCACAGGAATATGTCCTTTTTCATAACCAGCTGGGAAAATGTACTTTGAAGCTTTCAGTAAAAATACTGTGTCTTAGACAGAGAAGAGCTTTATTGTTTCTTTTGAAAATCAAGGCATAAGCATGAAACATTTTTATTTTACTTAATGAGGAGCCTACAAACTGAATGTCACCCTTTTACATATTGTATGTCCACATGGATAATTGCTTCATTTGGCATGGATTAAATTATAACATAAGAAGTCTTCTCTTTTTAATAATAAGGTGAATAATGTAAAAATTATCATATAACATGTTAAATTATTCAATAAACAATCATGCATTATTAATACTGAGAAATACAAGAAAACCCATCACAGCTTGCTACCATCAGAACTTCTCTCAGAAGATAGGTGTTATTGACTTTTAAAAGGGAGTTTCAAAATTGGCAACCCCAAAGCAATAAATGATGCAATTTATATAAGAAGCCTACACATGAATAAATAATTACAGAGGGGATGAATAACCTTGCCAAAGAAATGTATCATAACATGGGCTGCAGTAACAACATCTTTAATGGACTCCTTCAAGTGTATTTGACATCACTGGCAAGCAAAACATGCCCTCCTGATTGCAAAGATACTAGAGAGACATGATTATACAGAATGTACTGACTGGCATATTAAAAGAGAAAGGTATAACATGTTGATTTATTTCAGTTGGCTGTCCCAGTGTGTTAATGAGTTTAATTTTATTCTTTATCCACATTCACATGGTCCCTGATACATTCACTCTTTCTTTGATTCTGTCACTGGGGAAGGCATATCCCTTCTCCTTTCCAACTTGCTAACTTCACCCAACTCACTCCCGATCTTGGATTGCATCTGCCTTCTGACCTCTTTACTTTAGTCTGCCCCACACTTGCATTTATTACAAAGTAATAAAAAAGGATGAGAAGCAAACATTGGATTTTACAAAATTATTTCTGAAAACCTTCCATTATTTTGTATTGCATGAGTGCACACAGATACATACACACATTCATGCATAATATGCACATGCACATGCACATGCATATACACACATGTATATATATATACATGACTGTATGTGTGCATGCACATGAATACATTCAGGCATATATACATAAATGTGCATGCACATGTGAACACATACATACACCCATGCCCATATGCATACACACATGTGTGTACATATACACATCCATATACACAAAGATGTGCACATATACATTTGAATATGTGTGTGTGCAGGTATATGTACTTATGCACATAAATATATATGTAGTGCATATACACATATACATGTGCACATATGTGTATATATATAAATGCTTCCATACATACATACATCAGTATGCATAGAAATATGTGTACATGTGCATGAATGCATGCATGTGTGTATACATGCATGCACGTACATGTACACATATTACATTACAGACACACACACACACACACACACACACACACACACACACATATATATATATATATATATATATATATTCTAGCTGCCTTAGTTTGGCATTCAAGATCCTCCACCATTTCATTCTCTCTTTGTTTTGCATTTGTTCTCTTCATGTAACCTAAATGTCTAATAAACTACATAATTCTCTTTTCTCTGAATATATGTATTTCCCTGAAAACTCTTGGCACACTTTTCCTTACACTTGGAATACTACCACTACCTCCTTGGCCCCATATCTACCAGCTGGAATCCTGACAATACTATAAAGTGCATTATCAGGTGCCTCTTCCTCCATGAAACTTCCCTAACTCTATTTCTTTTTGGATCTCTTATAATACCTGATTTATACCTCAGTCAGGTTTGTTTTATATATATATGTATATATATATATATATATATATATATATGTATATATATATGTATATATATATATGTATATATATATGTATATGTATACACACACAGATATATGTATGTATGTATGTATGTATGTATGTATGTGTATATATGTACACACCACATACACACACATATATAATATTTGGGTGAATTTGTGATATTTACTTGGCTAAATAATTAATTCCTTAAGTCAGGGACCATATTTTTAAATAATATATATAGTATTTACATGAATTCATGATACATACATGGCTAAATAATTAATTCCTTACATCAGGGACCATATTTTTACCAATTTTGCATGCCTTAGCACCTGGCTTAGGGATATAAAAAAGATGGTTTTTGAAGACTTTTGTTGAATTGAACTGAATAGCACATACGCAAATCTAAGAGAGCTGGTGCAGATTTCAGGTGCATAGCCACACTAAATAACCTATATAAAAATGAAATCTTTGATTTTGTTTCCATTATTGCCATAATTATAGTTCATATATTGCTTGATGATTTGCAAAACCCATTACAAATATTATCTAATTTCATCCTCATGGCAACGTTAAGAAGTAGGAGTTTCTTCACACATTATTGTTGATGAAGTAGTGAGATAGAATATTGTTTGTGAAGAAAAGTAAAAGTAGTACTAGTAGTAGTAGTAGTAGTAGTAGTAGTAGTAGTAGCAGCAGCGGTAGTAGTAGTACTAGTAGTAGTGGTAGTAGTAACTGGAATAGTAGTAGTAGTCTCAGTAGTAGTAATTGTAATAGTAATAGTATGAACTACAGTTATTATTACACTTTTCTTTACATGTTATTGTTGATGTGTATAAAGCTGTATAAATAGAGGTGACCTACTGCTACTACATTCTATATTTCAGATCAGTTATTACCAGGTTGAGAGACTAGAAATGTTAATTCCCTTTTGATGGACACTATGTTTCCATGAATACATCCTAAGGCAATCTCCATTGAGAGGTTAGTGTCATAACAATTGCATTAACTCTCTCCATTGGGCTCTATCATAATCTAGATGAATATGTCTATCACACACACACACACACACCTAAAAACACATATGCATGTATGTATTATTAACACAGAATCATAGTTGTAAAGGCTTTTGAGTACAAACATGTGATTTTTTTTCCAGTTGAATCAATTGATGGAGACAGAGGTTAAGTGACTTCCCCAGGATTTCATAGCATTTAAGTGTCTATTAGAATTGAACCCAACTCTTCCTGAACATGTCTGGATTCCACTCTTCCATATATAAACACATACATAATACATATATACACATATATGTGCAGACACATATACACATATAAACAACCTTAATTTCTTTCCTGAATTACAATATAACACCAACCACTACCTATTCAACATTTCAAACTTGTATCTTACGTTAATATCAAACTCAAAATGACCAAAACATTTCTCCCAAAATGTACCCTTTTCAAAAAACCATCCATAATTCTATCAAATACATCATCTTTCTAGTACCCAGGTTCATTATCTCAGAGTCACACTCTACTTCTCATTTTTTCTCACCCTGAATATCTAATTAATTAACAAACCTTGCTTATTCTAACTCCACAATATGTCTCATACCCTTGCCCTCCATTCACACAGTCAACATCCTAGTTCAGCCCTCATTTACTTCTTACTTGGAATACAGAAATCAGCCCCTAATTTTTCTCCCTGTTTCACATTTCACATCTCTCTTGACTCGAATCTATTCTTCACATGGCTGCCAAAGGGATATATCTAAAACACGGATCTGACCCTGACACTTCCATATACAGTAAAATATAATGTCTCCCCTATACCACTGAAATAAATTAAATACAAATTCATATTTGTGGAATTAAAATTCTTCAAAACCTATCTCTTATCTACTTTGCAAGATTATTTATACTTTACTCCCTTTGTCTATAACTTCATGTTCCAATCAAACTAGACTTTTTACTTTACTGGCATGCAATATTTCATCTTAAGTCTCAATGTCTTTGTACAGATTAGCCTGGGCCTGAAATGCATTGCCTCCTTACCTCCATCTCTTAAAACTTGTAGTTTATTTCAAAACAATTTAAGCTCTATTCCTACATGAGTGCTTTTCTGATCCTCCCAAATGCTAGCATCTCCTTCTGAAATTTCTTTGTGTATGTATGCATATTGTATATGCGTAGGTTTGAGCATGTGTGTACGTATTATATAATAATGAACATGTTCTGTGTAAATAGTTATATATAATGTTTATCAACATACATAAAAACCATATACAAATAAGCTGTATACATATGCATGCTCACAAAGATATTCCAGAGGTAGACTTTAGCAGTTGGGAGGATCAGAATAGCACTCATGTAGGAATAGAGCTCAAATTGTTTTGAAGTAAACTAAAAATTGCAAGAATATGGCTGTATAAATATATACAATTGTTATTATAGATGTACTAACACAAGTTACTTGAGGGTAGAGATATTTTTTTTATTATTATACAGAGTTCCTAGAATGCTAATATTGCTTAGCTTATAACAAATGGTTAAAAGTCTTGGTGATTTATTGAACAATTGATTGAATGTCATGAAATCCTAGTGAAGCTTACAGGCCACTAGAGGCCTCAGATCTTTTTTTTTTTTTTATATGAATTATTTTTAAGCCCCATATCCCTCATTCTATACAGATGTTAGTTTCTGCATCCAAGTGCAGGGTTTTACATGTATGTGTAACATTTTGTTTTATCTGATTGAAACTTCAATCAATATTTTTAATCCTATATATGCAATTCAAAATAATTGCTAGTCTTTCCTACTTTGGTTCAAAGTGAAAATTACAAGTGAAGGCATAGCAACCATGATTAAAAGTCCTGAAAGAAAAGAAAAGCAAATATATATATATACATATATATATTCTTTAAATTTAATATTGGCACACATTGTTTCATGCCATCAATTAGAAATCTGTGTAAATTAGTACTGGAGCAGCTAGGTAGTACAGTGTATAGGGCACTGGGCCTGGATTCAGGAAATCTGAATTCAAAACTTGAATCAGAAACTCACTAGTTGTGTGACCCTGAGCAAGTCACTTAACCTTGTTTGCCTCAGTTCCTCAGCTGGAAAAAGAGCTGGAAAAAGAAATTGCAAAGCATTCTAGTATCTTTGCCAAGAAAACCTCAAATGGGTTCACCAAGAGCTGTGCATTACTTAAATGACTGAACAACATAATTTAGCACTACTGATTTTCCATTACTACATTGTTCAGAATTTCAGACAAATATGTTCCTTTGTGATATTGGTAAATATGTGGAATGTGAATACATTAAAATCTTAAATTTAGTGTAGGTATATAGTCTAAATTATATCCAAGCCAAGTATCTTATTTGTTCACAGATTGTAAATTGGTTCTATAAGCAAGGCAATTATCTCTCATTTAACTAGATGGCAGAATGTGTAAAAAATATTGTAGTAGTGTTAATCACACCATGATGTTTAGAGATCTGTAAGTATTCTCTGTAAAGACCCTTCTTGTTAACATTATTAACTCAGTAATTACTCTTCAGTGAGAGGTCATAACTATTTTGAAAGCATAACAGTATATATTCAAAACTAATTTTTGTATTATATGATTTAGTTACTTAAAAATATGAAGTTAAAGGTACTGATATATCTGAGAAATCAGATTCAAAATCTCCTTACAATATCCTAGTAAATTATGAACAAAAAAAAATTCTTCCTGGTTGCTAATCCTTTCACTTTGTATTTCCTTTACATTCCTTTACATTTCCTTTCATGTTTTGTATTCAAAAGAGTTGATGAAGAGCCACTTAGATTCCCCATTAAAATGACCCTATGAATATTTAATTGCACTAATTAAGTCAAAATTCTATTCTTGTTTCCATTTAGTTTAAATAAATCAGTTTATTAAATTATGCTTTGAGAAGTTATATTTTCATTGCATGACTGATTCCTGAAAATAAAATGTCCTGAATTAAAAAATGTATATCTTTTTATTAATGTTTAAATTTTGGGTGGAGTCACTTAAAATGGAGAATCATTTTTACATGTATATTAGCAGCAAAAATTGCCCATCATGTTCCAGAGCTGGCAAGCACTGAAGCCATTATGGTCACAGAATTAAAAGTAAATATTGCAAATTAATCATGCCTATGGATTTATTTAATAATTTTCAAATTACTTTAAAAAATCTATCTATCTAAACTTATAATATACCAAAGAAATTGGTATGATCAGTATTCTTATTCCCATTTTATTGATTAACAAACTGAAATACAGAAATCTTAAGTGATTTGCTCAAACAGCTTATGGATGAAAAAGTAAAGGTTAAAATTCAAATCTCCTAGTTCATTGTTTATACATTTTCAATTACATAGCATATCAGAGCACAGAACTTTCAATAAAATGATTTCATTAATAAAGATGTCAATGTGTTTGGTCAAATATTTTTGCTGACTATGTATTTAAAAATTAATTATGAATTGAAATGCTTACAGCTTTTTAAATTTATGTAGCTATTTCTTTTAATATTATGTTGTCCAGGTTCTAATATTCCTACTTTGCAGATGAAGTAATTGAACTTCAGAGCATGAGAGCTAGAATCTGAACCTTAGTCTTTTGACACTGAGCCTAACATCCTTACCATTAAATCAAGATTCCCTCCTGTACAGGTACATTAACTGTATTTTCAGATGTTTAGATCCATTATGCCTTATCATCTGAAAATAAAATCTGAAAATTGCCTATTTCCTAAATTTAAATTAACAAGATAGATAAAAATGTCCTCATAGTACCAGCAGAGTACAAATAATGATTTAATTTGAAAGCAGTTATGGATGCTTTCTTTTCCAAAGCAGCTCTGAAAATAATATAAACTACACCAAACAATATGCTGAAATGGCCTCAAAAGAACTAATGGTAACTTACAAACATACTTAAGTTGGCAGTTCAATCACATAATGGTTCATACATCTATACCAGAAGGTATGGAAGGTTTGGGCAGAAATCATAAGAAATACAATTCACTTACTAGTTAAAATTTACCTGGATAATAAGGATGCACATATTGCTGTCCATGGTGCTAACAAACCAGTGCTTGATGCACAGCTCTTATACCTGTAGGGCTCTCCACACACACACATACACACATACACATATGTACATACATATATACACACATACATATTATCCACATACATAATCCTATCTTTTTTATAACACAGCTAATATGGAAATAGGTTTTGCATGATTTCTATGTATAATTGATAACATATTACTCACCTTATCAATGGTGGAGGCAGGATTGGAGAAAGGAAAACAATTTAGAACTCAACATTTTTAAAAGAACATTAAAATGAATAATAAGCTAAAAATTAAAAATAGATAAAATGTTAATAAGATCATAGATTTACATGGAGATAAGACATTTGGATACATATAGTCCATCTTTTTTATTTTAAATATGAGAAACTAAGCCCCAGGTAAGTTATGCGCATTGAAAAAGTCATACAGTTTATGGTAGAACTAGAATTCTAACTCAGTTTCTTTGAAATAACAATAAAAATATAATCAATAAAGACTTCAAACTATTAATTTTTAGGTGATATAGGGTAGACAAAAATCTTCAATGCTATGTTCCAACTTCCATTCCTTATTTCTAAAAGTATAGAACATATCTGAAAACTTCACTAGTCTATGATTATCAATCCTGAAACAGTGGGAAAAAATGATGAACTCGATTTCACAGACAAATCCTGAGTTCAAAACCTGTCTTTGTTCTTTACTAGTTATTTCATCTTTTATATCAAGATGCTTCCCCCTCTGGGACCCAGATTTCTCATCTATAAATTGAATGTTTTAAACCAAAAGATCTCTGAGAGCCCTTTCAGCTGTTAATTCATGATCCCATTAACAAACATTCTTTTTTTAAGTTTTTACTATGTATCAAGTAATGTACTAGATCCTCAGATTTTTTAAAATTAAGAACTAAAAAAATGGAGCCAAGATAGTTTAGTAGAGAAACAGCCAGCTGATCTTTACAAAATTTGTCTCCAAACTGCTGTAAAATAACACCTAAAAATGAATTTTTTGGGGGCAGAATCAATAAAAGTTTAGATAAAACAATTTTCTAACCCAAGATAACTCATAATGTAGACAACAAAGGTCTGTCTCACTAGGGTGGTAGTTGTATGTGTGTGGGGATCCTGGAGCAAAGGACAAACCACACAGTGCAGGCAGGCCATACTCCAACAAGCCAGCATTAGGCCTTGGAGGTGGTGGGATTGTCAGGAGCAGCAGCTTCGGGAGTTTTCAGCCCACTGACTATGGGTGGATAAAACAACTAGTCAGAAGGAGCTTGAATGGGATCCTTTACTATTGCTGGGTTCAGGACCTTGTTGCATTGACCATATGAAGGTCTGGTTCACAGTCCCAGAGCCAAAAGGACCAATAGCAATTCTGGCTAAAAAGGAATAATGGCCCCTGTCATGGTTCTAGGAGCAGAATAGTGCTTGTTATCACTCACAGGAGAGTAGGGACCTTGGTCTCAATTCCAACACAGAGGGGAGCTCTAGCAATTTTAGTTCTTGGAGAGTGGGGAACCTGGTCACAATCCCAGGGCCAGCAGGAGTACTTGTACTACTGGCTATAAAGAAAAAAGATCCCTTCCTGGGTAAGTGATCTAAACCTCTCCCTAGATCATACCACCCTGAAAATACAAAAAACCTACAGACCCTCAGAACTAGCCATGCAAACAGTAGATAGATAGCCCTGAAAATTAGGACAGTGCCCCCACAATTCCAGGAACAGGACCTAACTTTGACACAAAGTAAAAACTCAAGAAACTTAGGCTGAGAAATAGGCTAGAAAGATGAGCAAACAATAAACAAATAACATGACCATAATTTAGTTTGGTGACAGATAAGTAAAAGACACAAATCCAGAAGATAACAATGTCAAAGCAGCTAAAAGCAAAATCTCAAAGAAAAAATGTGAATTGGATACAAGCCCAAAATGAACTCTGTGAGGAACTCAGAAAAGATGTTAACAATCAAACAAGAGATGTACAGGACAAAATGGGAAAAAAAATTAGAGCTATGCAAGAAAAAAAAATATGAAGAAACATTTAGTAAAAGAGGCACAAAAAATTCTGAAGAAGATAGTACATTAAGAAAAGAATTGACCAAATAGTAAAAGAGGCACACAAATCCACTAAAGAGAAGAATTTCTTAAACAACAGAATTGACTAAGTGGAAAAGAGGTACAAAAGCTCACTGAAGAAAATAATTCCCTCAAAATTATAATTGGGAAAGCAGAAACTAATGACTCCATCAGACACTAAGAAATAATAAAACAAAATCAAAGGAATGAAAACATAGAAGAAAGTGCAAATTATCTTATTAAAAAAACTGACCTGGCAAATAGATTCCAGAAATTTAATTTAAAAATTGTTGCCAACTGAAAATCATGATAAAAAGATATGCTAGAAATCATATTTCAAGAAAATGTCAAGGAAATTTGCCCTAATATCCTGGAACAAGAGGGTAAAATAGAAATTGAAACAATCCACTGATCACCTCCTGAAAAAATATCCCAAAATGAAAATTCTCAGAAAAAAAAATTCCAGAACTCTCAGATCAAGGAAAAATATTGCAAGCATCAAGAAAGAAACAATTTAAATATTATGGAGCCACAGTCAGGATCCACAAGATTTTACAATTTCCACATTAAAGGATCAAAGGAGTGAGAATATGATATTCCAGAAGGCAAACAAGCTAAGTTTACAACCAAGAAAAACCTTTTCAGCAAAACTGAGTACAATCCTTCAGGTGAAAGTAAAGGATATTTAATGAAAAAGAGGAATTACAAGTACTCTTTCTGAAAAGACAAGATAAGAATAGAAAATCTGATTTTCAAATATAAGACAGGAGAAACAAGTAAAAAAGGTTAATATGACAGATAATTCATAAGAGACTCAATAAGTTTAAACTGGTTGAATTTTTATATGAGATGATAATTGTAACAACCAAGAAATTTATCATTAGTAGGGCATTTATAAGGAGTATATTTCAAGGCCATTAGTGTCAAGTTACTGTGATTGGAAGATTTCAAAAAAATAAAATAGAATTAAGGTGTGAAAAGCTGGGTGCACTGGAAGGGTGAAAGGAGAGGTAGAATAGGATAAATTATCTCACATAAAAGAGATGCCAAAGGAAGAGTTTTGATATTAAAGGGGAAGATGAGAGTGGCAAACAATGTTTGAAATTTACTCTCATCAGAATTGGCTCCAAGAGGAATTAACATTCATGCTTTCTTGACTATAGGAAGCCATATTAACACATAAGGAAGTAAGAAGGGAACAAGTTAAAAAAGAGGGCAATGGAAGAGTATATTGGAAGAGGTGGTAGTCAGAAACAAAACAGACTTTTGAAGAGACAGCATAAAAAAAACAGAGAAGGATAAACACAAAAAAAGAGGGAAAAAGAGTTGATAATCATAACTATGAATATGAGTGAGATTAAATCACCCATAAAGCAGGAGATAATAGCAGAAAGGATTAAAAACCAGAATCCAAAATATGTTGTTTGCCAGGAAAAAAATACACTTGAAATAGAGAGACACAAGAAGAGTACAAATAGGGTACTGAAAGAGAATCTATTATGCTTTAGCTAAGGTTAAAAAAGTAGAAATGGTAATCATGATCTTAAAAAAAGCAAAAACAAAAAAAATGAGCTAATTAAAGAGAAAAGCAGGGAAATTACATTCTGCTAAAAAATACCATAGACAATAAAGTAACATCAATATGAACTCGTAAGCACCAAATTGCGTAGTGTCCAAATTTTTAAATGGACTATAAGAGGAAATAAACAGTAGAACCATATTCATCGGGTATTTCAACTTTCCCTCCCTCAGAAGTAAATAAATCTAACCATGAAATAAAAGAAGAAAACAATTAAGAAGATACATAGAATTTTACAAAAGTTTCACATGATAAAATTCTGGAGAAAAGATGGATTCAAATTGATTGGAAACCAAACAACCTAGTCTTAAAGAATGATTAGTTCAAATAATAAGTCATAGAAACAATAATTTTATTAAATAAGAATTACAGGGTGGAGCCAAGATGGCAGAGGAAAAGCAGTGACTTGCTTGAGCTCTGCCCCAAACCTCTTCAAAACCTATAAAAAAATGGATCTACACAAATTCTGAAGCAACACAACCCACAAAAAGACAGCATGAAACAAATTTCCAGCTCAAGACAATCTGGATGGTTGATCAGAAAGGTATATCACACTGGGCTGGAAGAGAAACAGAGTTCAGCATAGGCACGCAGGCTGCAGCCACCCTACAGCAGGACTCAAAGGACAAATCACTAGTAGCTATGGTGGTTTCCATACCTCTCAACCCATGAACACCAAAGACAACTGAGAATGTCAGTAAGAAAAGTCTGTGTCTGTGGTGAGAGAGAAGAGTGGGTCCCAGGCCCAGTTCCTAAGTGTAGCTTCAGGATGGGGGCTGCCACCAGAACTTCTGGCCCACAGACTGAAGGGGAATCAAATGGTTGATCACAGGGGGATTGCAGGGATTTCTTTGCTGGTGCTGAGGCAGGATTCTTTTGCTTTGGCCGTGCTTGGATCTGGGTCAGAGTTCTGAGTGGCAGTACTGGGGCAAGTAGGAATGCTGGTGGAGTGGAGCTTGTAGTGGCTGTACAGAGAGAATCCTCCTTACACTTCCAAGACGAAAAAGAGTGTTTGTGGTCACTCATAGACCACACAGTCCAGGAAAGGAGAAAACACATCGCCCTTGATCATAGCACCTTGAAAGAACTGAAAACTTACAGGTTCCTAGAAGTATCTATGAAAACAGCTACACAAAATCTCCAAAGCTTGGGACAGTACATTCTACACACTGAAAGCAGACCCCTACCTTAACAAAGAGTTTAAAATTCAAGCAGTTGGCTGGGATCATAAGCAAGCAGCACAAAAAGAGTCAGGCCATAGAATCTTTCTTTGAGGACAAAGAAGATCAAAACATACAACCAGAAGACAACAAAGTGAAAGCTCCTACATCCAAAGCCTCCAAAAAAAATGTGAATAGGTCCCAGGCCATGGAAGAGCTCAACAAGGATTTTGAGAAGCAAGTAAAAGAACTAGAGGAAAAACTGAGAGTGATGCAAGAAAATCATGAAAAACAAGTCAACAGCTTGCTAAAGGAGACCCAAAAAAATACTGAGGAAAATAACACCTTAAAAAATAGCCTAACCCAAAAGGCAAAAGAGGTCCGGAAAGCCAATGAGGAGAAGAATGCCCTAAAAAGAAAAATTGGTCAAGTGGAAAAGGAAACCCAAAAGCTTACTGAAGAAAATACTTCCTTAGAAATTAGAATGGAACAACTGGAAGCTAGCGATTTTATGAGAAATAAAGACACTGTAAAACAAATCCAAAAGAATGAAAAAATGAAAACAATGTGAAATATCTCATTGGAAAAACAACTGACCTGGAAAATAGATCCAGGAGAGAGAATTTAAAGACTATTAGACTATCTGAAAGCCATGATCAAAAAAGAGCCTAGACATCATCTTTCAAGAAATTATCAAGGAAAACTGCCCTAATATCTTAGAAGCAGAGGGCAAAATAGAAATTGAAAGAATCCACAGATCTCCTCCTGAAAAGATCCCCAAAGGAAAACTCAAAGGAATATTATAGCCAAATTCCAGTGTTCCTTGGTGAAGGAGAAAATATTGCAAGCAGCCAGAAAGAAACAATTCAAGTATTGTGGAAACACAATCACGATAACAAAAGATTTAGCAGCTTCTACTTTAAGGGACCAGAGGGCTTCGAATATAATATTCTACAAGGCAAAGGAGGTAGAATTACAGCCAAGAATTACAACCAAAACTGAGCATAAACCTTCAGGGGGGGAAATGGACATTCAGTGAAATAGAGGAATTTCAAGCATTCTTGATGAAAAGACCAGAGATGAATAGAAAATTTGATTTTCAATAGAAGACTCAAGAGAAACATGAAGAGGTTAACAGGAAAGAGAAATCATAAGAGACTTATTAAGATTGAATTGTTTACATTCTGCATGGAAAAGATGATATTTGTAACACATGAGTCTTTTGTCAGTATTAGAGTAGTTGGAGGAGAAAAATTATATGTAATATGTTTAGATAGATAGAGGTCCCAGGGTGAGTTGAAGATGAAGGGGTGACATGTGGAGAATAAAATTAAGGGGTGAGAGAGGATTATATGAAAGAAGGAGAAAGGGAGAGGCAGAATGGGGTAAATTATCTCACATAAAATGGACAAGAAAAGGCTTTTACAGTGGAGGGGAAATGGGGGAAGGTGAGAGGGAATGAATGAATCTTATTCTCATCAGATTTGGCTTAAGGAGAGAATAACATACACACTCAATTGGGTATGGAAATGTATCTTAACCTACAGGAAAATAGTGGGGGGAAGGGGACAAGACATCAGGAGGATGATAAAGGGGAGGGCAGATTGGGGGAGGGGACAATGAGAAACTAACACTTCTAAAGAGGGACAGGGTCAAAAGAGAGAATAAAATAAATGGGGGGCTGGATAGGATGAAGGAAAATAAACTTAGTTTTTCACAACATGACTACTATGGAAGTGTTTTACATGACTATGCATATATAACCTGTATCAAGTTGCTTGCCTTCTCAATGCGGGGGGAGGGGGCAAGGGAGGAAGGGAGAAAATTTGGAACCCAAAGTTTTAAAAATAAAAGTTAAAAAAAATTGTTTTCACATGCAACTGAGAAATAGGATATACAGGAAATGGGGTACAGAAATCTATCCTGCCCTACTGGAAAACTGAAGGGGAAAAGGATAAATTGAAGGAAGAGAAGAGAAGAGAAGGGAGGGAAACAAGGGATATTCAGAATGAATGCCATCTTGGGTGGGGGGGATGAGATGGGGCAAAAATTTGGAACTCAAAATATTGTGGAAGTGAATGTTGAAAACTAAAAATAAGTAAATTTTAAAAATTAAAAAATAAAAAATAAAAACATCTGCGCGAAACCCCTGAAGCTTGGGACAGTGTGCCCTTCACTCTGGAAGAGGAGTCTTACTTTGACAAAGGCTTGAAAGTCCACTAATAGACTGGGAAGATGAGCAAACAATGGGAAAAAAATAACTGAATACAGAAAGTTATTAAAGTGACAAAGAAAATCAAAACCTACACTCAGAAGACAACAAAGTCAAAGTTCCTACATTCAATACTGCCAAGAAAAGTAAGAATTGGTCTCAAGCCACGGAAGAGCTCAAAAAAGATTTTGAAAACAAAGCAATAGAAGAAGAGTAAAAATTGGGACAAAAAATTAGAATCACACGAGAAGTCATGATAAAAGAGTCTTTCCAAGTTTTTTTTTTTTGTCTCCCTGCTCATCATTTCTTATAGCACAATCATTTTCCATTACATTCATATACCACAATCTATTCAGCCATTCCCCAATGTATGGGCAACTCCTCAATTTCCAATTCTTTTCCACCACAGAAAGAGCTACTATAAATATTTTTGTACATGTGGGTCCTTTTCCTGTTTTTATGTTCTCTTTGGGATACAGACCTAGAAGTGGTATTGCTGGGTCAAAAGGTATGCACATGTTATAGTCCTTTGGGCATAGCTCCAAATTGCTCTCCAAAAAGGTTTGCATCATTTCACATCTCCACCAACAATGTATTAGTGTTCCAATTTTCCCACGTCTTCTCCAACATTTATCATTGTTTTGTTTTATGTTAGCCAATCTGATAGGTGTGATGTGTTACCTCACAGTCATTTTGATTTGCTTTTCTCCAATCAACAGTGATTTAGAAGATTTTTTGTACGACTATAGATAGTTTTAATTTCTTCCTCTGAGGATTGCCTGTTCATATCCTTTGACCATTTGCCCTGTTTCTTTCTCTCCAACCAATTTCCACCCTTGTTTATGCTTTTCTCTCTCCTTCTTCACTATTGTTTTGCTTCTGACCACCAACTCCCTCAATCTCCCCTCCCATCTTTTTATTTGTCTTTAACATTATTACCTCTTCCCCTACCTTCTATACACCCCTCCCTTTTCTTTCCCTTTTCCTTTCCTACTTCCTCTGAGATAAGTTAGATTTCTTTACCTGTGTGTTACTCACTCTCTGAGCCAAATTTGAAGACAGAAAGTTTCAAACAATGTTCATTTCCCTCTCTTCTTTCCCTCTATTGTAATAGGTCTGCAAGCCTCTTCATTATGATGTATTTTAAACTTTTTCTGCCTCCTCCTTTTCTCTTATCTCAGTACAATCCTTTTGCTCTGCCTAAATTAAATAATTTTTATAATCACATCAAAGTCAACTCATACCCACACCCTCTTCTATGTATGTTCCTTCTAAATATCATAATAAAGATACAGTTCTCAAGAGTTACAAGTATCACCTTACCATGTAGGGATATAAACAGTGTAACCTTCTTGAATATTTTTTTTTTGTATTTTCCTATTTACCTTTTTATGCTTCTCTTGAGTCTTGTATTTGAAGATCAGATTTTCTGGTCAGCTCCATTTTTTTCTCATCAAAAAAGTTTGCAAGTCCTCTATTTCCCTGAATGTCCATATTTTTCCCTAAACAATTATGCTAAATTTTGCTGGGTAGTTGACACTTGGCTGAAACATGTATAGGTCTGTGAAGGTCCTCCTGCTGGTTCCCCTGGCTATAGTAAGGCATATGGGGGCCCCTGGTGTTGGTGTTTGTCTGCTCCATTACACTAGGGCTCAGGATCTCCTGCTGATTTGCTCAGGTGGAGCTTGCTGCTGACTTCCTGAAATGCTTCTGGCCTGGATGCACTCCTCTTTTAAAACTGAGACAGACCTTTCTTGCTGAGCTCCCATTTTCCTGGGCTAAAATATTCCTCCACTCTGTCTTTTCACTGGCTCCACTCTTCCAGGAATTTTCCAGGGATGCTTTTCTTTAGAGGTCAATATGGGAGAGTGATGTTGATTTATCTCTTACTCTACTATCTTGGCTCCCAACTCCAACTTTTTTTTTGCTTCTCCACCTACCACTGGACAAAGGCCTTATTTAAGCTGATAAAAACAAGTTATTATCAAGAGAGAGCGAGAGAAATAGAGAGACAAACAGATAGAGATAGGGGATTATCTTTCCTAGTGCTTCACAATGGTGGGGATGCCAGGTAATTAGTTTTCATATTTCTTTGTATTGTCCATAATGCCTAATAGAACATTATTCATAAAAACCCTATTCTTAAGATTCCTCTTCATCAGTAATCACTTGACAAAGTGATTAATTAAATAAACATATTTGAGGCCTATCAATGAATCACAATAGATTGGAGCCAGAAAGTGACCAAGAGATCATGCATTTAATTTTCCTAATTTTATGCTTAGGGAAATTGAGGGCAAGAAAAATTAAATGATATAACTGGCTAGTGGTAGAACATGAATTTGAACATAGGTTTCCTTAGCTTTTGTATAGTGTTCTTTCTGTTACATGATGCTTTTCCCACTTTAAACAAACTGATTTCTTAAAACACAGGGAAAAATAAGACATGTTTGTGTAGTCAAGGTAGGATCAAGGGATGAAGGAAAGGGACTGAATTGTTGAATAAACCAGCTCACTGAAGTTAAGATTAAATGAATAATGGCTAGGAAAGAGCATGCCAGGAAAAATGTGATTAGAACACTCCACCTAACAAAACTGGAAGTTTAAAACTGACTGATTATGTACGTGACTTTTTGGATTACTCCTCTACCTCCCACAATGTAGGGGATTTTGTCCTAAAGTTGAACAATAAAGCCAATCACACTTATCCGGCAAAAAATACTAAAATTCTCTTTCTTCCAAAAATTTTGAATCATTTATTGAGATCAGAGTACCCAGGGCAGGGATCTTTTTTTTTTTTTAAATGGCCATTAGAGTTTATATTTACCAAAATGTTTGTGACAGCTACAGTCTGCAAGTGAAATTTTAAATTGAAATCTCTTCCCCAAACCTTATATCATTAAGAGAAAGCAGACAAAAATGCAAGGTGGAAGATTTGGAAGGATACTATAGGACACTTATGTAGAAGATACGATTCACTGGAAAACTATTTTCTGTGAAAGGGACTAGCTAAAATTCTATATAATAATAATAATAATAATAATAATAATAATAGTAATAGTAAATATTATTAATAATAACATAATTTGTTGAAGTGTTGTTTGGTTTCATGATACAATAAAATCCAAAAGATTTTCATTTCATTTCATTAATGAGTAGGTTTGTACAAATCAATTCTTCATCCATGAACATGCTTTGTTTTGTTTTTTAAACTACTAATTAGCCACAAGTCTTTTTATATCCTCTCTGCTCAGCTAACTCAATTCACCAAAATAGTTGGTAGTCTGCTCTTTCAAAGTACAGTGAACAACTCACTTGTCTACCATCCACTCCAGTACCTGGTTATGGGCACAAAAACTTCCTAGTTATTTGAAATATATTTTAGTATCATAACATTTAAAACTAGAATTGGAAAAGGAAAGGGAACAAAATTCATTAAGTAAATACTTTATTCAGGAAATATATTAAACACTTTAAAATATGATCTCATTTTACTTTTAAAAGAACCCTGGGTGATAGGCATTATTATCCCCATTTTACAATTAAGGAAACTGTGGCAGAAATAGGTTAAATGACTTGCCCAGGGGCACAAAGATAGTAAGTATCAAGGGTTGGATCTGAACACAGGTTTCCCTGACTCCTAGAGATGCTAAATGGCACAGTGGATACAATGAGGGACCAGAGTCAGGAAGATTCCTTTTCCTTAGTTCAAAACTACTTTAGACATGTACCTGTTGTGCAACCCTGGGCAAGTCACTGTACTCTGTTTGCCTCACTTTCCCCATTTATAAAATGAACTACAGAAGGAAATGGCAAACCACTCCAGCATCTTTTCCAAGAAAATATTAAATTGGTTAACTGAGAGTTGGATTCAATTGAAAAATGACCACAAAACAACTTTCTTGACTCCATGACAATGAATTCCTTGTCATTGCAAAGGTAACAAATAATAGAGCAAGAATGCAAAGCCACCTCTTTTGAGTCCAATTTTAGAGGACTTGAAACTACTGAGATGTTACCATCAATCAGACAATATACGTTTATTGAAAGCTTACTATATGCCAGGCACTATGATTAGTGCTATTGATAAGAAAAATAAAAATAAAAAAGTAATACATTAGCCTAATAATCTGTCATGCTAATGGTGGGAAAAACATGTACATCAAACAAGCAATCAACTAATCAACAATTATTTATGTAGTATCTGTTAATGCTATTAATAAAATAATACCCACTCACAAGTATGTTACCTTCTAATAAGGGAAAAATAGGTACAAAAAATACAAATACAAAAAAAAAATACAAATCAATGTGTTTTTCTAATTGAGACAGTCACTGGAAGGTAGCATTCCTAGAGTTCCCCTGGCCACATCTTCCACTCAGAAAACTAGAATAAGCCCTGTAGGCTTTGGGTTTTTATAATGCATTTAGTATGAGCACCAATGCCATTGGGCTGTCAGTTAATATCTGCTATATATCACTGACCCCGTGATTAGTGCCATGGTGCCATGGCATCTGGCCATATAACCAGTTAACATCAGTTAGCTCATATAAAGATTATCCTGAGATAATGCAGTAACAGAATTTTTTTTAAATACCCTGAAACTCTGTTATATTCTCCCATATACCAAGATGGTCCCTAAAGAGTATAGGTTCAAACTGAAATATGCATAATAGTTACAAATATTTTTGACATAGTGTGTTTATACACACACACACACACACACACATACACACATATCTATATACATATATATGTATCTATTAAGTACATATATTAAATATCTATTTTAAGTATGTATATACATATAGGGGTGTAGGGTGTGTTCAGGGAAGATTAGTACCTCTGGTGTGACAGCTTCTGAGCTCTTTTTCAGGATTGCTTTCCACCTTTGTTGTCCACCTGATTTACCTAACATCATCTATGGCTCCAAGAAGCTATAGCATACCTGTGGCCATACTCCAGTAAACTGTTCCTACATATAGGCTAAACCCAGGTTAATCAAGGAGTCTAAAACCCATCGGTGATTTGGGAGGAAGGGGGTATCTACCCCATGCATGTGAAGACTTTCCATGATGGAATGGGAGGATAAGAACAATTTGTTTCAATGGCCACGGAGTTGGCTGAAGTAGGCTCTGTGGACTGCTTAAAGCTTGGCTGGACATTGAAAATGCTAAAAACATCCACTGCATCTCAAACCATCACCAGTCATCTTGACTCTGTTCTGCCTCTAGACTGTGATGACTCTGGAACAGAAAGTGACGATGATGACTCCATGCAACTCTGCCTCACTTAAATCCAATGTATGCATGAATCAAAAAATATCACCTTTACATTTCACCATTTCTACCTATCTCGAAGTCTTGCCATGAGAGCCAAGTGATAAAGCAGTGGTGTGGATAGACTGATAGCTGTAGTCACAACCCTGCACAAAGGTGGCCCAGGCCATAGGGTAGTCTCACTGGAAGCAGCAGTGGGATTTGGCAGCCCTCTGGGTGTCTGAGCAGCCTTTTAAGGACCACAATGTGCACCTCCTGGTGTGAGGAAGGCACTAGAAAAGGTGTCCTAAAAATTCTCTGCTTTTTCAACCCTGGCCTGATTATTGTGGCAAGCAAGGATTCCATCCCATGGTCAAAACACAAAAAAGTACAAAAACTTCTGCAAAGGTCATTCCATTCACCACCAGTACAAGGAATATGTGCACACTTATAGACAACACAAAATCCTTTAGACCTGAAAGACAAAAAGCTCTTCTTGTGAGAGAAATCAGCAGGTATCACATCCAAATAGCACCCCTGAATGAAACAAAGCTGTCAAATTAAGGCCAGCTTACTGAAGTTGAAGCTGCATATACATATTTCAAGGCTTGCTGCAGTGAAGTGGAGTGCCATGAAGTTGGTGTAGGTTTTGCAATCAAAATTGACCAGTCAACAAGCTTGCCAGCCTACCAAAAGGATTCAATGCTCATGACAATGTGATTGCCACTTGCAAGAAAGTGCCAAAACACCATCATCAGTGCCTCTGCTCCCACCATGATGAACCCTGATGATGTCAAAGAAAAATTTTATGAAGACCTGGAGATCCTTATCATCAATGTACCAAAAGTAGGCAAGCTTATAATTCTGGCTGACTTTAACGCTAGAATAATCTCAGAGTACTAGACATGGTACAAAGTCCTTTGGAAGAATGGAATTGGAAACAGTAACAGCAATGCTCACTTACTACTGAAGACTTGGGCGTCTCATGACCTAATCACCAAAACAGTGCTCCATTTAGCTAAATGCAATAAAACTTTGTGGATGTATCCTCATAGCAAGCATCGACATTTAATAGACAATGTCATTGTAAGAAGAGACAGACAAAATGTGTGGTAATGTGTGGTGCAGAGTGCAGGACTGATTATAGACATCCTCTCCAAGTTTAATATTCACATTCAACAAAAGTAGCAGCCCCAAAACGAATTGACCACTAGAAGAAGCAATGTCAACCGATTAGAACACTTCTCTGAGTGGGAAAATTTTGTCACCTACTTGGAGGGTATATTGATCAAATACGTGGTTGTCAACAATGGAGCAGAAAAGGAGTGATAAACTTTCAGAGATTTGGTGAACAACATTGAAATTGCTTCCCTTGGTCAGAACAGTCATAAATTTCAAGGCTGGTTTGATGAAAGTGATGTGGAAGTTCAGTAGCTGATATATGATAAATGAGAACTTCGCAGGGTTTACCTGCAGGATAGTTCATCCATCTCTAAGAAGATAGCATTTAATTCCATGAAAAGTAAAGCACAAGAGAGGCTTAGAGAGCTGCAAGATTCTTAACTCAGTAAGAAGGTAGAGGAAATTCAGTGTTATGCTAACAGTAACAATCCAAAGCTCTTTCATGATGCCCTGGTGGCTATTAATGGGCCAAATATCTATGCTGTATCTCAATTACTCACTGCTGATAGAGCCACATTGATTAGTGATAAAGACATGATCCTAGAGAGTTTTCAGAGAAAGACATTATAGCTAGCTCTAGTCATATGAAAAATTCTCTAAATGACTAGTGACTAGAGAAATGCAAATCAAAACAACTGTGGGGTACCACACCACACCTATAAGATTGGCTAACATGACAAATAAGGAAAATGATAAGTGTTAGAGCAGATGTGGGAAAATTGTAATACTAATACATTGTTGCTGGAGTTGTAAACCAATCCACACATTCTGGAGAACAATTTGAAAGTAGGCGCAAAGGGTTATTAAAATTATCTATAGGGGGGTGGAGTCAAGATGGTGGAGTGAAAGCAGTGAATTGCTTGAGCTCTCCCCCAAATCCCTCCAAATACCTATAAAAATGGCTCTAAATAAATTGTAAAGCAGCAGAACCCACAAAAAGACAAAGTGAAACAAATTTCCAGCCCAAGACAACCTGGCTAGTTGATTGAAAAGGTATATCACACCAGTTTGGGAGAGGAATGCAGTGCAGCATAGGGGCACAGGCCACAGCTAACCTGGAGCAGGTCTCAGAGAACTGAATCACAGGCTGTAGTGGTTTCCAGACTTCTTAACCCATGAATGCCAAAGACAACTTAGAAGGTCAGGGGAAAAAAGTCTGTTTCTATGGTGAGATAGAAGCACAGGCTCCCAGCCTTATTCCCCAAGCTCAGCCCTGGGGCATGAGCTGCCTCCTGAGCTTCTGGCCCACATACTGAGAGGGAATTGGGTGGCTAATCAGAGGGGAATTCCAGGGATCTCTTTGCTGGTGCAGGATTCTTTTGCTTTGCCTATGCTTGGATCTGGGTCACACTGGTGGTCCTAGGTTGAGGAGGAGCTCTGGTGTGGTAGAACTTGTAGTGGCTGTGGAGAGAAAAGCCTCAAAGTTTCAAGACAGACAAGAGTTCTTGTGGTCACTTATAGACCAGAGTATAGGCCAGGTAGGGAGCAAAAACCTTACCCTTGATCATAGCACCCTGGAAGAACTGAAAATTTACAGGTTCCTAGAAGTATTTCTGGAAACAACTGCACAAAACCCCTGAAGCTCTGGGCAGTACATTCTCCACACTGGAAACAGACCCCTATTTTGACAAAGAGTTTATAACTCAAGCAATTGGCTGGGATCATGAGCAAGCAGCACAAAAAGAGTCAGACTGTATTATCTTACTCTTGGGGACAAAGAATATCAAAACATACAACCTGAAGAAGATAACAAAGCCAAATCTCCTACATATACAGCCTCCAAGAAAAATATGGGGACATCCACTTCTGGGAGCCAAAATGGTGGAGTGAAAAGGTAGTTACTCTCACTGTCCCCTATCAACTTCTGAAAACCCAGAAAATATTACCCCGGGAAAAAAAAAAAAACCTGGAACACTGAACTAGAAGAAAGACAGGGAGCAGCAGTACAGCAGCCCAGCAAACAGGTCTCCCAGTACCTCAGCAAAAATAAGGCCCCATGCAGATAAGTACCCTGAAGCATTCATCTGAAAAGAGCTGAAGAAAACAACCTAAAGTTCCCCAGCCTTGCTGATTCCAACCCAACACCAGGTGAGCTGTCAGAACCTCAACTGCAACCAGGAAAGATCCTGAAGCCCAGGTGGTAGAGCAGGCAAACACCAACACCTGGACCTCCAGTGCCTCAGTGAGGGCAGGAGGAACCAGTGGAAACCAGCTCAGAGAACCACCAGGTGCCTCGGCACTCTACCACAAAGGAATCTCCCAGTGCATTAGCAGAAATGAGGGAGAACACTGCAGGGGCCCCAGGCAGATAAACACCCTGCAGCACCCATCTAAAAGGAGCTGAAGAAAGCTAAAGGAAAGGAAAAGCAGGCTAGAATTGCCTGAAAGTTCCAGCCTTGCTGATTCCAGCCCAACAAGGTAAGCTGCCAGAAACCTACAGCCTCCAATTGCCAACATAAGAGGCCCCAGCACACAAAGCCAGTGACCAAGACCTAGGCTCCCAACACAAGAAGCTTGGGTCAGTGCCCTCTGTTCCCCAGCAGGAGAGCTCAATCTCTTTAAAGGCCAGGGAATAAAGAAACACCATGAGTAAAAAGAAACGTACCATAGATTCATATTATGAGAAGAGTGAAGATCAAGACAGAAATTCTGAAGAGGACAACATTGTCAACAAACCCACATCTGCAACAACAAAAGGGAATATGAACTGGTCTGAAGCCCAAAAAGCCTTCTTAGAAGAGCTCAAGAAGGATTTTAATAGTCAAATGAGAGAGGTAGAAGAGTCCTTCAAAAATACAATTGGCCAATTGGAAAAAAATACACTGAAGAAAACAAGTCCCTAAAAAACAAATTGGCCAATTGAAGAAGGAAGTACAAAAACTAACAGAAGAAAACAATCTGTTAAAAACTAGAATTGGACAAATGGAAACTAATGTCTCTATGAGAGAGCAAGAATCAGTCAAACAGAAAAAAAAAAAATAGATGAAAATAAAATACCTCATCAGTAAAACAACCGACCTGGAAAATCGATCAGGAGAGACAATTTAAAAATTATTGGACTACCTGAAAATCATGATGAAAAAAAGAGCCTGGACAGTATCTTTCAGGAAATCATAAAGGAAAACTGCCCAAGTCCTAGAACCAGAAGGGAAAATAACCATAGAAAGAATCACCATCACCACCTGAAAGAGATCCCAAATTGACAACGCCAAGGAATATAATAGCAAAATTCCAAAATTACCAGATGAAAGAGAAGGTGCTGCAAGCAGCCAGAAAGAAACAATTTAAATATCATGGAACCACAGTCAGGATTACACAGGACCTTGCAGCTTCTACATTAAAAGACCGCAGGGCATGGAACATGATATTCCATAAGGCAAAGGAGCTTGGAATGCAGCCAAGGATCAATTACCCAGCAAAAATGAGCATCATTTTTCAAGGGAGGAGATGGATATTCAACGAAATAGGAGACTTCCAAACTTTCCTGATAAAAAGACCAGAGCTCAACAAAAAATTTGATCTTCAAGTACAGGACTCAAGAAGGACTTAAAAAGGTAAATGGGACAGAAAGATACAATATGTTGTTAATAAGGGGGGCTGTTTAAACCCTACAAGGGAATATGACACTTGCAACCTTGAGAACTGTATTGTTATTACACCATGTTAAAGGAGTATACATAAAGAGGGTGGATATTAGTTGACTTTGATGTAATGATAAAAAAAAATCTAATCAAGTGGGTTAAATGGATCCAAATAAGTGGATCAATCTGATCTTAGAAAATGTACTGAGAAAGGAGGAGGCAGACAAGGGTAAATTACATTACAGGAAAAGACACAAAATCCTATTACAGCAGAGGGAAAGAAGGGAGGGGGTGAGCATTGTTTGAACCTTACTCTCATCAGATTTGGCTCAAGAAGGGCATAATAATCAGTTAGGTATAGAAATCTAACTTGCCCTATAGGCAGTAGGAGGGAAAAGGGGAAAGAAAAGGGAGGGGGAAAAAGGGAGGGAAGAAGCAGTAAGAGTAAAGGGGAAGAAAAGGGAAAGGGATAATAAAAGGGAGGGACTGAAGGAGGCGTGGTCAAAAGCAAAACACTAGTGAAGGGGGAAAGGAAAAAGAAAAGAAAAGCATAAATGGGGGGAAAAGGATGGAGAAAAAGACACAGATAGTAATCATAACTGTGAATGTGAATGGGATGAACTCTCCCATAAAATGAAAGTGGATTGCAGAATGGATTAAAAACCATAATCCTACAATATGTTGTTTACAGGAAACACATTTGAAAAAGAGTGACACATACAGGGTAAAGGTAAAAGGCTGGAGCAGAATATATTATGCTCAGCTGAAGTAAAAAAAGCAGGGGTAGCAATCCTGATCTCAGACAAAGCAAAAGCAAAAATAGATCTAATCAAAAGAGATAAGGAAGGAAACTACATCCTGCTAAAAGGCACCATAGACAATGAAGTAATATCATTACTAAACATATATGCACCAAATGGTATAGCATCCAAATTCTTAGAGGAGAAGTTCAGGGAGTTACAGGAAGAAATAGACAGCAAAACTATACTAGTGGGGGACCTCAACCTCCCCTCTCTGTACTAGATAAATCTAACCACAAAATAAACAAGAAAGAAGTTAAGGAGGTGAATAGAACATTAGAAAAGTTAGGTATGATAGACCTCTGGAGAAAACTGAATGGGGATAGAAAGGAATATACTTTTTTCTCAGCACATGGCACATAAAAAAATTGACCATGTACTAGGGCATAAAAACCTCACAATCCAATGCAGAAAGGCAGAAATATTAAATGCATCCTTTTCAGATCATGATGCAATAAAAATTATATGTAATAAAGGGCCATGGAAAGATAGACTAAAAAAAATTGGAAACTAAATAATCTAATCCTAAAAAATGATTGGGTCAAACAACAAATCATAGAAACAATCAATAATTTCATTCAAGAGAATGACAATAATGAGACAACATACCAAAACTTATGGGATGCAGCAAAAGCAGTTCTTAGGGGAAGTTTTATATCTCTAAATGCTTACATAAATAAAATAGAAAAAGAGGAGATTAATGAATTGGGCATACAACTAAAAAAACTAGAAAAAGAACAAATTAAAAATCCTCAACTAAACACCAAATTAGAAATATTGAAAAAAAGGAAAAATTAATAAAATTGAAATTAAGAAAACTATTGAACTAATAAATAAAACTAAGAGCTGGTTTTATGAAAAACCAATAAAATAGATAAACCTTTGGTTAATTTAATTAAAAAAAAGAAAGAAGAAAACCAAATTACTAGTATCAAGAATGAAAAGGGGGAAGCTACCACCAAGGAAGAGGAAATTAAAACAATAATTATTTTGCCCAACTATATGCCAACAAATTTGACAATCTTAGTGAAATGGATACATATTTACAAAAATATAAATTGCCCAGATTAACTGAAGAGGAAGTAAAATACTTAAATAACCCCATCTCAGAAAAAGAAATTGAACAAGCCATTGATGAACTCCCTAGGAAAAAATCTCCAGGGCCAGATGGATTTACATGCAAATTCTATCAAACATTTAAAGAACAATTAATTCCAATACTATATAGACTATTTGGGAAAATAGGTGAAGAAGGAGTCTTACCAAATTCTTTTTATGATACAAATATGGTGTTGATACCTAAACCAGGAAGAGTCAAAATAGAGAAAGAAAATTATAGACCAATTTCTCTAATGAATATAGATGCAAAAATTTTAAACAAAATACTAGCAAAGATTGCAGCAACTTATCACAAGAATAATACACTATGACCAGGTAGGATTTATACCAGGAATGCAGGGTTGGTTCAATATTAGGAAAACTATCAGCATCATTGAGCATATCAACACCAAAACCAACAGAAACCACATGATCATCTCAATAGATGCAGAAAAAGCTTTTGATAAAATACAACACCCATTCCTATTAAAAACACTAGAAAGCATAGGTATAAATGGAGTCTTCCTTAAAATAATAAATAGCATCTATCTAAAACCTTCAGCAAGCATTATATGTAATGGGGACAGGCTAGAAGCATTTCCAATAAGATCGGGGTGAAACAAGGATGTCCATTATCACCACTGTTATTCAATATTGTACTGGAAACCTTAGCTTTAGCAATAAGAGAAGAAAAAGAAATTGAAGGCATTAGAATAGGCAAAGAAGAAACAAAGCTATCACTCTTTGCAGATGACATGATGATATACTTAGAGAATCCTAGAGAATCAAGTAAAAAACTACTTGAAATAATAAACAACTTTAGCAAAGTTGCAGGCTATAAAATAAACCCACATAAATCATCAGCATTTCTATATATTACCAACAAAGCCCAACAGCAAGAGATAGAAAGAGAAATCCCATTTAAACTTACTGTAGACATTATAAAATATTTAGGAGTCTACCTCCTGAAACAAACCCAGGAACTCTATGAACACAATTACAAAACACTTTTCACACAAATAAAATCAGATCTAAATAATTGGAAAAACATCAGCTGCTCATGGGTAGGCCAGCTAATATAATAAAAATGACAATCCTACCTAAGCTAATTTACTTATTCAGTGCCATACCAATCAAACTACCAAAAAATTATTTTATAGAGTTAGAAAAAATAATAACAAGATTCATTTGGAAAAAAAAAAGGTCCAGAATATCAAAGGAACTAATGAAAAGAAATGCAGGGGAAGGTGGCCTAGCAATTCCAGATCTTAAATTGTATTATAAAGCAGCAATCATCAAAACTGCTTGGTACTGGCTAAGAAATAGGGAGGTGGATCAGTGGAATAGGTTAAATATGCAAGACACAGTAGTCAATGACTATAGTAATCTATTATTTGATAAACCCAAAGACCCCAGCTTCTGGGATAAGAACCCACTCTTTGAAAAAAACTGCTGGGAAAACTGGAAAAGAGTATGGCAGAAACTAGGCATAGACCCAAATCTCACACCATATACCAAAATAAAGTCAAAATGGGTTCATGACTTAGATATAAAGGCTGATACCATAAGTAAACTGGGAGAACAAGGAATAGTTTACCTATCAGATCTATGGAGAACAGAAGAATTCATGACCAAACAGGAGATAGAGAACATTATGAAAAGCAAAATGGATAATTTTGATTACATTAAATTGAAAAGTTTTTGCACAAACAAAGCCAATGCAACTAAGATTAGAAGGAAGGTAGAAAATTGGGAAAGAATTTTTACAACCAGTCTCTCTGATAAAGGCCTCATTTCTAAAATATATAGAGAATTAAGACAAATTTATAAGAACACAAGCCATTCCCCAATTGATAAATGGTCAAAGGATATGAACAGACAGTTCTCAGATGAAGAAATTAAAGCCATCTATAGTCATATGAAAAAATGCTCTAAATCATTATTGATTAGAGAAATGCAAATCAAAACAACTCTGAGGTACCACATCACACCTATCAGATTGGCCAACATGACAAAACAGGAAAATGATAAATGTTGGAGAAGATGTGGGAAAATTGGAACACTAATACATTGTTGGTGGAGTTGTGAAATGATCCAACCATTTTGGAGAACAATTTGGAACTATGCCCAAAGGGCTACAAAAATGTGCATACCCTTTGATCCAGCAATAGCACTTCTAGGGCTATATCCCAAAGAGATCAAAAAATGGGAAAAGGACCCACATGTACAAAAATATTCATAGCAGCTCTTTTTGTGGTGGCAAAGAATTGGAAATTGAGAGGATGCCCATCAATTGGGGAATGGCTGAGCAAGTTGTGGTATATGAATGTAATGGAATACTATTGTGCTATAAGAAATGATGAACAGGCTGACTTCAGAAAAACCTGGAAAGACTTGTATGGTCTGATGCTGAGTGAAGTGAGCAGAACCAAGAACTTTGTACACAATAACAGCCATGTTAGCAATGACTAATATTGATAAACTGAACCCTTCTCAGCAATACAAGGATCTAAGACATCCCAGAGGCCTCGATGGAAAATGCTATCCACATCCAAAGAAAGAACTATGGAAGTTGAATTGCTATTTTTTTTCTCTTCTGTTTTTTTGTTTCATCTTTCTGATGGTTCCTCCTATTGGTTTTAATTTTTACTTACAACTTCACTAATGTGAAAATATGTTTAATAGGAATGTAAATATAGCCTATATCAGATTGTGCACCATCTTGGGGAGGGTGTGGGAGGAAGGGGGAGAAAAATTTTCAACTCAAAAGCATATGGAAGTGATTGTTGATAAATCAAAATAAATTAATTAAAAAAATAAATAAAGGAAAAATAGAAAAGAAAAAGAAAAAGAAAAATAAGAACTTGTTCTAGGACATGGAAGAGCTCAAAACGGATTTTGAGAAGCAAGTAAGAAAAGTAGAGGGAAAACTGAGAGTGATGCTAAAGGAGACCCAAAAGAAAAAATACTGAAGAAAATAACACCTTAAAAAATAGCCTAACAGGGGCAGCTAGGTGGTGAAGTGGATAGAGCTCCAGCTTTGGAGTCAGGAGTACCTGAGTTCAAATCCAGCCTCAAATACTTGATACTAGCTGTGTGACCCTGGGCAAGTCACTTAATCAAATGCCTCACCAAAAAAAAAAAATAGCCTAACCCAAATGGCAAAAGAGGTCCAAAAAGCCAATGAAGACAAGATGCCCTTAAAAGGAAAACCAGGCCAAATGCAAAAAGAAGTCCAAAAGATTACTGAAGAAAATGCTTTCTCAAAAATTAGAATGGAAAAATTGGAAGCTAGTGACTTTATGAAAAATGAAGACACTGAAAAACAAATTCAAAAGAAAGAAAAATTAGAAAACGATGTGAAATATCTCATTGGAAAAACAACTGATCTGGAAAATAGATCCAGGAGAGTAATTTAAAAATTATTGGACTATCTGAAAGCCATGATCAAAAACAAAGCCTAGACATCATCTTTCAAGAAACTATCAAGGAAAATTATCTATAGCCTTTGATCCAGCAATAGTGCTGCTAAGTCTGTATCCCAAAGAGACCATTAAAAAGGACTCATAGAAACAAAAAATATTTATTGCAGCTCTTTTTGTGGTGGAGAAGAATTGGAAATGGTGAGGATGGTCATCATTTGAGGAATGGTTAAACAAGTTGTGGCACTTTAATGTAATGAAATAATATTGGTCCATAAGAAATGATGTCCAGGTGGATTTCAGAGAAACCTAGAAAGACTTACATGAATTGATGCTGAGTGAAGTTAGCAGAACCAGTGAACATTGTACACAATAATAGCAAATTGTGCAATGTTCAACTATGATACACTCAACTCTTCTCAGTAATAAAAGGATCTAAGAAAATTCCAAAATACTCATCTTGGAAAATACTGTTAACATCCAGAGAAAGAACTATGGAGTCTGAATACAGATTGAAACATAAAATTTTCACCTTTTTTTTTCTTTTTCATTATTTTCCCCTCTTTCTTCTGATTCTTCTTTCACAATATGACTAATGTGGAAATGTGTTTGATACAATTTTAGATGTATAACCTATTTCAGAATATATGCATTCTTGGGGAGGGAAGACAGGAAGAAAAATCTGGATTTCAAAATCTTACAAAAATGAATGTTGAAAACTAGCTTTGCATGTAATTGGAAAAAGTAAAAGACTACTAAATGCAAAATAATACGTGTTTATCATGTAAACATTTTAGCACTATAATTTCTGAACTCATTGTTACAATAAGTTTAATGTACCAGCCAAAATCAATTATGTCATGGAGAAATTCTGTCGTATTTTACTTTTATTCTTCGATTTATTGCTTTTCCAAATAGCATCACTCAGGCATTTCATGTGGTTAACCTGTGAAATACGCCTCTTTGAATAATTACACATTCTTAGACTATATAACTCAGGAGCATAGTGTGTTTCTTAATCATTCCTGGTCTTTGTTCTTTCTTTGGTTTTGAGCATAAGATAGCTATGCCACATTTTGCAACTTCTGTGCTATTTTTCATAAAATGGATTTGTAAAGAAAGTATCATAAGGTCCAATAATAATAAAATGTCATAGAATCATAGGATTTAAGAGTTGCAAGAGACCTCAACAGCCACATATTTAAATCCATATATGAAGTGTATTCCAGTATAACATGGATGAAGTGGTTTTCTAGCCTGTGCTTGAAGAACTTGAAGAAGGAACAAGATTTGCAAACCCATAACCTCCCAAATAAGATATTTCTGTAGCATTTAAGAATAATACACACTTTATTTATGGACAGGTGAGTAGTGCTATGAGACTCTGGGGAAGTCACTTAACATCAGTTGCCTCAGTTCTATCATCTGTAAAATGAGTTGGAGAAGGAAATGACAAACTACCCCAGTATCTTTGCCAAGAAAACCACAAATGAGATCAAGAAGTGTTATGCAAGACTGAAAAATGAGTTGAAGAACAATAGTAAAGTCATTACCATTGCCATTTTACTCAAAGCAAATTTAAGTTGAGAGAAAAAAAAATGTCTTCTCCATAGTAATATACCTAATCAGTACCTGAGCTTTAACCTAGTTCTTTTTATATACAAGTGTTTGACCCCCAACATCAGAGTGGTTCAGAAAATCTCACATAGTTTTATTAAAAAATTGTATCCCAAGTCCTCTCAAGAAGAATCTTTTCTATAACAAAGAAAACTGGTTAAATTGTACTTGTCACCATTTTTCACTCATCCGTTCTTTCATCTAATGAGCACCCATTAAGCATCTATTAGGAGGAAGCACTCTACTAGCCACTGAGCTTAAAAATATAATGACAAAACAGTCCCTACCCTGAAGAATATATTCTCCTGGACTAGTGAGATTTAGGGGTGGAGGAAGACGCCAGTGTATTCAAGTATTAAAATAATCGTCTTTTGAAATGTTTAAAAACCTATAATATTGTGAGGATAACACATTTTTGCTGTTGAAATATCTTGTCTGGAAATGAGAAGCTTTCATTATTTACAGTGTAATACCAAAAACATCAGACTTTGGGGTGGCTAGGTGGTGCAGTTGATAGAGCACGAGCCCTGAAGTCAGGAGGACCTAAGTTCAAATCTGGCCTCAGACACATAACACTTACTAGCTGTGTGACTCTGGGCAAGTCACGTAACCCCAATTGCCTCACCAAGAAGAAAAAACAAGAAAAAACAAACAAACAAAAAAAAATGTTGAACTTTCAAAGACATTCACAACCTGGCCCCAAATGACATGTCCAAATTTTCTCACTACCCAAATATATTTAAAAATAAAGAAATATTTATTGCACACTTATCAAATATCATAGATTGTCCAAGGTTCTGGGAATACAGAGATGAAAATAATGCAACACCCATGCTCATGGAATTCATATTCTAGTAGAAAATACATAACTTATAAACAAATAAGTATAATAGGAGGCAGAATGTAGAACAACACAATTGATGGTAAAAAGGGCAGATGAGTATGGACAGAGTTCTATAAGGAATATTAAAAGGGAGAGATCTTTTTTTAGCTGGGAGGTTCAGAGAAAGCTTCATAAAGTGAGCTATCCCTGACCTAGACCATGAAAAAGAGACTTCTCAGAGGCAGAGAAATGGCTAAATAGTGTGTTATGTGTGAGGAAGATGGAAAAGAAGTACCAAAAAGAAGGCTAAGATAGAGTACTACTTCACTTTCCTAAAAACATAGAATGTAAAAGGCAGCTAGAGAAGTATGTTGAAGACAATGTGTGGGAGGCTTTGAAAACTGAAATGATGTCATCATCATCATCATCATCATCATCATCATCATCGCTCACATTTATGTAGCACTTTAGGTTTGCTAAGTTCTTTACATACATTATCAAATTTGTTACTCAGAATAAACCTATGAGGTACATGTTGCCATCATTTCAATTGAAGAAGGGGAATAAAACAGCTTCAAGGAGATTTAGAGACTCAGCCACAGGCACACAGGTAGGAAAAATCTTGAGCAGGATTCCAGCTCAGGTTTTCTTGTCATTAGGAAGATTGTTCTATTTCCTCAAGAGAGATGCACTGGAGGGTGAAGATGCCCGAGGAAGGAATACTACTTGGAATGATATTGGAAGAGTCCAGATGAGACATTAAAAGGGTTATGACAGTGTGAATGGAGAAGTGGGGGAGTGAACAAAGAACTATGAAGAGAAGGAAACAATAGCAGTGTGCAAATAATTGTGTATAGTGGTCGGCCAGAGAGAAGAGCAAAAGAGCATTACAGTTACAGGTAGTTATTAGTGGTAAATGGAGTCTAAATTAGCTTCTAAGGCTTTGAAGAATGTTCATTTCTTCCCTCACTGGGAAAGGCTCTCAGGTTTTTTGGAGGATGTTCTTCTACCTTGAGCATCTTAATCGTTTGTCAGAATGCTCTCTGCCTACTGCAGGCATTACAATATACATGTTGGGTGAGTTGAATTTAATAGGTCACAAAAACCAAGAATTTTGATTCTGAGGCTAAGGAGGAGAAGGGATGTGAAGATTGGTGTGGGATTTCAGTCATTAGGTTTGGATATAGAGTTTATATTGGGAAATCTCATATGGCTACAATAGGAGAAAGGAACTCCAAGAAAAGAACATGAAAGAATTCAGTGATTTAGAACTATAAAGGTGTGTTTTTTTCATTTTTTTTCTTTTTACTTCTCAACATTCACTTTTATAATATTTTGAGTTCCAAAAATTTTCCCCTCCATCTCTTTCTCCCTTTGAAAGATGATGTGCAATCTGATATAGGCTACACATGTACAATTATATTAAATATATTTCCACATTAGTTATGTTGTGAAAGAAGAATCAGAACAAAAGGAGAAAACCATGAGAAAGAGAAACCAAAAAAAAAAAAAAGAAGAAAAGATAGTATGCTGCAATCTCCATTAATACTCCATAGTTCTTTCTCTGAATGGAAACAGCATTTTCCATCATGAGTCTTTTGGAATTAGATTATTATTCGATTAGGTCAATTGCTTAGAACAGCTAAGTCTATTAAAGTTGATCCTCATATAATGTTACTGTTACTATGTACAATATTCTCCTGGTTCTTCTCACTACTTTGAAGGTTCTTAAACACCATTTAGGTCAAGGCCCTCACTTATAGTTCAGAAAATTGAGGCCCAGAGAGGCAAAGTGATTTTTACATGGAAATATAAGTAATAAATGTCTTAAATAACATTCAATCCAAGGTCTCTAAATGTTCATTTCAGTGCCTTTTCTATCAAAGTATAGTTGCTAAAATGGTGCAGTTGAAATTATGAAGACCTGGTTTTGAATCTTTCCTTAGGAACTTACTAGTTGTACAATGCTGGCAGTAGAACTTAATATCCCTTAGCTCCCATTTCCTCAACTCAAAATGAGGTAATCCAAATTATCCCAGGACCTAAATCACAAAATTGTAAAGAATAAGTGAGATAACATGTATACAGCTTTACAAATTCTTAATCACTATATAAATTTTACTTATTAAGTGCTATCATTCCAACTTATGCAGTGGGTAGTAACAAAAGAGAGCTATGATTTTTTTTTGAATTGTGATTCCATCAGCATGGGAATAATATGGAAACCTTCTTCATTGCTGCAGACTGGCAACTTCTCTGCAGTTTATAGTCTTAGAGAGTTTCAGACTGCACTGAGAGGTTAAGTGATCTGTCCAGTGTTCTGTAGCTACTGTCAGAGATAAGACTTAGCCAAAGTCTTTCTAACTTCAAGGCCAGTCCCCAAGAGATTCTTCCAAGCTTCTTTAAACTCTGCACTAGGAACTATAAATAAAGGGAATAGATTTCTTTAAAAGGGAGTTCTGCACTTCCAAAGCTATCAGCATTACAAGGACAACTCTAAGCACAGCTACACTGATATCATTCAACTCTCTGGAATCATCAGTCTCTACTTTCCAATGTGATTTCCAGGTGAAAGAACTGGCAAAGAATTGGTTTGAATAACAAAAAGGGGAGAGGAGAGAAAAGTAGAAAAAATCCTTACCTTTCTCTCTCTCTCTCTCTCTCTCTCTCTCTCTCTCTCTCTCTCTCTCTCTCTCTCTCTCTCTCTCTCTCTCTCTCTCTCTCTCCCCATACTAGGTAGTGGTGAGTTTTGGAGCCAAAGGAGGGAAGGAAGAAACCATTTCATTGAGTAGGGAGCAGGTCCAGGCCATAGCAGATAACAAAATGGAACTCGTGTTGGAAGTTTTTCACTGAGAGAAAGGCCTTGTGATGCATTAATTTTTGAAGCTTTATTGCCTTCTCTCAATAAAGTCTATCTCGATAATATTGTGATGGCTGGATTTTCAAGCCAGAAGTTGTTGCCAGCCTTCTGTGCTATTGAAAAAAGAGATTATTCTGAATTTCTTGGAGAAAATGAGGCTTGAGCCAAAAGCTATGTGATACCCCAAACAGAAGCTAGGCTTTTTGTGCTTGACAGTCTGTGAAATAGTTATATCTATAAGCCTACTTTTGATCAGCCATTTATTCCATATACAAAATAGTAGTCACTTGATAAAACTTATTTTCTACTTCCATTACATTGTAGACAGAATTTTGTAAGGACTGACAGGCTAGGTTTGTTTCTTGGGAGTTTTGTTTGGTTTACTGTGTGTTGGCATGTTTTGTATGTTTTACATATTTTATAGGCAGGTAGAAAGTGCAGTCGATAATATTCTGGTCCCAGAATCAGGGAAACCTGATTTCAAAGCTGGCCTCAGACCTTTTTTAGCTGTGTCACCCTGGGCAAGTCACTTAATCTTTATTTGCCTCAGTCTCCTTAAGTACAAAATGTGGATAATAATAGCACCACCTCCCAGGTTTGCTGTGAGGATAAAATAAGATATTTGTAAAGTGCTGTGTCTGACACCCAATAGGTACTACATAAATGCTATATTATTTCCATTATTGTTATTTCCCACCCAACACAGTGTGATATAATAGTAGATTTTGAGGCTGATTACTCGTGTGGAAAAACTGGATATGCTATTTATTACCTGAAAGACCTTGAGGAAAATCACTTAACTCTTCAGGTTTGGATGCCTATGAAATATAAAATGATGACATTGGACTACAACATCTGAGGTCCCTTTCAGCTCTATAATCTCTAATATGGCATCATTTTTACAAAATTCCAGCATCTCTCAAATGAATCTGGAGGTGAAAGAGAGAAAAGCTTTTATTATTATTATTCTTATTCATTTAAAAAAAACATAATTAGAGTGATTAGCTCAGTCCAATTTTATTGAAGAAGAAAGCACTGGCGCTGTCCATGGTCTGTGCATACCCAAAGCAGTGTATGCTGTCAGAAAATTCTAAAAGCATGAATTTTTCCTCCATGGGCACCTGGCAAAGATTGGGACCCGATCTCTAGGAAGTTATCATTTCCTTTCTATACTTTGGAATTTTAACCCATAGATCCCTCAGCCGGGCTTAATTAGATAATTCTCTCTCTCTCTCTCTCTCTCTCTCTCCTCTCTCTCTCTCTCTCTCTCTTTCTCCCCCCACTTCATCATTTTGCTATTTAGTAACATATCACTAATGTCTGCATTATATCATTTTCAAGAGATTTACAAAAGAGTCAGATTAAACACATCTTAAGATAACTTATTTATTGCAGCCAATGCAACACCATTAAGATGCAAATAACATTTCTTACTGTAAAATGCCTTTCTCTCTTGAACTGAGCTGATTAGCTGTAGACACTTAAAGTTGGCACAGGCAGCTTGGCTTCCCAGCCAAGGTTTCATAGTAACCCTGTAAATAATGCTATGTCAGGCAGACCAGATTCCCAGCCTGTGGGAAACCAAGGACCCTCTTCTATCACACTGAACAGCCATGTGCACTGACTGACAGGAGCCCACATATTTGTAGTCTGCAAGAAAACAGAATGAGCCTAAAAAAGACTTTGAACAACTATAATGTAGCACATTAAGTAAATAAATGTTCATGGTACCTCAGGTGTATCTGCAAGTGACTTCACCCTCAAAACCCAGCCCTATCTATTTTTTGAACAGGAATGAATGGTTGGGTCATAGAATTAAAGCTTTAGATTTGCAAAGAAATCCAACTTCCTCATTTTACAAATGAATGAACTCAGTTACAGACTGTTAAAATGACTTGTCCAAAATCAGGTAGCAAATTCATTGGAGAAATTTCTTCAGGGTGCATTTTCCTTTTCTGTGACCAGATCCTTACTTCTCACTTCCCAGATGAACATGTGAAGAAAAAGCTCTTTGTTTAGAATCCATCCCCCTGAAAAACTAAGTTCTTTGGAGATTGAGTGCCTTAAATAATGATGACTATTATTACCACCATATTTGATGATTGAGTTCATGGAAATAATAGGCTTTTTAAAAAAATTGTGTATTCAAGGAGATATTTGATAAAAAAAAAACCACATGATTGGGCTTATTTACATCTTGTACTTATCATCAGAATGTGAGAAGAGGTGTATAAACAACCTTAGTCATGATGATGATAGTAATTCATTTGATAATGAGATTTCAGTAAAGCATTTTTATTCTTTTCCAGAAATGAGTAGACTAAGATTCAAATAATTTAAGTCAAGTGATTTGATGATCACATAGCTAAAAACCACTTGAGCTCTGTTTAAATTCAGGTCTCCTGATTCCAGATCCAGCATTCATTCAATTAAGCTTCACTCTCTGGTATAAAGGCACTACTTAATAGAATATCGAGTCTGCAATATGATATCACTTTCTCTGTACAAATATTAGTTTTTCAACTAAATTTTTGGGCCTAAAATTATATCGACCATTCAGATAAGAGAGAATTATCTGTTGTAGCTGTAAAACACATTGACTGCCTTGACTACAGAAAGAACATTCTTGCATCCTGTGTTGTGAAATAGGACAAATTAGGGAGATAAAACAGCAAAGTCTAAGATTCCATGGAGTTTCTTTTCTAGAGACCTAAAAATCCATTCTACCTATGTTAAATACTTCTGTCTATTCTACATTACAAGGTGACAATGCAATATTTAATGACAAAATTAAACATTAATACTGCACAGTAACTGAGACTGCATTAGCAGTAAAAACATGATGAAAACAAAAAAGACCATATGTAACTTAATGTGTGTTTGTCCCAGAATACCTGGCAAAATGTTTTGCATGTGAAAGATTGATAATAAATATTTGTTGACATGAAAATAAAAATAAAACAAATGATGCTATAAATCATAGTTTATTTGCTAAAAGGAATATAGAGAAAATGCTGAAGAAATATTTGCAGACTGAAATCTAATATAATTAAATTAATGAATTGTAATTGACATTTATCTGGTATATTTTGGTTTACAAAGTGATTTTATTACAACACTCCTACAATGTGAGATAGCTGAAAAGCAATGCTCACATGTCTCCATTCTACACAGGAGCACGAGACAAAATGGGGAAGTAACTCCACAACCACATTGCCAGAATCAGGGCTTGAACCTAGTTCTTCTGATGCTGAGGTCAGGATATTTTAAACTGCTTCTTGAAAATGCAACTAGTATTTTACATGACTACACATGTATAACCTATATGGAATTGCTTGCCTTTTCAATGAGGGGGATAGAGATGGAGGAAGGGTGAGAATTTGGAACTCAAAGTTTTAAAAACAAATGTTCAAAATTGATTTTTACGTGTAATTAGGGAAGAATAAAATATCAAATAGGAAAAATAAAATAAAGAAAATGGAACTAAAATTTATTGTTTTTCAATATTTCAACACCATATTTCATTATCTTCCAACACCTGCATGGATCATACGTCTTTCAAATCTTGTTAATCTGAATAGCAATACTCTTTTCTTTGCACACAGCAAACTAGTTGGCATGGTGGATATAGCTTTTTGCTTGCAACAGAAAAAAACTAGCTCAAATCCAGCCTCAGATATTTACTAGCTATGTGACCATGGATAAATCACTAAATGGCTGCCTTCTTCAGTTTCCTCAATTGTAAATCTTAACAGGTTTTGTGTTATGTCTTTGATACATCCCCAAGCAAGACTATAGACATCTTCATTATTGTTATCACGTCTACAAGTAGATGCATTAGTATGCTTGAGCAAGATCTCCCAAGAATTAACAAAACAGTCACTTTTACCCACTTCTGATAATTCACATTGTTGTACTTGATAGTATTAGAAAGAGCACAAGATAGATTTCTGAAGATTATAGAATTTTGAACAAGAAATCAGTGACCAACTACTCCTAAGGTCTTCCTTTGATACTTAATGATCTCTCACCTCCTAGATCAGCCCATTAGACTTTTGTGTAACTTTAATTATTAAGGTTTTCTTTGAAATGCACATTTTGGACTGACTCTTTGTTTCTAGGACCAAGCTTATTAAGTCTTTTCTCTCTTAGTAATGAATGCCCTTGAAACACTTGAGGACATGTTGTACATCCTTCCTAATTCACTTCCTCTCCATTCTAAATATGTGGTTTTATGTAATTGGTTTTCACATGACATGATTTTTGTTTCCATCACCAACTTAGTCACCTTCATACAAATATTTTAGAGGTTTTCAATACTCTTTACAAAAAGTGGTAATCAAAACTGAACAATAATACTTTCAACTTCAGGCAGTTTTTTTGTTGGATATGGTGTTGGTGTTATTGAAAGTACCATATATAACCACCTTTTATTCTCAGAAAATACTAAAAAAAAAAGTTTACATCACATTTGCATTCATTGGTTGGCCAATATATAGAAAGTCCTCAGCCAATAACTCAAATTCTGAGGGGCAGAGTTAAGGTGGCAGAAAGAAGACCAGGAAGTTGCCAGAGCTGTTCCCAGTTTCCTTTGGAAACAATGTTAAATAGAACTCCTAAAAGAATTCTGGAGTGACAGAATCCACAAAAAAACAGATGGAATGCAACAATTTTCCAGCCCAAGATAACTTATAAGGACATTAAGAAAGGTGTGTCTTTCTAGAGTAAGAAGTTCATAGCCCAGTACAAGCTGCATCTGGGCAAGCGCACATGGGGCTCTTAGCCAAAGTACAGATCAGCAGAAAAGTAGAACAGCAGGCCAACTGTGAGGCTGCCACCCCCCGTGCAGCAGGCAAGCAGCAAACCTCATAGGCCTCAGCACAGAAAGCCAGAGATCAGGCCCCTGGAATTCAGCACAAGAAGCTTGGAACATTGGCCCCTATACCCCAGGGGCAGTACTCACATTCTTAAAAAATGAACAAAAATAACACAAAACAAAAAGAAACAAAAACAAATAGAGCCCTGATCATAGAAAGCTACTATGGTGACAGGGAAGATCAAAACAAAAATATAGAAGACTATAATGTCAAAAATGTCTACATATGAAAACTCAGAGGGGAAAAAAAGTTGGTCTCAAGCCCAAAAAGTCCTCTTGGAAGAAATCACAAAGTACTTTAAAAGTCAAAGGAGAGGTAGAAGAAAAATGGGGGGGGGGAATGACCGTTAAGCAGGAGAATTATTAATAAAAAAAAGAAAAGAGCCAAAAGGTTGAAAAAGAAAGTACAAAAATAGACTAAAGCAAATAACTCTTTTAAAAATAGAATTTGCCAAATGGAAAAAAAATCCACTGAAGAAATAACTCCTTTAAAAGTACAATTGGCCGAATAGAAAATAAGGTACAAAAGCTAACAAGAAAATAATTCCTTAAAAATTAGAACTGAGGAAGAGGAAACTATGACACTACGAGACATCAAGATTCAGTCAAACAAAATCAAAAGAATAAAAAATAGAAGAAAATGTAAAATACCTCATTGGACAAACATCTGACCTAGAAAATAGGTCCAGGAGAGATAATTTAAGAACTATTAACAGATGATTCAGGGAAGATGATAAAGTAGGCCAGAAAATTCCAAGCTCTCCAGATTCCCCACAAAAAAGAGAAAATAGTGCCTCAGGGCAGAAGAGTAGAACTCCATGAACAACTACAGGAGAATAAAAGAAAAATCTCTGTTTTTGGTCCCTATGAAGTATAAACACATCCAGGCTAGTTACACTGAAAATTAAACTGCGAGCCTTGGGGCTACCTGGGTTGGGAGGAAGCCTTGGCCCCAGTCACAGGAATAGTCATCTCCTGCATAGTGTGGGGAATCAGGCATCTGAGCAGGAGAAGACAGAGGGAATCTCTGCTAATATGGGATGCCAGGCTCACCTGTGCTGCCAACACATGGCCCTGGGCAAGAAGGAACCAGTACACATCTGGCGTGTGCAAAAGCAGTAGAGAAGGGACACAGCTGGTTATGGAAGGGTGGAGCTCTTGGTTTTCATTGCAGAACAGAAAGGAGAACTGAAAGAGGACCTGAGGCCAGAGGCACTATCCCTTATACCCCAAGAATAGAAGTGATTACAACAAATTGCTTTAAAAAAAGTAGCAAGCAAAGGAGAAAGACACTAACCATAGAACATTTCTTTGGGAATAGAAAAGATGGGAAGTCATCTTCAAAGCAGGATACTGATACAAAAAAACCTTTCTACCAAAAAGTAAGATCAAATGGTCACCTGCCCCAAAAAAATTCATAGAAGAACTTTAAAAAAGTTGAACATCAAATGAAAGAGATTGTGCAATTTTTTTTTAAATGAATAATCCAAGAAAAGCAAGAAAATGAGTCTGGGAGCTAAGATGGCTGAGTGAAAAGGTAGTCACTCTCACTCTCTCCTATCAACCTTTGAAAACTGAAAATATCACCCCAGAAAAAAACCCTGGAACAGCTGAACTAGAAGAAAGAGGGGCAGCAGTGCAGCAGCCCAGCAAAGGTCTCCCAGTGCCTCAGCAAAAATAAGGGAGGCAGAACTACAAGGGGCCCCAGGCAGATAAGTACCCTGCACATTCATCTGAAAGGAGGTGAAGAAAACAACCTAAAGGCTTCCTAAAGCCCCAGCCTTGCTGATTCCAACCCAACACCAGGTGAGCTGTCAGAGCCCTGCAGCCTCCAATTGTGAAGAAATCCTGAAGCCCAGGTGGTAGAACAGGCAAACACCAACACCTGGACCTCCGAGTGCCTCAGTGAGGGCGGGGGAACCGTGGAAACCAGCTCAGAAAACCACCAGGTGCCTTGGCACTCTACACAAAGGAATCTCCCAGTGCATTAGCAGAAAAGGGAGACAACACTGCAGGGGCCCCAGGCAGATAAACACCCTGCAGCACCCATCTAAAAGGAGCTGAAGAAAGCTAAAGGAAAGGAAAAGCAGGCAACCTAGAATTGCCTGAAAGTTCCAGCCTTGCTGATTCCAGCCCAACAAGAGGTAAGCTGCCAGAAACCTACAGCCTCCAATTGCCAACATAAGAGGCCCCAGCACACAAAGCCAGTGACCAAGACCTAGGCTCCCAACACAAGAAGCTTGGGTCAGTACCCTCTGTTCCCCAGCAGGAGAGCTCAATCTCTTTAAAGGCCAGGGAATAAAGAAACACCATGAGTAAAAAGAAACATACCATAGATTCATATTATGAGAAGAGTGAAGATCAAGACAGAAATTCTGAAGAGGACAACATTGTCAACAAACCCACATCTGCAACAACAAAAGGGAATATGAACTGGTCTGAAGCCCAAAAAGCCTTCTTAGAAGAGCTCAAGAAGGATTTTAATAGTCAAATGAGAGAGGTAGAAGAGTCCTTCAAAAATACAATTGGCCAATTGGAAAAAAAAATACACTGAAGAAAACAAGTCCCTAAAAAAACAATTGGCCAATTGAAGAAGGAAGGACAAAAACTAACAGAAGAGTACACTGAAGAAAACAAGTCCCTAAAAACACAATTGGCCAATTGAAGAAGGAAGTACAAAAACTAACAGAAGAAAACAATCTGTTAAAAACTAGAATTGGACAAATGGAAACTAATGTCTCTATGAGAGAGCAAGAATCAGTCAAACAGAAAAAAAAAAAAAATAGATGAAAATGTAAAATACCTCATGTAAAACAACCACCTGGAAAATCATCAGGAGAGACAATTTAAAAATTATTGGACTACCTGAAAATCATGATGAAAAAAGAGCCTGGACAGTATCTTTCAGGAAATCATAAAGGAAAACTGCCCGAAGTCCTAGAACCAGAAGGGAAAATAACCATAGAAAGAATCCACCAATCACCACCTGAAAGAGATCCCAAATTGACAATGCCAAGGAATATAATAGCAAAATTCCAAAATTACCAGATGAAAGAGAAGGTGCTGCAAGCAGCCAGAAAGAAACAATTTAAATATCATGGAACCACAGTCAGGATTACACAGGACCTTGCAGCTTCTACATTAAAAGACCCAGGGCATGGAACATGATATTCCATAAGGCAAAGGAGCTTGGAATGCAGCCAAGGATCAATTACCCAGCAAAAATGAGCATCATTTTTCAAGGGAGGAGATGGATATTCAATGAAATAGGAGACTTCCAAACTTTCCTGATAAAAAGACCAGAGCTCAACAAAAAATTTGATCTTCAAGTACAGGACTCAAGAAGGACTTAAAAAGGTAAATGGGACAGAAAGATACAATATGTTGTTAATAAGGGGGGCTGTTTAAACCCCTACAAGGGAATATGACACTTGCAACCCTTGAGAACTGTATTGTTATTACACCATGTTAAAGGAGTATACATAAAGAGGGTGGATATTAGTTGACTTTGATGTAATGATAAAAAAAAATCTAATCAAGTGGGTTAAATGGATCCAAATAAGTGGATCAATCTGATCTTAGAAAATGTACTGAGAAAAGGAGGCAGACAAGGGTAAATTACATTACAGGAAAAGACACAAAATCCTATTACAGCAGAGGGAAAGAAGGGAGGGGGAGCATTGTTTGAACCTTACTCTCATCAGATTTGGCTCAAGAAGGGCATAATTAATCAGTTAGGTATAGAAATCTAACTTGCCCTATAGGAGGGAAAAGGGAAAAGAAGGGGGGGAAAGAGAAGGGGGGGAAGGGAAAGAAGGGAGGGAAGAAGCAGTAAGAGTGAAGGGGAAGAAAAGGGAAAGGGATAATAAAAGGGGAGGGACTGAAGGAGGCGTGGTCAAAAGCAAAACACTAGTGAAGGGGGAAAGGAAAAAGGAGAAAGAAAAGCATAAATAGGGGGAAAAAGGGATGGAGAAAAAGACACAGATAGTAATCATAACTGTGAATGTGAATGGGATGAACTCTCCCATAAAAGGAAAGGATTGCAGAATGGATTAAAAACCATAATCCTACAATATTTTGTTTACAGGAAACACATTTGAAAAAGAGTGACACATACAGGGTAAAGGTAAAAGGCTGGAGCAGAATATATTATGTGTCAGCTGAAGTAAAAAAGGCAGGGGTAGCAATCCTGATCTCAGACAAAGCAAAAGCAAAAATAGATCTAATCAAAAGAGATAAGGAAGGAAACTACATCCTGCTAAAAGGCACCATAGACAATGAAGTAATATCATTACTAAACATATATGCACCAAATGGTATAGCATCCAAATTCTTAGAGGAGAAGTTCAGGGAGTTACAGGAAGAAATAGACAGCAAAACTATACTAGTGGGGGACCTGAACCTCCCCCTCTCACTAGATAAGTCTAACCACAAAATAAACAAGAAAGAAGTTAAGGAGGTGAATAGAACATTAGAAAAGTTAGGTATGATAGACCTCTGGAGAAAACTGAATGGGGATAGAAAGGAATATACTTTTTTCTCGGCAGTACATGGCACATACACAAAAATTGACCATGTACTAGGGCATAAAAACCTCACAATCCAATGCAGAAAGGCAGAAATATTAAATGCATCCTTTTCAGATCATGATGCAATAAAAATTATATGTAATAAAGGGCCATGGAAAGATAGACTAAAAAATAATTGGAAACTAAATAATCTAATCCTAAAAAATGATTGGGTCAAACAACAAATCATAGAAACAATCAATAATTTCATTCAAGAGAATGACAATAATGAGACAACATACCAAAACTTATGGGATGCAGCAAAAGCAGTTTCTTAGGGGAAGTTTTATATCCCTAAATGCTTACGTAAATAAAACGGAAAAAGAGGAGATCAATGAATTGGACATAAAACTTAAAAAACTAGAAAAAGAACAAATTAAAAATCCTCAACTAAACACTAAATTAGAAATATTGAAAACCAAAGGAAAAATTAATAAAATTGAAATTAAGAAAACTATTGAACTAATAAATAAAACTAAGAGCTGGTTTTATGAAAAAAAACAATAAAATAGATAAACCTTTGGTTAATTTAATTAAAAAAAGAAAGAAGAAAACCAAATTACTAGTATCAAGAATGAAAAGTGTGAATCTACCACCAAGGAAGAAGAAATTAAAACAATAATTATTTTGCCCAACTATATGCCAACAAATTTGACAATCGTAGTGAAATGGACACATATTTACAAAAATATAAATTGCCCAGATTAACTGAAGAGGAAGTAAAACACTTAACCCCATCTCAGAAAAAGAAATTGAACAAGCCATTGATGAACTCCCTAGGAAAAAATCTCCAGGGCCAGATGGATTTATATGCAAATTCTAAAAACATTTAAAAAACAATTAATTCCAATACTATATAGATTATTTGGGAAAATATGTGAAGAAGGATTCTTACCAAATTCCTTTTATGATATATATATGGTATTGATACCTAAACCAGGAAGAGTCAAAATAGAGAAAGAAAATTGTAGACCAATTTCTCTAATGAATATAGATGCAAAAATTTTAAACAAAATACTAGCAAATAGATTGCAGCAACTTATCACAGGAATAACACACTATGACCAGGTAGGATTTATACCAGGAATGCAGGGTTGGTTCAATATTAGGAAAACCATCAGCACCATTGAGCATATCAACACCAAAACCAACAGAAACCACATGATCATCTCAATAGATGCAGAAAAAGCTTTTGATAAAATACAAACCCATTCCTATTAAAAACACTAGAAAGCATAGGTATAAATGGAGTCTTCCTTAAAATAATAAATAGCATATCTAAAACTTCAGCAAGCATTGTATAATGGGACAGGCTAGAAGCATTTCCAATAAGATCGGGGTGAAACAAGGATGTCCATTATCACCACTGTTATTCAATATTGTACTGGAAACCTTAGCTTTAGCAATAAGAGAAGAAGAAGAAATTGAAGTCATTAGAATAGGCAAAGAAGAAACACAGCTATCACTCTTTGAAGATGACATGATGATATACTTAGAGAATCCTAGAGAATCAAGTAAAAACTACTTGAAATAAGAAACAACTTTAGCAAAGTTGCAGGCTATAAAAAAAACCCATATAAATCATCAGCATTTCTATGTTACCAACAGAACCCAACAGCAAGAGATAGAAAGAGAAATCCCATTTAAATTTACTGTAGACATCATAAAATATTTAGGAGTCTACTTCCCGAAACAAACCCAAGATCTATATGAACGCAATTACAAAATACTTTTCACACAAATAAAATCAGATCTAAATAATTGAAAAATATCAGTTGCTCATGGGTATGCTGAAATAATATAATAAAAATGACAATCCTACCTAAGCTAATTTACTTCTTCAGTGCCGTACCAATCAAACTACTGAAAAATTATTTTATAGAGTTAGAAAAAATAATAATAAGATTCTTTTGGAAGAACAAAAAGTCCAGAATTTCAAGGGACTAATGTAAAGAAATGCAGGGGAAGGTGGCCTAGCTATTCCAGATCTTAAATTTTATTATAAAGCAGCAATAATCAAAACTTCTTGGTACTGGCTAAGAAATAGGGAGGCAGATCAGTGGAATAGGTTAAATATGTAAGACACAGTAGGCAATGACTATGCTCATCTATTATTTGATAAACCCAAAGTCCTAAGCTTCTGGGATAAGAATCCACTCTTTGACAAAATCTGCTAAGAAAACTGGAAAAGAGTATGGAAGAAATTAGGCATAGACCCAAATCTCACACCATAAACCAAAATAAAGTCAAAATAAGTCCATGATTTAGATATAAAATCTGATACTATAAGCAAACTGGAAGAGCAGGGAATAGTTTACCTATCACATCAATGGAGAACAGAAGAATTCATGGATGAAGAGGAGATAGGGAGCATTACAAAAAGCAAAATGGATAACTTTAATTACATTAAATTGAAATGTTTTTGCACGAACAAAGCCAATGCAAGTAAGATTAGAAGGAAAGTAGAAAATTGTGAAATAATTTTTACAACCAGTCTTTCTAATAAGGCCTTAGTTTCTAAAATATATAGAGAATTAAGACAAATTTATAAGAACACAAGCCATTCCCCAATGATAAATGGTCAAAGGATATGAACAGACAGTTCTCAGAGAAAGTTCTGAAAGCCATCTATAGTCATATGAAAAAATGTTCTAACTCATTATTGATTAAAGAAATGAACATCAAAACAAGTCTGAGGTACTCCATCACACCTATCAGATTGGCCAACATGACAAAACAAGAATATGACAAATGTTGAAGACGTGGGAAAATTGGAACACTAATACATTGTTGATGGAGTTGTGAAATGATCCAATCATTTTGGAGAACAATTTGTAATTATGCCCAAAGGGCTACAAAAATGTGCATACCCTTTAATTCAGCATTAGCACTTCTAGGGCTATATCCCAAAGAGATCAAACAAATGCAAAAAAGACCCATATACAAAAATATTCACATCAGCTCTTTTTGTGGTGGCAAAGAATTGGAAATTGGGAGGATGCCCATCAATTGGGGAATGGCTGCGCAAGTTGTGGTATATGAATGTAATAGAATACTATTGTGCTATAAGAAATAATGAAAAGGGTGACTTCAGAAAAACCTGGAAAGACTTATATGGTCTGATGCTAAGTGAAGTTAGCAGAACCAAGAGGACTTTGTACACAATAACAGCCATGTTATGTGATGACTAATATTGTTACACTGAACCCTTCTCAGCATTACAAGGATTAAGACCTCTCCAGAGGCATCGGGATGTAAGATGCTGACCACATCCAAAGAAAGAACTATGGAATTCACATAGCTATCACTTATGTTTACCTTCTGTTGAGTTTTGTTCAATCTTTCTGATGGTTTTTCCTGTTTGTTTTAGTTTTTCCTTACGACTTCACTAATGTGAAAATATATTTAATAGGAATGGAAATGTAAAGCCTATATCTGATTGTGCGCCATGTTGGGGAGGGTTGTGGGAAGGAAGGGGAGAAAAATTTTCAATTTAAAAGCAGATGGAAGTGATTGTTGATAAATCAAAATAAATTAATAAAATTTAAAAAAGAAAAAAAGAAAAAATTATAAAAAACAAGAAAAACAGGAAAATGAAAGTGAAAACAAATTTAACCAACTTGAAAAGGAGAACCAGAATCTTAAGGAAGAAAACAACACTTTGAAAATTAGAAATGGGCAAGGGAAAGCCAGCAAAATTATAAGAAACCAAGAAATTATGTATGTATGTATATACACATATATACTATACACACATGTATGTACGTGTATATGCAAACATATATATGTATACATATATGCACATACATACATGTATACATATATACATATACACACTCAAATATATAAAATGCACTGAGGCACTATACATATGTGTATGTGTGTGTGTATATACATATATATATTATACATATAAAATACAATAGAATGTGAAACATTTCATAAGAAAAACAGCTAATGAGGAGAACAGATCAATAAGAGAAAACATAAGAGTAATTGGACAACCTGAAGACTATGATAAAAAAAAAGAATCTTGATAAAACAATACAATAAATAATTAAATAATGTTGTCCTAAACTGTTAGAACAAGAAGGGAAAGTAGAAATAGAAAAAGAAATCCATCAATCACCACCTGAAATAGATCCTATGAGGTAAAGCTAAATGAATATTGTAGCTAAATTCCAGAACCCCCAGCTCAAGGAGAAAATATTATGAGCAAGAAGAAGAAAAAAAATCAGTTTAAAGATGTTTGGGCCACATTTAGAAATACACAAGACTAAAGGTAGCTACATGAAAAGACCACAGGTCTTGGAACACCATACATCAAAGAACAAAAGAACTTGGGTTGTGGCCGAAAATATATCCAGCAAAGTTAATCATAATCCTGAATGAAAAAATAAATGGATATTACATGAATTACCAGACTTTTAGGAATTTATTGCAAAAATACCTGAACTTAATAGAAAATTTGACAAAGCAGAATGAAGAGAAATATAAGGTAAACATTAAAGACTAATTACAAGAGACTCAATAAGGATAAAGTGTTTAGTTTTTAAAGAAAAAAATTAAACTTTATGTCTGAGATTGTTATTAATAATTGGGTAGTTCAAAAAAAGATTGGGTCAGAGCTGAGTATGATGTGATTCTAAAAAGGGAATACAGACTAGGAAAAGGTAAAAAGAGTAACTCTCTTTCACAAATGTGGTGCAAGAGGAAGAACTGACACAGAAGAATTAGATGGAGGTAGAAAGCTGGAAGTTCTGGATCCCAACTCTCATTGGGAAAAGGTTTAAATGAGAAAAATACATAAATATCAAGAAGGTTATAAAAGTCTTATGAATTCAGAAAGATATAAAAGGCTAAGGGGACAGAGAGGGGTGAGAGCTTTTTAGAGGAAACCTTACTCACATCAGATCTGAGTTAAAGAGAGACCAATATATATATAAAGGAATACAGTCTTCTAAATTTATAAAGAAATAAGAAGGTGAGGGAATAGGATGAGGAAGGTATGGAAGGGTGTCTAGATTAATGGGAATAGGATAATGATGGAACAACATATAAGTTGGGAAGGCTATAAAAGACTTCTAAATTCAGACAGAAACAAGAGGACAAGGGAGAAGAGTGGGGAGGGAAGGATGAGGAAGGGAACTTAGATCCTTGTAGTAAGTTAAGTAATAGGAGGACAAGGTAGCAGGTAGAAGTAGAGGAGTCAGGAGGGATTGGACATGAGATACACATAAACAAAAAATAAAGAACAGGAATAGAATTTGTTAGAGGGGAAAAACAAGGATAGTAATCATAATCTCAGACAAAGTAAAAGCTAAAATAGAATTAATCAAAAGAGAAAAATAGAGAAACTACACAATATGTCAGCTAAATTAATCAATATAATTTTAGACTATTTAAAATAATTAGACATAATAAGATTGAAATATTGCTGTGGTGCTGTAAATGATGAATTGGGGTATTTAGATAAATAGGGAAAGATTTCTACTTATAAAAGAAAATGTTATCCACCTTCAGAAAAACAGAGCGCAAACCAGCAAGGTACAGTCTTACAAAGACGCATATGAATGTGTATGTGTATATGTGTATGATTGTAGACATATATGTATGTGTATGTACACATATGCATCTATGTCTATATTTGTATGTGTGTGTACATCTGTTTATATGTGTGCATATATATGCATAATATGTGGTTGTATATGTGTGTATATAAACACAGATATACATACAAACGTATCACACACATAAAAAAATTAAAAGTGCACGGCAAAGAACAAAATAATACCTACAAGAAAATATAGAAAAGCTCTGAACTCAATGTATAGTGTTTAATATATAGACTTTTTTGAAATGGAAATTTATTATTTTACATTTTTAATGCTCTCTTATGTTCAACTGTGCATGTGACACATTTTTTGTTTCTTATTTTTGTATTTAGGTTTTATTATTAATGTTTATTTCTTTTTAACTTTCTTATTTTGTATTTAAATTTAAAAATTAAAAAAATAAGAAAATAATTATTGGACTACCTAAAAGCTGTGATAAAAAGAAAAAGAAGGTAGGAAGCATGTGTCAATAAATTTTCAATGAAAACTGCCCTGATATTCTAGAGAGAAAGGATAAAAAAAATTGAGAGTATCAACCAATCACCTTCTGAAAAATATTCCATTATGAGAACTCCAAGGAATATTGTAGCCAAATTCTGGAAATATCAAGTCAGAGGTAAAATACTGCAGGCAGCCAGGAATAAACAATTCAAATATCAATGAGCCACAGCAAGAGTAACACAAGACTTAGCATCTTCTAGATTAAAGGATCAGAGGAAATATAATATTCTGGAAGGGAAAGGAGCTTGAATTACAACAAAGAATCAACTACCCAGCAAAATTGAGCATAGTCTTTAGGGGAAAAAACATGGAAATCCAATAAAGTACGGGACTTTTGTACTTTCCTCATAAAAAGATCAGAGCTAAACAAAAAATTTGATCCTCAAACACAAGATTGAAGAGATGTATAAAAAGGTAAAAAGGAAAGAAAAAAAATATTCAATAAGGTTAAGCTATTTACATCCCTAAATGGGAAGAAGATATTTGTACATCTTGAGAACTGTATTTCTATTATGGCAGTTAGAAGGGGTATACATAGACAGAGGGAGTAAGTATAAGTTGACTTTTATGTGATGATATTTACAAAAATGGGAGGTGAAAAGGGCTGTATTGAGAGAACAGGAAAGAGGGATGCAAAATGGAATAAATTACATGACATGAGGAGTTGCAAAGGACATATTACAATATAGGGGAAAAAGGGAGGGGGTGAGAATTGTTTTAACATTATTCACATTGGATTTGGCTCAAAGAAAGAATAATATACACACTCAGTTGGGTATAGACATTTATCTTACCCTATAAGGAAGTAGGAGGGAAAAGGAGAAAGAAATTGGAGGGGATAGATAGAAGGGAGGGCTGAAGTAGGGGAGTAAAGGGGAAAGAAAAGAAAGCGTAGTTGATAGAAGGATGGGCAGATTGAGGGAGATGATGGTCATAAGCAAAAAAACTGGTGATGAGGGACAGAGTGAAAGGAGAGAGAAAAATATAAATGGGGAAAAATAGGATGGAGGGAAATACACATTTGGTAATCATAACTGTGAATGTTAGTGGCATCAACTCTGCCATAAAATGGAAGTGGACAGAAGAGTGGATAAAAAACCACAATCCTATAATATGTTGTTTTGAAGAAACACATTTGAAGAAGAGAGATATACAGAGAGTAAACATAAAAGGCAGGAGCAGAATATATGATATTTCAGCTGAAGTAAAAAAAAGGGGTGAAGGAGTAGTGATCCAGATCTCAGACAAAGCAAAAGCAAAAATGGATGTAATTAAAAGAGATAAGGAAGGAAAATATTTCTTGCTAAAAGTTACCTAGACAATGAAGCAATATCAGTCCTAACATATATGCAAAAAGTGGTATAGTGTCCAAATTCTTAGAAGAGAGTGAGTTATAGGAAGAAATAGACAGCAAAATTATACTAGACCCCAACCACACCTTATCAGATCTAAATAACTCCAACCACAAAATAAGAAAGAAGTTAAGGAGGTGAATGGAATTTTCAAAAAGTTAGATATGATGGCTCTCTGGAGAAAAGTGAATGGGGATAGAAAGGAAATACATTTTTCTCAGCAGTACATGACACCTAACACAAAAAAAATTGGCCATGAATTAGAGCATAAAAACCTCTTGATTCAATTCAGAAAAGTAGAAATATTAAATATGTCATTTTCAGATAATGATGCAATAAAAATTGTATGTAATAAAGGGCCATAGAAAGACTAAAATTAATTGGAAACTAAATAATCTAATCCTAAAGAATGAGTGGGTCAAACAACAGATCATAGAAACAATGAATAACTTCATCAAAGAGTACAACAGTAATGATAAAACATATGAAAATTTATAAATGCAGGCAAATCAGTACATAGGGGAAATTTTATATTTCTAAATGCTTCTATGAATAAAAGAGTAAAAAACATCGTGAATCAGGCATTCAACTAAATAAGCTAGAAACAGAATAAGTTAAAAATCTCCAATCAAATATCAAATTAGAAATTCTGAAAATCAAAGGGAAGATGAATAAAATTGAAATTAAGAAAACTATTGAACTAATAAATAAAACTAAGAGCTAGTTTAAAAAAAATTTAAAAACCACAATAAATGGCCAAATCTTTGGTTAATTTGATGTAAAAAGAAAAAAAGAAAACCAAATTACCAGTATCAAAACGAAAAGGGTAAATTCAACAGCAATGAAGGGGAAATTAAAGCAAAAATTAGAGCTATTTTGTCCAACTGTATGTCAATAAATCTGACAATCTAACTGAAATGCTTGAATATTGGCAAAAATATAAATTGAAGATTAACAAAAAAGGAAATAAAATCTTTAAATAACCCCATAAAAAAAAGAAATTGATCACACCGTTGGTGAACTCCCTAAGAAAAAATCTACAGGGCCAGATGTATTCACAAGTGAATTTTGCCAAACATTTAAAGAACATTTAATTCCAATAAAATATAAACTGTTTGGAAAAAACAGACAAAAGGACAATCCCACAAAATTCATTTAATGACACAAATATGGTGGTGATACCTAAACCAGGAAAAGTGAAAACAGTGAAAGAAAACTATAGAACAATTTCCCTAGTGAATATTGATGCACAAAAAAATTAAGTGAAAGATTAAAAAAGAGATTACAATGATTTGTCATGAGGTTAATGCTCTTTGACCAGGTGGGATTTCTACCAGGAATTCATATCAGGGCTGATACAATACAAGGAAAATCATAAACATAATTGACCTTATAAACAACAAAATTAACAGAAGTCATATTGTCCTCTCAGTAGAGGTAGTAAAAGCTCTTGACAAAATACAACACTCATTCCTATTAAAAACAAACAAACACTGGAGACAATAAGAATAAATTAAGTTTCCCTTACAATGCTAAGTGGTATTTCTCTAAAACCATGAACAAGCATTATCTGTGTAATGGGATATGCTAGAAGCATTCCCAGTGAGGTCAGGGGTGAAAAAAGGATGCCCATTATTTACCAGTATTATACAACACTGAACTTGAAATGTTCATTTCAGAAATAAGAGAAGAAAAGTATATTGAAGAAATTAGATTAGGCAATAAGGAAGCAAATTCATCACTCTTTGCACATGATATTGTGGTATACTTAAATAATGCTAGAGAATAAACCAAAAGAAGTTCTTGAAATATTTAACAAATTTAGCAAAGTTGAAGGATGCAAAACAAACACACAAAAATGAGCAACATCAAAACTGTTTGTGATTGACTAAGAAACAGAGTGCAGGACCAGTGGAATAGGTTAAGTTCGCAAGACCCAGAAGTTAATGACAATAGCAATCTATTGTTTGATAAAACCAAAGATTCCAGCTTTTGTGATAAAAACTCTCTATTTGGCACAAAATGCTGGGAAAATTGGAAAACAATCTGGCAAAAACTAGGCACAGATCAACATCTCATATGGTTTGCCAAGATAAGGTAAACAGGTATATGATTTGGAAATAAAGGGTGATTTCATGAGCAAATTAGCAGAGTAAAGAAAACTTACCTATCAAATCTATGGAGAAGGGAATATTTTATGACCAAATAAGAGACAGAGAACACTGTGAATTGTAAAATTAATACTTCACATTAAATTTAAAAGATTTTGCACAAACAAAACCAGTGCCACCAAGACTAGAAGAAAAGTAGAAAGCTGGAAAACAATCTTTACAGCCAGTGTTTCTGATAAAGGCCCTATTTCTCAAACATATAGAGAACTAAATCAAATTTCACGAGAATATGTCATTCCCCAAATGACAAATGGTCAAAGGTTATGAACAGGTAGTTTTCATAAAAATAAATTAAAATTATCCATAGTCATATGAAAATGCTCTAAATTACTATTGATTTCTGAAATGGAAATTAAAACAGCTGGTGTACCACTTTACACCTATCAGATTGGCTACCATGACAAAAAAGGAAAATGATAAATGTTGAAGATGTAGGAAAATTTTGAACTCATCTAGCCAATCTGCAGAGCAGTTTGGAACTATACTGAGAGGGCAATGAAATTTTACACACCCCTTGATCCAGCAATAGCACTACTGTGTCTGTATCACAAAGAGATCATTAAAAAGGAAAAAGACCCACATGTACAGAAATATTTTAGCAGCTTTTTTTGTGGTAGCAAAGAATTGATGTTGTTTGACGTCAAGAAGATGATGCCATGACCTGCCAGTGAACTGGATTTAAGTGAGAGAGGACTGTGTAATGTCACCAGTCTCACCTTCTCTTCCAGAGGCATATGGGTCAAATGCCAAGATAAAGATCAGGATGACTGAAGGTGGAGCCTCTCAAAGAATTATAAATTGAAGGGTTGTCTATCAATTGAGGAATGACTGAAAATGTGGTAAAAGAATGTAATGGAATAACATTGTCTTATAAGAAATGATAAGCAGGCAACATTCAGAAAAAAACAAAACTAAACTAAAAGTTTTTGATGAAATAATATTAAATGAAGTCAGTAGAACCAGGAAAACATTGCACACAGTAACAGCAACATTATGCAATGCTCAACTGTGATTGACTTAGCTCTTCTTAGCAGTTCAATTATCCAAGATAATTCCAAATGATTTATGGAAAATGTTATCCTCATCCAGAGAAATAAGTATACAGTCTGAATGCAGATTGAAGAGTATTTTTTTCCTTCTATTTTTGTTTTTGTTTTTGTGGCTTTTTATTCTATTTCTTCTTTCCTAACATGAGTAATATGGACATATATTTATATGATTGCTTGTGTATAATCTGTATCAAATTGCTTGCTGTCTTAGGGAGAAGGTATGGGAGGGAGGAAGGGAGGGAGAAAAGATGTAAACTCAAAAATTTATAAAAATGAATTTTGAAAACTATATTTATATGAAATTGGCAAAAATATTAAATACTATTTACAAAAAAAAAATAAAAGAAGATAAACCATGAAGAAGATAGGAAAAAATAATTTCAGTCCCTCACCATTATAAATGATACTATTGGTAGCACTGCTCTCTCCCCTCTTCACTTTTCTCTTAATCACCTAAACACATAAGCCACTTCCTGCAAGGGTAGGGAATCTGAAGCCCAACAACCCCCAACACTGTTTTCATGTGATACCTAATCAAGAAATTCAAGGCACCTATCCCATCCCCAGAAATTGTTCTTTTTTCCATATTAAGCATCCTCAGTTCCTTTAATCAAGGTCCTTTACCGTTCTGACTGTCCTCCTCTGGATTCTAGTTTGTACATATTATTACTAAAACATGGAGCCTAGTTGTACTTAGTAGTAACTAACATTTATATAGTGTTTGCTATATGCCAGGCAATATGCTAAGCACTTTACAGAAGTGCATTCAATAATCCAGATGTTGTCTTATAAGGTAGAGCATGGTGGTATTTTTACCACCCCCCTTTATTCCTCAATAATATACCTCTCTCAGTCGAAACCAAAATTGTCTTAGTTTTTTTTTCCTTTTCTGTCATGTTATTGTTGACTGTTTATGCTGACAAAACACTGAAATTATCCTCATTGTTCAATACTTGCTGATTCTCATAGGTGAGCCTTTCAAAAACATGGACTTGAGAGAAAGAGACGAGGATAAAATACTGGACATATGTTTTTTGCTATATTGAACATTCCCTTGGAATCAGTGGAATAACTTCCATTTGGGGCAAAGAATAGATTCTGTACTATGACTCAGGAGGCCAGACAGATGGTTCTCCCCATGGGCAATAGGCCAAATATATACAGTAAAAATATCAGTGTGCTTTTTTAAGAAACTTTTACCAAGGCATTTTTGATGGAATCTGAGTTCACACAATCATTATTATGATCTCCAAAGGGCAATTGTTCCCTAGTCTGTAGTTAGGATAGTGGCTTCACTCTATCCAGGGATCTTCATATGTGGTACTTTCTCAATAGGATTGGAAACTTACAAAAATAATTTACCTATGGGAGAGGCAGGGGCTAGAAAACTAGTCTACATCATTGCTATGCCCCCAAACTCATCCATGCCTTTGTCCCTGCTTGCAATACTCTCCTCATTAATTCTACCCATTAATATCTTACCCAATTTTTGAAGTAAATCTACTTTCATCAGTGAAGATATTGATACCAGGTAACTCACCATCCGGCTTCTCAAATCAGTCCAAGGCCACCAAGCTACTACACCTCCCCAACTAATCCAGGAATAAAGATTTTGGGACTATGTCTTTTCTCCTTCCTGCCTCGGCTGTGAAAATCAATCTAATCAGAGAAGGAGCCTGGAGCAGAGATATCTGTCCCTGCTTAAGAGAGAAAATAAGTAAATCAATCATTCTCTATTTAGTGAGTTCCCAGATACCAGGTTTACTCTACTTGGGTTTTACTGACTGACTCTTTACTGCTAGTCCACTTAACCTCTCTGACTAAGCAAGGAGTCTTAAATTCCTGCAAGGTGATGGTGGATTGAGGCCAGAATTTTCTAGGATTTTAAGGTAGAAGAAAATTGAATCGACATCTTAATTGGAGATGAATACAGAGCTCCCCTTTAATACTGGGAAGAGCATAATAATCTACTGTTTTATGGTTAGTAAAACTTTTTCCCCATTCTCTCCAAAAATTTGGAGTCAAGGGATACCTAAGTGATGTCACTTGCAAGCACATCTCATTCTCTCATTCCTCATCTCCTTTAGACTCAATCTATTTCTCTATAGTGACCTTGCTTCCAATGTACCCTATTTTTAGCAAAATTACTTTTGCGTTAGACCTCTTTCTCTCATATTCCTTTCATCTTCTTCCAATCAGGAAAAGTTTGCCCTCCACAGAAGACATCTCTAATGAACCCACTGACCTTTGGACACCTGCATTGCTATAAGATGCCTGTTGTTTAATGACTCCTGACACCCTGTGCCAAAAGGAGATATAGGTACATTCTGTTTCTCCTCATTATCACTTTCATACTCTTTCCCTACTTTCTTCTCTAAACCACCTCTACATAGAGAACTGTAAATTGAAGAATTTCCTCTCCCAATGAAGTTGGGAAATTTGGTCTGTAAATAATATTCCTAGAGAATAGTCCAGAGCATGAAGACATTTGTTTCCTTGCCTACAATTGCACAAACAATATGTGTCAAAGGCTGGAACTGAAGTCAGATCTTCCAGGTTTCAAGAAAAGTCTCTATTCAGCATGTCACCATGCTGCTGTTTGACAGTACTCTCTACAAATATCTAATATTACATTCAAATTGAACTTATTCCCTGAACATGTCACTTCCATGAAAAGTAATAGATCCCTGGGCAAAATGGTCATTTTACATACACTGGGGTAAGCCTCATAGCAATGAACTAAGTAATTATAACTCCAGGAAACTGGGTACTTTAAAGCCTCCTGAATCCCGGGGTAAGGTGATATCTGTTGCAAGGATAGCCCTGATTCCTCAGCCTACTTTATCCTATTATTGGGTGAAAGAATAAGAAAGCACTTACCTAAGAAACTAGACATTCCTCTTGAACAATGCTGCCTGTTTCTAAACCTGCTCACCACTCATGGCTCTACAAGCTGACAATAATGTGTCTAATGGCAAGACTACCCAATGTGTCACAAATCTTGGATTTGTAAGTTGGTAAGCCTCTTTCAGTACAGCTTGCCAAACATTGATCTTGGATTTTATGTTGCTTCACCTAACCCTCTAAATTTCTCAGACTTTATATAGCCCCAGAAATCCATCCTATGATCTGTTTGGACTTCATTCCCCACATGAACAGCCTCTTTTTCAGCTTTCTTGGTTCAAGGTAATACTTTTCCCCATGCTCCTGAACTTGCCCACCTAACCCCTTCCTATTCTATCCCCATATCTTGTTCTCTTGGTCTTAACCCTAGATTTTTTGGATGCATACCAACCCAACACTCTATTATGAATTGTTTGGGGTTTTTTTGGCTGGGAGTTGTGGTTGCTTGAGAAAACTCCAACATACTCCCCTATTTCTGACTATTCAGTCACAATGCCAAGCAGCCTAATCCAGCCAAAATCTATTCCTGAAGGAAAATTCTTGACATAATAAACAAACCGTTGTTCTCACAGGAATATTACTCTCTTTTGACCAAATGTAGGCAAAATTATTTATCCTTCTGCTAAGGGGAAAACGATTTAATTAGCTTAAATTGGTGGTGAGCAGGTCAGTTATACAACATGTGCTGTTATCATTTTATTTAATTTCTTCAAAAGGGAAGACTATACTGAATATGTATGTGCATGGAATACCTCTCTACCAAAACCATGCTTAATATGTAACCACCCAGTTATTCACCAATAATTTATTAAGGGCTTACTATGTTCCAAGCATTGCGATAAGTGCTAGGGTTGCAAATACACTCAAAAAGTGCAAACACATTCAAGAAGCACACATTCTAATGAGCATGGAAAAAGACATAAGATCCCATAAATTTAGAACTGAAAAAAATAGAATCATAGATTAAAAGTAGGAAGGGACATCAGTGATCATCTAGTTCAGTTTCCCCTTTTTAGAGTTGAGGAAACAAAAGGCCCCCAAAAATGTTAAATAACTACCCAGAGATGCCACAGGAACTAATAGTAAACCTATGTTTTCAGATTTTCTGTTTGCATATCTAACATTCTTTCCACAATACCGTGATATTTCCCTGTAGAAGTGCCAGGTTGAAGAGAAATCATAGTTTGGCTTCATCAATCACAGCTCTCCATCTGAAGATTGCTTGATAAAAGTTTGCTCTCCTTATAGGCAGCATTTTCCTAAAAGAGTTTCAATAGTTTAAGAGGAATCTCACTTCTTACAAAACATAAAAAGGAACTTTTTTTTCCTGCTCAACAGGAGTTTCTGTCAAATTGCTTAATCTCAAGATAAGGCACTGAAATTTCTGAGAAGGAATTGAAAAGTATGTTTGACCATTACAAAGAGAACAATGGTAATACCAAAAGCAGGACAGCATTCATTTTTCAGCTGGTTTTGAAACTTTCACCCAACAAATTTATACAGTGCTTTCATTACCTACTGAGAAAATTAGTCACAGAAAGGTAACTGTATATAAAATAAGGTTTGAGTATTTGAAACTTTAAAAACACATTCAGCTGTAATTATGTGAAATAAAAGTATCAACTAATATTAAGCATTACTTTCATAAAGGCCATGTAAAGATAGACAAATGGATGATTCCAAGGAAGAGAACAAGTTTTGATTGTCAATAAAACCACCTCCCAAAAGAAGGACTTAGAAGAGAACAAGGGAAATTAGAAATTCATTTGTACCTGTCAATGCAGTGGAACATCCTACAAAGTATACTATCATTGAATGCGTAAGGAAATACTGTCTATCTAAGGTAAGTGATTTCTTCATGCATTTTTTCTTTTAATTTTAAGTGAAATCAATTGAAAGAATGAGATTATGGAGAGCATATATAAGTTTTGTATTTTTTTAAAAGGATCATCTTAAAACCTTCATTATGTCCTATCCCACCCTTTAAGCAATCCTTCTAAATCTCTCCTCTCATTGGTTGAATTTCTTTAAAAATCCACCTACATTTGTTATTTCCTCTTTTTGTCTTCTTATTCAGTTCCCAACTGTCTGTAATCTCATTGAAACTTGTAATGAATTCTTCAAAATTACTAATAATCAAACAGTTAAATATGATGTCCTTTTCTTAATTCTTATTTTTCTTAATCTCTTTGCAGAATTTGACAGTGTTGGCCACCCTCATTTCATGGATACTCTCTCATGTCTAAATTTTCCTGATATTTTTCTCTCTTGATTTTCACTGTGCTTGATTCTCCTTCAACCTATAAGACTGCCCCTTCCCAGTCTCTTTGTATGGTATATGCATCACGAGTCTATCCTGGTCCTTCTCCTTTTGTTTCTCTGCACTCTTTTACTTGAGGATCTCATTGGTTCCAATTGATTCACTTATGATCTCTATGAGATAACTTCCAGTTATTCTCTCTACATAACTTTATTCTTTCTGTTGTTCTCCAGTCCAGCACCACTGACCACCACATACACTTTTGTGTAGCAACATAAAAATTTCATAAAAAAAGTTCTAGAATATATCTCATCTTTTCCCCTAAGTCTATCCTTTCTTCTGAAATTTACTCTCTGAATTGTGGCTGCTACCATTCTTTTAATCATCTAGCTTTGAAACCTCAGAGATATATTTAATTTCTCAGGCTCTCTTTTCCCACATATTCAGTTGCCAAATATTGCATTTCTTCTACATCTTCCCTACAGATCCCCTTCTCTCCACTCATAACTATTGTCCTGAGAACTTTATCATCTCTTTCTTGGACTCCTGTAGTCTGCCACTTTTTTCTCCTTTCCTCAAGTTTTTTTACCACTTTAATACATACTACACTCAGACCACAAAATGATTTTCCTGAAGTACAGGTCTGACTATGTCACCAATTGCTCTATGAATATCGTTACTCCATATTTCTTCAACGATCAAATAAAGATTATTCTTATTAACCTTAAAAGATTTTGAGAACCTGGACTTTTTCTACCTTTCTAGTATAGATAGATATAGATGAGATAAAGATCTATATGTAGACACATAGAGGTAAAGATCTATCTATAATCCCCACTTCACTCACTCTCTAATCCTGCTGTATTGGCCAGTTTACCCTCATCAAGATGCTCCATTTCTTATTTCTGTGAGTAATAGGGGACTGGCCAATGAGATTAGTCTTTTATGATCATATACAATGTTTTCAAATGATGCAATTCCAACCTGGCCTTTGCAGCATGTGGGTTCTGTCACTGATCTCAGTCTGCAAACCATTTATGAAAATGAGCCTTTCTGATTAGCTCTGACACAGAAAGTTTGGTGCATTCAAAAGATATCAGTTAACCAGGACAATTCTTTTAACTCTGGCTCTTTCTCATCTGACTATTTTTAAAGAATATGCATAAACTGTTGAAAGCCTGCATTGGGGGAGGGTCTTTGGCTATTCTCTAAATCCAGAGCTGGAATAAAGTTAAGGGTGAAGGGCCTTGCTGTTGCTTCAGTATTTCTAGTAATACTTTTTCATGCTTTTAGTAAATTAGGTAAAATACACTTCTGCGACTTTTAAAGGTTCAAGAGAGCAAGCCACCAGAAATATAGAAGCAAGAGACTATTCCAGAAGGCAACGGAAGCAAGACAGTAAGGTTCGAAGTTGCCTGATAAATCTTGCCAGTGGCAGAGTTGTGTGCTTTCTATTATTCATACCACTTTTGGAAGTGAACCAAGTAAGGATTAATGTTATGTAAAACAACATTATATTTGAATACACACTTCCCATTTTCTGAGATGGTACGTGTAAAGTTGAACCTCCCAGTGTTGGGGAAAATGTTAGCACTTATATTACTGTGAGAGTTTTGAAGAAACTATTTTTTTGTAAAGGTTAGTTGATGTTAATTGGCTAAAATGTAACTTTAATGGTGATCACTGGCTGTGAATTGTAGAATACTAAGGAGTTTAAGACAATAGCCTTAGATAAATTCACTCCTCCTTCACTGGGGAGATATGTAGAAGGCTGAAAGAGCAATTTAACTAGGTATGTGCATAGAGATTCAAAAGTCCCATTACATGTCACTTTGCACTGTCTGTATCCCATTATTAGAATATTCTTCTTATTCACCTCTGCCTCTTATGAGTAATGTGTTCTGTGATTCCCAAACCATTGGAAGCATAGTTGATTCCCAGCTCTTTGCTAACACATTTATAAATATGTTTTTTCTAGGAATATTTGGTATATGTGAAATAAACCCATCTTATGATATAAGCCCAGTTATGGAATTACTGGATTAATAAAAGTATTTTTCTTAAATACATCTAAATTTTTTCAATAAGTAACTGAACTACTCTACAACTAATGTACTTCAATGTTTCTTTCCCAACCATCACACAATGAAATAACTATTTCTATCTTTCACCATCTTTGTCAAATTCATTGAGTATGAGATAATAATTCAGAGTTGTTTTAATTTTCATTTTTCTAGCTATTTATCTGTATTTTTTCATGCAGTTGCTAATTGTTTCTCTTTCTGTTTGAGAACAATTTGCTCTTATTTTTTGACTCATCAGAAAACAGATATTAGTGGTAGACTGACATCAATTTCTCATAGATTTTGCAAGGCACACTTGTTAGAGAAGAATACTATAAAGACAAAGGAGTTTAATTATGTATCAATTGTATTACCTTTTGTAGTTTCCTTTATTAATCAATTAATCTGAATGAAGCAACTAATATGTCACACGCACTATGGTAGGTGGTCTGATACAAAGAAAAAAATGAAAGCATTCTGATTCTAGATATTATTGCAAAATATATGACTTCCACATTTTTTATGATGTGATATTTTTATATTTAGATTGTTTATTCACTTAGACTGCATTGTATTATCTGGTATAAAGGTTGGTCTCAATCTATTTTCCTACAAACTGCTCTTCATTTTGTCAACAATACTTGCAAAATAAAGAATCTCTTCCCCAGATTTTTGTCTTCTTTGTTTATTAAACACCAGATTGTTGTGGGTATTTAAATTTATGTCTTATTTACATATTTTTCTCAGACTAATATATCTTGTCTGTTAATATGTGTATCTGGAAGAGACAGTTTAAATGGACACTTAACATGGCTAAGAATTGAACAGATAGAGAACTGCATGATTTCCTTTAGGAAATTATAAAACTACTTTAATAACCTTGAGCTTCTCCCAAAAAGATCCATTTTTTAATATCCATCTTCTACCATTAATTTATTTATTATTATAAAATATGGAAAATAATATTCTTCAAAGAGGATTGTAACAAGACTTATGGTATGAGCAAAGTGCAACATGTGACTAATTAGGAACTTTGAAGATGAACAGGAGAAAAAGATTGAATCAAGAAAAAAAAAGCATGACAAAAACAAACAAAAAAAAGATTATTGATGGATAATTGTGAAGGATCATAGGTGGATATCTGAAGTGCTCCCCTTAAATTCACAACAAAATGTCAGAAAAAAAACAGGGAAGGTTTTCAGCACAAATGGTAAAACCACTTTGCTGGATTTGTTGGAAAATTTGAATGCATGTGTGTGTGTGTGTGTGTGTGTGTGTGTGTGTGTGTGTGTGTGTATTTTTCTCTGAGACTATCTTTTTTGCCTTCCATGAATGGTTTCATTTTTTTTCCTTTGTATCAGACTACCTAGCACAGTGCCTGGGACATAACAATATGCTTCAAACTGCATTCAGACTCCATCAGTTTATTCTTTGAAAGTGGATAATATTTTTCATTGTAAGTCTTTTAGAATCGAATTGGATCATTGTGTTGCTGAGAAGAGTAATAGCTGATCATTATACAGCATTGCTGCTGTTGTGTACAATGATCTCTTGTTTCTGATCTATTCACTTTGTATCAGCTCATATAAATCTTCCCATTTTTTTTGATCATCTTGCTGGTCATTTCTTACAGCACAATAGTAGTCTATTATAATTATATGCCACAGCTTTTTCAGTCATTCCCTAATTGATAGGCATCCTTTCAGTTTCAAATACTTTGCCACTATGAAAAGATCTGCTATTAATGGTTTTGTACATATAAGAATGTTTCATTTGCTTTTGATCTCTTTGGAATACAGACTCAGCAGTAGAATTGTTGGGTCAAACGGTATGTGACATTTTATTGCTTTGGGGGCATAGTTCTAAATTTCTCACCAGAATGGTTGAATCAGTTTATAGTTTCACCAACAGTGCATTAGTGTACCTATTTTTCCACATCACCTCCAACATTTGTTGTTTTCCTTTCCTGTCATATTAGCTGATTTGATTGGTGTGAGGTGGTACTTGCAAGTTATTTTAATTTTCATTTCTCTAATCAATAGTGATTTAGAGCATTTTTCATATGACTATACATGGCTTTAATTTATTTGTCTGAAAACAACCTGTTTATATCTTTTGATAATTTATCAATTGGGAAATGACTTGATTTTTTAAATTTGACTTAGTTCTCTATATATGTGAAAAAGGAAGTTTCATCAGATAAACTTGCTATATTTTTTTTAGTTTTTTAGTTTTTCTTTTCATCTTAGCTGCATTGTTTTTGTTTGCACAAAATCCATTTAATTTAATGTAATCAAAATTAATGATTTTGCATCCTTAATGCTCTTTATCTTTTATTTGTTTTCATATTATTATCTAATCCATAGATCTGACAGGTAAACTATTTTATGTCCTTCAATTTATTTTTGATATCACTCTTTATTTTTAAAACATCTACCCATTTTGATCTTATTTTAGTCTATAGTATAACATACAAGTCTATACCTAGTTTCTTCCCCACTTTTCCCAGAAATTTTTGTCAAAGTGAATTCCTGCCCCCAAAGTTTTATTCTTTGGGTTTATAACACTGTATTTTGATATTCATTTCACTACTGTATTGTATACTTACTATTTCCCATTTATCCACTACTCTATCAGCCAGTACCAGATTGTTTTGATGATTACTGCTTTGTAAGACAGTATAAATCTGGTACTCTTGGCCACCTTCTTTTAAAAGCTTTTTCACTGAATCTGTTAAAGTCCTTTTGTTCTTCCAGATGAATGCTAATATTGTTTTTCTAGCTCTATAAAATAATTTTTGGTAGTTCTCTTCTTATGGCACTGAATAAGTAAATTAACTTAGGTAAAATTGTCATTTTGATTATATTGACTTGGCCTGGTTTCTATATATACATGTATGTATGTTTGTATGTATGCATGTATGTATACATGTATGTATACATGTACATGTATATATGTGTGCATCCCTCTGTGTACTTATAAGAGTGCCATGTGATGCTGCAAAAGATTTATTGAATCATAATTACATACAAAAGAGTAACATGTGTGAAGAACTTCACAGTCATTGCAAAGCTATTTTACAAATGCTAGCTTTTATCCTTCCATAAATGTAGGTATTTTATATCACTTTCATATCTAGATATTTAGATGGATAATTTATTTCTTGATTATCTTGCTTGATTTTTGTAGTGTCAGAAAGATTTTGAAATAACTTTTAATTTTTACCTTATTAATGTAGTTTGGTATTTTATTTAAATTTTTTTCTTTAAGGACTTATATGCAATCCTACTTGTACGTTTAATGATATTATTTTTTTCATTCTCTATAGTGCCTTTAAGTATAATATAATTTAATTTCCCTTTTCATTTCCTCATCTGAAATCATAATTAAAATTAGTCCTACTTTGCAATCACTTGAAGAATGACCAATTCAATTACAGCCCCTTATTTTAATTCTGTATATGTCCATATGTTGTTACATACACTTTTTTTATGTACTAAATTGTTAAAGTTTATTTTGTAACCAATTCTAGGTCCCTATATAGAGGTAAATTTAGTCATTTTTTACAGTCCCTCATCTCATATTACCAAGGCCAACTGTCAAAAATGTTTTAATAAACTTATCTACATATTCTGAATATATTCTCATTCTTATCTAACTCCTCCTTTCCTCCTTTTTCATTTGAGTATCTCACTGATTTACAGAATTGGATCAGATCTCACATAGCTCCTAGGTAAATGAAGAGCTTCTACATCCAAGTAATTGATATATAAGACAGGGACTGCAAGGAAAGATTTCAGGATGCCTGAAAAAAGCATGATCTGTGATATTCATTATCTGTTCCAGGGCATCAGAGACACAAGCATATGACTTAGGGTTTTTGAGGAGCGATAGGTCCATTGTAATGTCATATATCTAGTTGTTGTCTGTCAAAATCTCAGAACATGGCAAAAATGAATGGTCAGTTATTGATTGTATGAAGCAAAGGAATTGGAAAGATGATAGGGGCCAGCAACTGACCTGTGCAACCAAAAGATGAAATGTATTTTGGTAGAAGGTAGTGTCTTGCTGTCTTTGGCTAAGAAAGAATGCATGGAAAGTGATGAATATTCAGCCACCTCTTGCAAAACTATTTCAAGAGTTACATAAGCCACACAAACTGGACAGAGGACATCATCAGGTAGGGCATGAACATCTTTAATGATACAGAGGGAAGGGTTTGGTTCTGGCACAAAATCTTCAGCCAAAAACTGAGGATAGCAATGTGAAAAGAAGAAAATTCCAGACATTATGAATAATAATATGGTTTGTTAATCCTAATAGCTAAAAATGAAAGGATAGAGTAATTAAAAACCTTTAATTAAAATTAATACATTGCATATACGAACTGTAAAACTTCTAGGAAAAAAATGAAATGAAAGTTACTAAGGGGAAAGGAGGGAAATGGAAGTAGAATAAATACCCTTGAACAGAAAGTAGAAAGCATAACAAAGCAAAAGAATGCAAGAATTCAATGAAATAAGAAATAAACTAATCAAACATAAAGCTAGAAAATTAAAAGAACTTATGAAAAATCCATTGAAAAATTAAATGGAAGTCAGGTTCAGGAAAGATAATTTAAGAAACATTAGTTTCCTTGAAAATCATTTTCAGGCTAAAAACATTTTTTTACAATGTTACGAGAAACTATAAAAAAGAAAACTTCCAATATATCATATAAATAAATGGCATGGGGGTGGAGTGTGGAATAACATTGCCAAAATCTAGAGCCTCTAGGTTAAAGAAAAAGCAAAGCATAAATCTACAAAGACATAACAAAAATAAAGAGGAATCACAAATGGGACCATGCAAGAACTTATGGTAAGTGACATAAAAGAAAAAACAACAATAAGAACAACAACAACAACTATAAATTAAACTATTGAAAGCATAAGGAAATGATGGGCAATGTAGAATAACATATCTTGAAACAAAAGAGTATTATTGATGAAAAGATAAGAGCTGGATAGCATCATGTAAATGCAAATGAGGAAGGAGCAACCAGAAAAATCTAGAAATGCATTTCAACAATTTGAAGGGGAGAAATGATGATTAAGTACTTATAATCTGATAGGCATAGAAGAATTGTTCTTTATAATCTCCTTCAAAATCACATAGGGAAAAATATCTTGAGGGACACAATGAGGTTTGGGGCTATTTTATTGGATTTTAAAGAAGATAGAGGAGAAAGCAGAAGAGGAGACAATAAGTAAGAAATCATGATTGAGGAATTTACTACTTTATTGCTACTATATTGGGTCCACCAGAAGAAAAATATTCAAAAATTGAGTCAGGGTTATCAGTAGCAAATTTTTCATGGACATCATCTAGGCAAAGGAAGGTCTTGTACACACACACATACACACACACACACACACACACACGCAAACACACAAATGTGCAATTAAAAAGTTCAACAAGTAAATAAGTTAGGAAAGGGAAATTTAACATAGAGGGTTGATTTTGATAGGAAAGCATTGCAAATGAAATACATCAATGTTAGAGGGACAGTAATAAAGAACAGATCATAAAGAAATAAAAAAGAGCAAGACAAATTGATTGGGTTCTGGAAATGGTGAAAGAAGGAGGGATAGAGGTGTATGATCAGAGCATTCATAATGATCCCATTCCTTTTATTTCCCTTTTTCTTTCTAAATAGACAATAGTTAAAGATGTTAAATCACAAGATGATATAATGCAGAGAAACACAATTAGTTGTCTTAATTATGAATGTGAGTAGATTAAATTCACTTGAAAAATAAGATTTTAGAGGAATGGATTATAAAACACAGCACAAAACTTTACTTTATACAAGAAAATTTTTGGAAATGTAAAAGATTCACACATAATTAAAATTAGATTGAATCAGAATTCCTTATGCCAAGCTTGAATATTAAAAAACAGTAGTAGCGACCATCATCTCAGGTAAAGCAACAATAAAAGGACACAATTAAAATACATAAGGGAGAGGGTATTATACTTATAGGCAACATAGATAATCTATAATTATAATACTAAATACGTATGCACTAAATTGCATAGAATCTGAATACCTGAAGGAAAAGTATAGTCAATCAGTCAATGTACATTTATTAAGCAACTACTATGTGCCAAGCACTGCACAAAGAGCAGAGGTAGAGATGACAAATCTTTAAAGGGATACTTCAATATGACCCTCTCAGACTTAGACTATTCTAAGAAAAAGATAGACTATGAAGAATTAAGAACCAGAACAATCTGACTTTTTATATCTTGCTAACAATAGCCAACAAAAAGAGATATAACATAAGAACAGAAATAAGACAAATAACTGGAAAGATATTAATTTGACATCATTAGGTAATGGTAACTTAATAAAAATGACAAAACTACATAATATACATATTTTCAGCTTTACCAATCGAATTACTAAAGCATGATTTTATAGAACCAGGAGCTAAAACAAAAGCAAAAAACAACAACAACATCAACAACAAAAAATCTTCAGATGGAGGGACAAAAATTCAGCATCTTAAATGATATAATGGGGTAAAAAGTAGGAAGGAAGCAATCCATCAATACCATATTTCCACATGTACCACAAGGGAATTTTCAGCAAAATCATTTGTTAGTGATTTAAGAAAAATAGAATGGAAAGGTTTAGGCAAACAGTCAGTAGCCAGAAAGACATGTATATAGTAGAAAAGTGTTCAATACACATTACGGCAAAAACTGTTGATTAAAAACATCCTTAAGAAAAGCTGGTGGAAAAACAGAAAGAAATCTGTAATAAATTATATTTATACAAACAGCTCACAATATATGCCACAATGAAATCCAAATGGATAAAAGGAATAATATAAGATAGGTATACCATAAACAAATTAAAAGAAGATGAAAAGACACATATTTCACAATTATAGAAATGGGGAGATTTCTTGATGAAATAAGGAATAGATATACGAATAAATTGATAATCATGATTACATCAAATATAAAGGGAGGGTTGTTCTTTTCGTTTGTGTGCTTCTTTTACAACTGGTAGCTATATTTCTTCTCTTCTTAACCCTAACTGCTTTCTGTGCTCATAATTTAATTGAAACTTCTGTCACCAAATTTACCAAATAATCACTTAATTGCCAAATATAGTGGTCTTTTCTAAATTTTCATATTTATGTACCTTTCTGAAGACTTTGTAACTGTTGATAACCCACCTTATTACTCAGTGCTTACGTTTTTGTGGTGCAGTTCTCTCCAGGTTCACTGCCTATGTGTCTGATCACAACTTAATATCCTTTGCTGGATTTTCAGGTTGTAGGTGATAATTATGGGTTTTACCTCAATCCTCTGAAATTTTCTCTGTAATTACTATTTCACTGTCATCTCATCAGTTACCATGGATTTAATTATCGTCTTTGTAAAATGATTTGTACATCTATTTCCAACCTCTTGCCTGACCTTCAGTCTTATATTTCTACATGCCTTTTGGCCTTATGTCTTAATTCAACATGTTCAAAACTGAACATCTTCTGCCCCTTAATTCTTCCTTTTTCTCTAATTTCCTTACTAGTTTTCATAGCATCACCTTCCTCCCACTATTCCAGGTCCATAATCTTGTCATCCTTGCTCCCTCCCATAGTTAATTTGTTGTCAATTAGTAAATACACTATTTTTACAATATTTCTCATATTGCCTCTTCTCTCCTTAGAGTATATTATGTCTATACTATATATTGAGTATATATGTATAAATACTAATTATATAGTGACATTATATAAGTGCATATTTATAAAGAATATATTAATGTTTCTATTGTATTTTATATATACGCACAGATTTGTGTGAAACTACAAAAATTCCCTGTATCTTTTCTTTTAAACTTATCAGACAAAAAAATTGTAGCAAATTTAAATGTGTGTGTGTGTGTGTGTGTGTGTGTGTGTGTGTGTGTGTGTGTGAAGGTAAGTAATGGAGTCAATCTGCTCACCAAATTGGGGCATACTCATGTAGTCTGTGACTCTTTCCATTCAGAACTTGATGACTTGGCTTTTAATTGGCTGCTGTGATAGAAATGATTATGCATATGAAATGTTTTAACTGGTCAAATCTAGCTCTGTTTCTTCTCTGGTGGCATGTGAGATATGAAATTTTATGAACATTGCCTCTATCACCTGATCACCATAAGTGTAGGGATACATGGTACAACTGTTTTTTTCTCTGTGTCTGTTATATGGAATGGCCTTTTGAGTTTCAAAAGGTGAACAGAAATACCACAGGTTGAGTGTCAGGAGTCTGTTATTGAGCCTACTATATTAGCAAGATCTGAGCTTTATAAGGAAGCTCCTACATGCAGAGCAAATTTTTTGGCCCAGCCTAGCAATGGTCTTCAATGTCTTCAAACTGAGGGAACAATTCATTTATTGGTTATGCCATACTTAGATGTGCAATGGGAGTGAATATTAGTAATAATACTTTAAGTTGGAAGCCACTCTCTGTAAGGGACAAAATGGTATTGGAAACAATGCCTCAGTTTGGGTGAATATTTTTTGTATTTTGGTTTCCTATATTTCTTTTCAAGAAAATATCCATTTGTAAAAGTTAAGTCATGTTCATTGTTTAGATGATATGAGGATGCCAATCACTGTTGATTGATGTTAGGTAGAAACATGAAAGATTATGGGATTAAGTCAATAATATTAGAAGAGCTCTTTCAGAAATACTAAATACCCTCAGATGGAGATATTGCTCTGGAGAAAAAAACTGCTAAAAGTCCAAATTTTATATTGCTATACTTGAATCAGGTCAAGAATAGTTTATTATGCAACTAATATATACAAGGCACTGTTTTTACACTAGATATATAAGAAAAAAATTTTAAGTCCATTAGCTCAAAAAGATCGTAATGCAATGAAGGAGATAGTATGCAAATTGGATATGGACAGGAAATTTGGAGATAATCTCAGAAGGAATATACTAATATTAGGAAATACTGGATAAGACTTCTTGAAGAAAGTGAAGTTGTTAGCTATGACTTTAAGGTAGTCATAGGAGCCAGGAAAAAAAGATGAGGAGGGAAAGAATTACAGACACCAGGGTCTGGGAGTGCAAATGACATTTTGAGATGCAGTTTCTCATATATTTCTTGTTTTGAAAATTAACTGTTTGTATCCCTTGATCACTTGAACTAACTATATATGTCATTTCCCAGGAAAAAAAAAATACTCGAAGATATATGGTTTTAAAAAGAGGAAACACAAGCTATCAACAATTATGTGAAAGACATTAAGGACAACTAATCTATTGAGAAGTATAAATTATTCTTCCTATAGATCAATTGGCAAAGATGAGAAAAAAAATAAAATTAAAATGTCAATTGTTGGAAAGACTAAGGAAGAATAAGGAAACTAATTCACTATAAATGGAGCTATGAATTGGTCTAACCATTCTGGAAAATTTTAAATTATATCCCAAACCACTCGACTGGTAGACCCTTTGACCTGGTAATACTATTATATTTCTGAGGCATATATGTCAATGGATTCAAAGACCAAGGGAAGGAAACTACATATACAAAAATTATGTACAGCACCATTTTCATATAGCAAAGAACTAGCAACAAATTTTGTAACGATTGATTGTGGAATCGTGAACAAATTTTGGCATGTTAATATAAAATATTATTGTGCTCAGACAATGTAAAAGATAAAGTCATATAAATCTCAGATTTCTATCAACTGGTGCAGAGTTGAGTGAGCAATGATAATGAGGCACATTTAGAAAATTGCTATAATAATGTAAAGGAAAAAAAATTTGAAAGATTTAAGAACCTTTATCTGTGAAATTACTGATTTTCTCTATTAAAGGTACCTCATGGCAGAAGTAGACAAAGTCAATGTGCAAATTTATTTTATTTAACTATATATGTTTATTATACTGGAGAACAACTATTTTTATTTTTGGAAGGGAAGTTGGGAGAATTGGGAGATAGTGATGAGAATGCAAAAGAGAAAGAAAGGAGGATCAACAAAATTTTAAAATATTCTCAAAAAAGAGCAAAACAAGGTACAGTATAACACATAGACAAATAGTATAGTGTTATTACTATTATGTTAAGTATAATTTTAATTTACAAAAATCAAATTTTATGTGATTCTGTAGAAATTTACAGTTTCAAATACAACCCTTGGTTCTGCTCACATTTTCTATGACATAACTATTGAATAATATGTCAACTTTCTCTTCCCTATAAAATTTTATGGAGCACAATCTACTATTGTAACACAGTATTCATAATGAAATTATGAAAAAAGAATGAAGGTTTTACATATGACTGTCCACACCAGACTTTATATAAACTGTGACACAATTGACTAAAAAGTATACAGAATAGAAAAGCCAAATTCTATCCCAAAGTTTCCAAAAAGATGTCTCCCAATACATATTAAGATTATATCAGATTCTTTTATTAATAAAACAATAATAACTAATCATTTTTTCTGATTTTCAATATGAAGTGAGGCTTAAACCAGAGAAGTATATGTTGGTATAAAGTGTTTACCAGTGTCAGAGAGGAAACCCAACAGAAAGTCCAAATGGAAGACTGATTCCCTACAAAATAATTAATAAGTCAATAAACATGCATTTGTCAATTGTCTACTATGTGTTAGGCACTATGCTAGGTCCTAGAGATCTAAAAATTGAAAAAAAAATGTAACAACAATTAAAAGAGAAACCAAGTAATCAAATAAATGAATTAAGTAAATAAAAATCTATGACTAGAAAGAACTTTCATTCTACTGGGCAAAAAAGGATGTTCATTAAGACCATAAGGGAACTTAAAAGTTTTTTTTTTACTTTTTTGCAGATGTTCTGCTGATTTCATCAACTCCAAATATTACTGTGTTACTGATAGTCTAAATTAGATCTACAACCACTCAAAAAATTAATCTAATGATCCAGGCAGAGAAAAATGAGAGTATCTTTTATATTATAATGTACACAGTTACATGGGTAACCTGATAAATTACTTCCTTAGTACTTTTACTCCATCAGGTAACTTGTGGCACAATTTATAGAGTATTGGACATAGAAAGAGGAAAATTTGACTTTCAAATACAGCCTCAGATACTTACTAATCAAATCACACTGGTGAAGTCACTGAGTCTCTAGTTGCCTCAGTTTTTCTCAACCATAAAATTAGGGTAATAATAGCACTTACCTTACAGGAATGTTGTGAGGATAAATTGAAATTTTATTTTTAAAACCTAGAGAGTAATTAGCCCAATGCCTACCATTCTTTTCTTCCCTTTCTATTTAAAGTCCTATAGATTAATAATTATAAGAAATTGAACAGGCTAGATTATATTTGAATAATTATATTAAATTAGCTGTTCTTCTTTATCTCTTTGAAATATTTGACACCTTCCACAGAAAGCTCACTATATCTCTATCTCTATGTGTCTATCTCTATATGAGAAATCAAGCCCTCTGGATTTTCTTCTACACATACTAATGAAGTTAATTTTTTTATTAATTATTCTCTCTGAGATCAGGTGGTTAAATTCTATATTTCTTATAATATATTTGAATAATTTATAAATCTTGATGTAGCATGATAAATGGAGAACTGAACTTGAAATCAAGAACAGTTAGTCCAAATCCCACCAAAGACATTTACCAGTCATGTGACCCTGGTGTGATCCATATAATTCAATTTATTCATATAAAAAAAATTAGGGGTTTAGACTCAATGAACTTCAGAATAACTAAAACCTGTCAATATTGATTCTAGGAGTCTTTTAACCCATTAAATTCATTTTTAAAAGATATTTTTGGTATGTGATTAAGAATATCTGTTTGTTATAATATTACATTCTTTTATTTATTGTGAATTCTTCATGTATGGTTTTGGTCCTTTGGTTTTCCAATAGTTAAATAATCTAATGGCATATAGATAGATAGACAGAAAGATAAAGAGATAGAGAGATAAAGATAGGTTTTTCCTTAAATATAAAGCTCAGTTTAGATTTTTGCTCTCCACTTTGTTTATTTGTAGTTTGATCTTCAAAATTTCTAATTATATGTTACTTGGGATTATGAAATACCAGTTTTCTGAGCTTTTACATATATATTCAGTTTATTATTTTTTGTTTGTTTAAGTATTACTTTGGCTAGTTCACATAAATTCTGGTATGTAGTGGCATTATAATATTTTCTGCAAAATAATTACATTTGTTATGATTGTACTTAAAGTCTAGTTCTAAAATGAATACTAAAATATCATCATGAATTCTCCTTTTAAATCTAGATCCTTTGTTTTCATTTCCCTAAGTTATAAGTCTTTTAGCTATTCTTCTGTGAGTGATGCACTTAATATTTGTTCCACATTTATTCATGAGGTTGTTTTGTATTAGAATGTGATAATATTTTGTGAAGGTATCATGTGATGAAAAGGCGTCTATGCTTCAATTAACATGTCTATCTTATACGTTTTTCCATCTAACATTCTTTTTAGAACTTTAACTTCTTTTGTGTAAAATTTTAGATCTTTTTAAATTAGATATCCTAAGCTGAATTGGACATACTGAATTTTCTTTCTTTTGAGGACTTCTAATTCAGTTGGCTTTTCCTTTAACTACATAGATGACAATTATTTCCATACTACATTTTATGTGGTATAGATATTATCTGTTTTCCATTTGGGGGAGGAAACATGATGTTATGAATGAAATTTTGGACATGAAGCCAGGAAACTTTGTGGATAAACCCTCATGTTCACATTTAAAAGATATGTAATTATGGAGCAGGCATTTAATAGCTCTGAGTTTCTAAACTCTAAATTTTTTTATTTTTCTCAATGACATTTTATTATATTCAATTACTTTCAAAGATAGTTTTCAACATTCATTTTTTTGTAAAATTTTGAAATCCAAATTTTTCTTGTTCCATCCCTCTCCCTCTGTCCCCAAGAAAAGGAACCTGATATAGGTTATACATGTACAATCAAATTAAATATATTTCCCATTAGTCATGTTGTGAAAGAAGAATCATAACAAAAGGGAAAAAAAACACAAGAAAGAAAAAATTAAAAAGTGAAAATAGTATACTTTGATCTGCATTAAACTCCATAGTTCTTTCTCTGGATGTGGTTAGTATTTTCCATTATTAGTCTTTTGGAATTGTCTTGGAACATTGTATTGCTGAGAAGAGCTAAGTCTATCATAGATAATTATTGTACAATGTTGCTGTTGCTGTGTACAGTGTTGTCTAGGTTCAGCTCACTTCACTCAGTATAAGTTAATATAAATCTGTATAGTTCATGTGAATCATCTAAAAGGTGCTATAAATATTTTTACACATGTGAGTTCTTTTCCTTTTTTTGTGGTCACTTTGGTATACAGACATAGTGGTATTGATGGATCAGAGAGTATGGAGAGCTTTGTTTGTCTTTAAACATATAAATTGCTTTCCAGAATGACTGATCAGTTAAAAATTCACCAACAATGCATTAGCTTTGCAATTTTCCCACATTTTTTAAACATTCATCATTTTCCTATTTTGTCATATTAAGCAATCAGATAGGTGTGATGAAGCAATTCAGAGTTTTTTAATTTACATTTCTCTAATCAATAGTGATTTAGAGCATTGTTTTATATGATGATAGATAGCTTCCTGATAGTTTTAGATAGATTCTTTCTATTGTTAAAAAGAAATCCAGTGATTCCTGCTCTCCAGTGTTTTTCATAGGATTGTTTTGTATTTCGGGTTTTGTCAAAAGCATTTTATGCAGCTACTAAGATAGCCACATAATTTCTGTTCATTTTGTAATTGACATGGTCAATAATGCTGATAATTTTCCTGATATTAAAACAGCCCTGCATTCCTGGCATAAATCCCACCTGGTAATAGGGTAATCCTTGTAATCAGTTGCTGTAATCTCTTTCCTAATATTTTATTTAAAATTTTTGCATCTATATTCATTAGGAAAATTGGTGTACAATTTTATTTCTCTGTTTTGACTCTTCCTGGTTTAGGTGTTATCATATTTGTATCATAAAAAGAATTTGGTAGCACTCTTTCTTTGCTTATTTTTCCAAATAGTTTATATAGTGTTGGAATTAATTGTTCTTTAAACATTTGGTAGAATTCACTTGTAAATCCATCTGGCCTTGTGGATTTTTATCTTAGAGAGTTTGTTGCTGGCTTGTTTGATTTATTTTCCTGAAATAAGGTTATTTAAGTATTTTATTTCCTTTTCAATTAATCTGGACAATATATGTTTTGTGAATATTCAACCATTTCACTTAGATTGTCAGATTTATTGGCTTATAGTTAGACAAAATAGTTCCCAAATATTGTTTTAATTTCCACTTCATTGGTGGTGAATTTATCTTTTTCATTTTTGTCACTGTTAATTTTGTTTTCTTCTTTCTTTTTTAAAATCAAATTAATGGAGTTCCACTTCCAGGAGCCAAGATGGCAGAGTAGGAAGTAAGTCATTGTCACCTTCCATTATAAACCTCTGAAAAACCAGAAAATATCACCCCAGGAAAAAACCCTGGAACAGCTGAACCAACAGAAAGATCGGGTGCAGCAGCCCTACAGCCCAGGAAGCTTGAGGGATTAATGGGAAAGGCCCCTTTTGCCCTGAGGGAGGGGGAACAATATAGAATGGGAGTTGTCCCAGCAAGCTAGTGGAAAGCCCCACCTCAGGATACCAGGGGGATATCCTGAACCCCATGTAGTGGAGCAGGCAAACACCAACACCAGGACCCCTAAGTGCCTCAATTTGCACAGGGGACCCAGTGGAAACCAGAACAGAAAACCACCACTTGCCACAGCGTTCTATGGTAGCCAAATCTCTCAGTGCCTAAGCAAAATTCTGGGAAGTACAGCTTTAACAGAAAAAACCCCAGACAGATGAACATCCTGCAGCAGTGAAACATCCATCTGTAAGGAGCCAAAGAAAAAAGCAAAAGGCCCTGAGTGAGGAGGCAACCTCCAGGGGCCAGATTACCTAATCTTACCCCTAGAGTTCCAGTGTTGCTGATTCTAGCCCAACACCAGGTAAGCTGCCAGAGCCCTATAGCCTCCAACAGCCAACATCAGAGGCCCAGCACACAAAGGCAGTGACCAAGTCCCAGGCTCCCAGAAAAAGATGGGTCAATTCCCCCAGCTCTTCAGAAGGAGAACTCAATCTTTTTAAAGGCCAGGAAATAAGAAAACATCATGAGCAAAAAGAAATGTACCATAGATTTGTATTATGGGAACAGTGAAGATTAAGGCAGAAATTGTGGAGAGGACAACATTGTCAATAAACCCACATCTGGAACCACAAAAGGAAATATGAGCTGTTCAAAAGTCCAAAAAGCCTTCTTGGAAGAGCTCAAGAAGGATTTGAAAAGTCAAATGAGAGAGGTAGAAGAAAAATTGGGAAAATAAATGAGAGGTATGTAAGACAGAGTCAATAGCTTAGAAAAGGAAGAACACAAATTAACTGAAGAAAACAGCTCCTTAAAAAGCAGAATTGGCCAAACAGAAAAAGGAGACACAATAACTCACTGAGAAGAAGAACTTTTCAAAAAATACAATGGGCCAAGTGGAAAAGGAGATACAAAATCTAATAGAAGAAAACAATTTGTTAAAAATTAGAATTGGGTAAATGGAAGCCAATGACTCTGTGACAGTGGGAGAATCATTCAAATAGAGACAAAAGAATGAAAAAATACATGAAAATGTAAAATACCTTGTTGGTAAAACAACTGACCTGGAAAATAGACTCGGGAGAGAAAATTTAAAAATTATTTATCTACCTGAAAATCATGATGAAAAAAGGAACCTGGACAGCATTTTTCAGGAAATCATCAAGAAAAACTGTCCTGAGGTCCTGGAACCACAGGATAAAATAGCCATAAAAAGAATCCACTGATCACCTCCTGAAAGAGATTCCAAATTGAAAAGTCAAGGAATATGGTAGCCAAATTCTAAAATTACCATGTCAAAGAGAAAATATTGCAAGCAGCAAGAAAGAGACAAATTTAAATAACATGGAACCACAGTCAAGATTATACAGAACCTTATAGCTTCTATATTAAAAGATCATAGCGAGTGGAATATGATATTCCATAAGGCAAAGCAGCTTGCATTACAGCCAAGGATCAACTACCCAGGGAAAATGAGCATAATTTTTCAGGAGAGGAAATGGACATTCAACAAAATAGTGGACTTCCAAACCTTCTTGATAAAAAGACCAGAGACCAACAGAAAATTTGATCTTTAAATACAAGACTCAAGAGAGACATAAAAAGGTAAATGGGACAGAAAAGCAAAACAACAATGTGTTATTAATAAGGACAAAATGTTTACAACCCTATAAGGGAAGATGACACTTGTAACTTTTGAGAACTGTATTGTTATTACAACATGTTAAAGGGGCATACATAGAGTGGTGGGTATAAGTTGACTTTCATGTAATGATTAAAAAAATCTAGTCAAGGAAGTTAAATAGATCTAAGTAAGTGGAATAATCTGATGTAAATAAGGAAATGTGCTGGGAGAAAAGTAAAGGAGGAGGCAGACAAGGGTATATTACTTTACAGGAAAAGGCACAAAAACATATTATATTAGAGGGAAAGAAGGGAGGGAGATGAGCATTGTTTGAATCTTATTCTTATCAGATTTGGCTCAAGGAAGGAATAACATAATCAGTTAGGTATAGAAATCTAACTTGCCCTATAGGCAGTAGGAGGGAAAAGGAGAAAGAAAAGGGAGTGGGGAGAGAAGAGTGGGAAGAGGGAGTAAGGGTAAGGGGGAAGAAAAGAGAGGCGGCTAATAGAAGGGAGGCAGGACTGAGGGAGGTAGTGGTCAAAAACAAAACACTAGTGAGGAGGGAAAGGGAGAAAGGAGAAAGAAAAAAGATGAACTTGGGGGGGAAATAGTATAGAGAGAAAGACGCATATAATAATCATGACTGTGAATGTGAATGGGATGAACTCTACCATAAAAAAGAAAGGGATAGTAAAATGGATCAAAAACGATAACCCTACAAAAGTTATTTTATACAGATAGAAAAAAAAAAAACAAGATTCCTTTGAAATAACAAAAAGTCCAGAACATCAAGGGAATTGATGGGGAAAAAAAATGCAGAGAAAGGTGACGTAGCCATCTCAGATCTTAAATTGTATTATAAATCAGCAATCATCAAAACTACTTCACACTGGCTAAGAAATAGAGTGGTGGTTCAGTGGAATAGCTTAGGTATGTAAGACATGGTAGTCAATGACTATAGCAATCTAAAATTTGATAAATACAAAGACTCCAGTTTCTGGGATAAGAACTAATTAGTTGACAAAAATTCCTGGGAAAACTGGAAAAGAGTATGGCAGAAACTAAGCATAAACCAAAATCTCACATCATATACCAAAATGAGGTCAAAATGGGTTCATGATTTAGATATAAAGGCTGATAACTATAAGCAAAGTTGAAGAACAAGGAATAGTTTGCCTGTCAGATTTATGGAGAACAGAAGAATTTATGACCAAACAGAAGATAGAAATACAAAATGGTAATTCTGATTATATTAAATTGAAAAGCTTTTGCCAAACAAAGTCAATGCAACCAAGATTAGGAGGGAAGTAGAAAACTGGAAAATAATTTTTACAACCAGTGTCTCTGATAAGGGCCTCATTTCTAAAATATATAGAAAATTAAGTCATAAGAGTACAAGTCATTACCCAATTGATAAATTATCAAAGGATACAAACAGGTATTTCTCAGATAAAGAAATTAAAGCCATCTATAATCATAAGAAAAAATGTTCTTAATCACTATTGATTAGAGAAATGAAAATCAAAACAAGTGCAGTACCACATCACACCTATCAGAGTGGCCAACATGACAAAAGAGAAAATTATAAATGTTGAAGAAGACGTGGGAAAATTGGAACGCTAATGCATTGTTGGTGGAGTTGTGAACTGATCCAACCATTTTGGAGAGCAAATTGTAACCATGACCAAAGGGCTTTAAAAGTATGCATACCCTTTGACCCAGCAATAGCACTTCTAGGGCTGTATCACAAAGAGATCATACAAATGGGGAAAAGATTCATATGTACAAAAATATTTGTACCACCTTTTTTCTGGTGGCAAAGAATTGGAATTTGAAGGGATAACCATCAATTGTGGAATGGTTGAACATATGGTATACGAATGTAATGGGATGCTATTGTGTTATAAGAAATGATGAGCAGGCACACTTCAGAAAAACCTGGAAAGACTTATATGGACTGATGCTGAGTGAAATGAGCAGAACCAGGAGAATGTTGTACACAGTAACAGCCACATTGTGCAATGACTAATGTTGATAGACTTAGCCCTTCTCAGCAATGCAAGGATCTAAGACATCTCCAAAGGTCTCATCATGGAAAATTCTATCCACATCCAGAGAGAGAAGTATAGAGTTTGAATGCAGATTAAAGAATACTATTTGCTATTCTTTTTCTTCTGTTTCTTTTTATTTCCTCTTTCTGGTGGTTCCCCCTATTGGTTCTAATTCTTCCTTACCACATCATTACTGTGAAAAGATATTTAATAGGAATGTATATGTATAGCCTACATCAGATTGCTTGCTGCCTTGGGGAGGGAAGTGAGAGGAAGGGGGAGAAAAATTTAAAACTCAAAAGCTTGTGGAAGTGATAGTTAATAAATCAAAATAAATTAATAAAAATAAAATTAATAAATATAAATATGTTATATATTCATATGTGAAGTATACTTAATATAAATATAATAAAATTAATAAAAATAAAATAAAATAAATCAAGGATTTATCCTTGGTATTGTTTATTTTAATAAAACCAGCTCTTATTTTTATTTATTACTTCAACAGTTTTCTTAATTTCAATTTTATTAGTCTCTCCTTTAATTTTCAGAATTTCTAATTTGGTATTTAATTGGGGATTTTTATTTTTTCCCTTTTTGTAGTTTATTCATTTTCATGGTTGGTTCAGTGATCTATCCTTTCTCTCTTTTATTCATATAAGTATTCCAAAAACAATGTTTTAGCTGCATCCATAAATTTTGGTATGTTTCCTCTTTCCTGTTGTTCTCTTTGTTAAAATTATTAATTTTTTTTCTGATTTGCCGGTCATTCCACTCATTCTTTAGGATTTGATTATTTAATTTATTTAATATTTTATATATTGATATTTAATAGTATATTAATATTTAATTTTCAATTAATTTTTTAGTCTATCTTTCCATGGATATTTATTACATGTATATTTTATTTCATCATTATCTGAAAAGGATATGTTTAATGTTTCTGTCCTTTTCCATTATATTGTAAGGTTTTTATGTTCTAGAACATGTTCAATTTTTGTGTAGATGCCATGTACCACTGTTAAAAAAAAAGGTATATTCCTTTCTATCTCCATTCTATTTTCTCCAGAAGTCTACCAAATACAACCTTTCTACAATTCTATTCACCTACTGAACTTCTTTCTTGTTTAATTCATGTTAAGATTTATCTAGTTCTGAGAAAAGGTGGTTGAGACCCCCCATTAGTATAGTTTTGCTATTTCTTCTTGTAACTTACTTGACTTTTTCTCTAAGAATTTGAATGCTATGCCACTTGATAAATGTATGTTTAGCATTGATATTACTTCACTGTCTATGGTACATTTCTAACAGGGTTTTGTTTCCTTCCTTATCTCTTTTGATTAGATCTATTTTTGTTTTTGCTGTGTCTGAGGTTAGGATTGCTACCATTGATCAACATATATATTATGTGTGTATGTATACACACACGTATGTATGTATGTATGTATGTATGTATGCATGCATGCATACATGTATATATGTATATGTATATATATTTGTGTGTGTCTGTGTATGTATAATTGCACTCAACCAAAAGTCTTTTAAGCAAAAAAATGAAAAATTATTTGGGCTGTAAAAAATAATCCCAAAGAATGAGTAGGTCATAGAAAAAAAATCACATAAAAACTAATAATTTCATTAAAGATATGACAATGACAGCATATTTTTTAAAGAAGAAGCCACAGCAATAATTAAGAAAAAACATATATCTGCAAACACTTTTATACGTAACAAAAGAGCAGAAAAATTATTTCGTGTGCAATTAAAAAAAATACTCAGAAAAACAAGAAATTTAAAAATCTGGTAAAGAAAATATAAAAATCCTCAAAATTAGAGGAGTTATTAACACAAGTGAAAGAAAAAATCAGCTTGAGCTAATAAATAACAGAATGAGCTTTTTAAAAAAATAGAGAAATCATTAAATAATTTAATTTAAAAATGAAGAATTTTAAATTACCATTTAAAATAGAAAAAAATGAATTCATAATCAAAGAAGAAAAAATAAAATATAGGTTATTTCATCTAAAATTGACAATATAAATAAAATTGATAAATATTTGCAAAAATGTTTTTACACAGATTAACAGAATAGGAAATATAACACTTAATTATCCTATCTTGGAAAAAGAAATTGAATAATCCATGAATGAAAAGAAAAAGTAAAATAAGACCAGATGATTTAAGAAGCAAACTCTATCAATAACTTTAAGAGCTAATTCTGATATTATATACCCTTTGAAAAAAATTGGAAAAAATGTTCTACCAGATTCCTTCTATGATGTATATGTGTTCTTCATACCTAAATCATAAAGAGTCAAAACACGGGGGGGGGGAAGTAGCTATAGATCAACATTTGTAATGAATATGAATGCAAAAATTTTGAATAAAATATTAACAAGAAGACTACAGAATTATATCACAAACATTACACAATACGAGTAGGATGAAGTTATATCAGAAATAGATTAGATCAATAACTGGAAAATGATGAATCCTACCATATTTAATAACAAAAAGAAAATTAAAAAATATGTTATTGTATCAATCAATTCAGAAAAGGCTCTGATCAAGATACACTACCCACTGAAGTTGAAAAATACTTGGATGGATAGTAATAATTCAAACATTCCTTAAAATGATAAATAGTACATAGTTAAAATAAAGAGCATTATTAGTAATGGGGGATATGCAAGAGGCCATTCAGATGATATAAGCGGTAAAACAGGGATGTGCATTCTCACCATTATTATTCAATATATTGCTGGAAATTTGACCTACAGCAGTAAAATAAGAAAAATAAATTAGATTTGTTATCATAGGCAGTAAGGAAGCAAAATTATCACTTTTTTGCTTAAATTATAATGCTTCATTTACAATCTTAGAGAGTTAACCTCCCCCCCAGAAAAAAAAAAACTGTCCAAACAACTAAAAAATTCAGCATTTTCAAGATATAAAATAAACCCTCACAGATAGTCATCATTTCTTTATATTGCCAATAAAATCTATCAGGATGATACAGAAAGAGAAATTATACTTAAATAATAATAGATTACATGAAGTACTTGGTTTCTTCCAGCTCAGGCACTCACCAAAACTATCTGAAGATAATTACAAAACACACTTTACAGGAAAAAAAGATGTAAATAATTGGAGAAGTGTTAATTATTCATGGGTAGGCAGAGCCAGTTTAATAAGAATTATGCCAACTATACTGATTCACTAATTTAGTGTCATACCATACCACCAAACAATTACTTTATAGAAGTAAGAAACATATTTTTAAAATCATGTGAAAGAACAAAATATTAAGAATATAAGATGATTTTTTTTAATTTGAAAGACGGGCCCTAACTCTACTCCATCTCAAGCAATACTACACAATCTTACCCATCAAAACAACTTTTTACTAGGTAAGGAATAGAGTGGTTGACTAGTGAAACATTATATACGTGATATACAGAAGCAAAGAAGCATAACAGCCTAATGTTTGAGAAGTCTAAAGATCTTAGCTATAGTGGATAATAAGTAACTCTTTTACAAAATCTATTAGAAAACCTGGAAAGCAGTGTGACAGAAATGAGGTAAAGCCCAATACTTAAAATGTATATCAAGACAAGCTCCAAATTAGCATTTAATTTAAATATAAAGGGTGACAAAAAAAAATTAGAGAAGCGTGGAAAAATTATCTGTCAAATCTGTAAACTGGGGAACAGTTTTTTGAACAAACAAGAGATAGATAGCTTCATTAAACTTAAACAATATAATTTTATTTACATTAAATTAAAAAAGGCCTTGCATATATAAAATTGATTCAGTAAATATTAGAAAAGGCAGAAAATCTGGAGAAGTGTCAAAAGTATTTCTCCTATAAAGGTGTTGTTTCTAAGATGTTTAGGGAATTGATTGAACTTTAAATATGTATATACACACATACAGATTTATAAATGTGTGTATATATATATATATATGTGTGTGTGTGTGTGTGTGTATACATAAATACATCTACATGTGTATTTGTGTATGTATGTGTAAAAACCATTTCTAATTGATGATTGGTTAAAGGCTATGACTAGACAGACTTCAGAATAACAAATGCGGGGCCACCTAGGTGGCACAGTGAATAGAGCACTGGCCCTGGATTCAGAAGACCTGAGTTCAAATCTGGCCTCAGACACATAACACTTACTGGCTGTGTGACCCTGGGCAAGTCACTTAACACCATTGCCTACCCCCCCAAAAAAAAATAAGAGGAAATGCAAGCTATTAATAGCTATATTAAAATTCTCTAAATAACTAATAAGAAAATTACAAATAAAAACAACTTTGACATATTACCTCACACCTTCATGATGGCACAGTTGATCAAAAGAGAAAAATATCAAATGGTGAAAGAGTTGTGGGAACAAGAATAATACAGTAGTGTTGGTGAAATTGTGCCTCCAAAGCTATTAAATTGAGAATTTTCTATGATCCAGTAATATCCAAACTGAGTCTATATCACAAACAACACAAAGAATGAAGAAAGAAACTCATATGTACAAAAATATTTATAGTAAATCTTTTCATCATGTCAAAGAACTGGAACCTGAGGAGGTAACCATCAATTGGGGAATGGGTGAATAAGCTGTGGTTCATGAATATGATGGAATATGATTGTGTTATAAAAAATGATTTAAGTAGTGGTTACAGAGAAACCTGGTAACACTTGAATGAAATAATGAAAACCAAAAGTAACCAGAGATAACAATGTATGTAATAACAAAAAATGATTTTAAAACAACTTTGCAAGCACTAGCAACCCTGATCAGCAAAAAGATAACCACAGTCTGAGCAGATTTATGAAGAACATGAAAAGGACTTAAAACAAAACAAGCTGTCTTCAGATAGAGAACTGATATACTTTGAAGATGGACTGAGGCATATTTCTTTTTGACAAATGTAATATGTAAATTAGTTTTGCTTGATTTTATAAGTATATACATATAAATGTGTGTGTGCATATATGTATATATATGTATGTGTGTGTGTATATATATTATATTATATATATATAATGTATATAATATGTGTGTGTATATATATACATATATGTGTATATATATATATACACATATATACACATATATATACATATATACACATATATATATATATATACATATATATATATATATACATACATATATATATGTGGGTTTTTTTCCTGTTTTCTTGGTGGGAAGGAGAGAATTTTGAGCTGAAAATAAAATAAAATTGAATTTAAAATTGTAAATTACCTATCTACATCCATAAAACATTTCAACACTGAAAGTTCCATGTTTTGATATATTTACAAGTCTAGACTTTTTGTCTCACTCTCAAATTTATGTATGATTGTATGTATGTATACACATATAAGTGAAGATACACAGAAGTACACATACATGGATATTGATTGATATTACTACTACAAATATGTTGTTGTTCAGGTGTTTTTCAGTTGTGACCAACTATGTGACCACATTTGAAGCTCTCTTGGCAAGGATTCTGAATTGTTTTGCCATTTCTTTCTCCAGCTCATTTTACAGATGAGGAAACTGAGGCAAATAGGGGTAAGTGACTTCCCCCAGGTAATGCAACTGGTACATTTCTGAGGCCGCATCTGAATTCAGGAAGATGAGTCTTCCTGATGTCAAGCCCTACACTCTATCCACTTTACCACCTAACTGTCCTGATGCAGAAATAGATGGTGTAGATAAATGTATAGATGATGTAGAAAGATAAACATAGAAATAGAGATAGCAAGATCCACTCCATTAGAACATGAGCTCCTTGATAGCACAGACTGTTTGTATTTTCATTAATTGTATCCCCAGTACTTAGCACAATGTCTCTTACACATAGTGTAAGAGGTCTTAATAAATGTTTTCTGGATTCAGATTTAGAGATAGATGATATAGATCACATGGATGATGTAGGTATAGCTGTAGTTGTAGATGTTATTTATTACCATCACATACAGCAACTCATGGAGCAAGAAAAGGAAAGGGGATGAAGGAATGAGATTCAAATGTTTATAGTAGTCATCTGCACCTAAATAATAGTAGCCAATGGCTATATGTGAAGAGAACTGAACTGCTATCAATCCAGGGGTAGCTTTTCTTGATTGCTAGAGTTTATGGGCTTCCCTTGTGAAGAATGCCATACGTTTGTTTTTGTTTTTGTTTTTGAGATCCCTTGAAGGGATTAAGAGTGGCTATTTGTGTCTGTGTGATAAATTGTTCTCAGAGTGAATTTAACACACATAGTTAAAACTATGTCCTTTATGCCATTGAAAATATTGTCAACTGAAATAGTCATCCAAAACACATTGAATAATATCCATTGGTTTTCATATATGACTGTAATATAGTATTTAGTATTTCTTCAATGCACTAAGAATCTATACTTTCATCCCTCCAATAGATATCAGATTCTTCCTAGGAATGAAGGAAGGGAAGGAAGGAAGATAGGAAGGAAAGAAGAAGGAAGAGGGGAAGGAAGGAAGGAAGGAAGGAAGGAAGGAAGGAAGGAAGGAAGGAAGGAAGGAAGGAAGGAAGGAAGGAAGGAAGAGGAGGAAGGAAGGAAGGAAGGAAGAGGGAAAGGAAGAAAAGAAGGAAGGAAGGAAGGAAGGAAGAGGAAGGAAGAGGAAGGAAGGAAGAAGAAGGAAGGAAGGAAGGAAGGAAGGAAGGAAGGAAGGAAGGAAGAGGGGAAGGAAGGAAGGAGAAGGAAGGAAGGAGGAAGGAAGGAAGGAAGGAAGGAAGAGGGGAAGGAAGGAAGGAAGGAAGGAAGGAAGGAAGGAAGGAAGAGGAAGGAAGGAAGGAAGAAGGGGGGAAGAAGAAGGAAGAAGGAAGGAAGGAAGGAAGAAGAAAGAAAGAAAGAAAGAAAGAAAGAAAGAAAGAAAGAAAGAAAGAAAGAAAGAAGGAAGGAAGGAAGGAAGGAAGGAGGAAGGAAGGAAGGAAGGAAGGAAAGAAAGAAAGAAAGAAAGAAAGAAAGAAAGAAAGAAAGAAAGAAAGAAAGAAAGAAAGAAAGAAAGAAAGGAGGGAAGGAAGGAAGCAGGGAAAGAGAGAAGGAAGGAAGGAGAGAAGGAAGGAAGGAAGGAAAGAATTTTTAGTTTTAGGTGATTGGGGTTAAGTGACTTGCCCAGGGTTACACAGCTAGTAAGTGTGAAGTGTTTGGTCAGAGGTCAGATTTGAACTCAGGTCCTACTGACTTCAAGGCCAATGCTCTATCCACTGTGCCACCTAGCTGTCACTGGAAGGAGTTTTTCAAAGCTAAAATGAAAGGGCAATTATGGAGCCTGTACTGTGTGTCAACAGCCGCTAATCACTGGAAATAGGAAAGGAGGTCATATTTAATTTGAAGAAATAGTACATATAATAGAGTTCAGTTGTAGTTTGATAGAGAAAGCCCAAATTACCTCTGTATTGTGCAGCAATATAACAAAAGTTAATCTTTGAGAGTTGATAATGTCAAGAATGTTCATAATCCCTTCACCACCCTGCTGAACATCTCTGATTTTTGCCCAACAAGTTTGGAAGACATCACATGTAATACACATTCAGGCTAATATTTAAAGTCTTTTCAGTTTGATAGGACTTACCACAGTTCGTAATTGGTTGAAATAGACTTCTAGAAACCATGTTTATCTAAATACTTCATCAAAGCACTGTAATAGGATTGTAGAGGATATCTAATAACTTGGAAAATTTAGCAACTTCCTTTTTCCACTAAATCACCTTTATTTCATCCTTTATTTATATGATTACATAATTTGAAAATGAGTGATATCATCCACTATACTTCTACTGGAAATGATGAAAAATAATTTAAGAAGATTTTGAATGTTGCCCAAGATGAACATAGACAGTACCTGTAGGTGGTGTTTGTTTTTCTTTTTCTTTTCTATTTTTCAACATTCTTAATTTGCAATAAGCAGAAAATGGAGAACTTGAATTGAACAACAAGGGTGTTTGAAAGCTTGATGGACAAAGCAGACCATCTTCTCTTTCTGCAAAGTTCTATTTATCCTCCATCAGTCTCCTTGATGAACAGAACATTTTTCTTTCTCTAGGGGAGCTTAAATGAGTCAGTAAATGAAAATGGAAATTGCAGCCTCCTAGTTTACTAGCACATTGAATGAAGGCAGCAAAGCTTGCTTAAGAAATGGAATGCTTGTGACAATGATTAAAGACACTGTGTAGAACTGGGTTTTAAGAAGACCACTGTGTTTGTGAATAAGAATATCTTTCTTCCAGGAAGAAAAAGTAAATATGCTTTAAAATATAGAAAGACATCTTGCTGCCTCTCTGGAAAACAAGAATTGTCACTTATATTAAACTAATTAAACCATAAGTCATCTTGCATTATGAAGTCTCTATTTGTTTATGGTCACTCTTTTAATGTGATGAATGCAAAGTCATTTATCCTTCCCAAAGACCCCTCAGCCATATCTAAATTACTTTCCTTTAAGTGACTGAAGATTTTTAATTCAAGTCTACATGTAGTGAGATATATAGCAGACTGTCTGAAAGCAATTTGGACATGCCCACATGCCCATGACAAGCTTCATAAAGAACATGGAGATTCTCACCATGCAGAAGACATGTTTACATTTCTCTCTGTTTATTACTGTCTGAAATCGAAATTTAATATCATCTGAAAATTGAACATCTCAGCTCAATCCAAACCTGCAAAAACTGCTGGAATTTAATTCTGGAGACAGTTTTAACACAGAAAATGTTTAAAATATGTTTACCCCTACGTCATTTTTAGCCCTGTTTTTCATTACTATCCAAATTCTCCAACCAGGCCACTTAGGAGTCCAGTGAAATATAATTTTAAGGTGGTCACTTTTCATTATTCTGCCTGAAGGAGATACATGAGCATCTTAATCTCCCAAAGGTCTGACTTTGATATGCAAATCACACAATCAGCCAACAACTTTTAATGAAGCATCCACTACTTCAAGAGATTTGATGTAGGCACTAAAGCAGGTTAACAAGGAAGAAGTAATAATCACGTTTTGTCCAGAGGATTCTAAAATATGTGGTCAACTCTGACAGACCTTACAGGATGCCAAAGCAAGGGGTGAGCACACTAGATTTGGTTCCCAAATGAATTTCTCTAAAGTAGAGTATATATGTTTGCTTGGCTTTGTTTAGAAAGAGAAATAACCCAAATAGTTGATTGAATTTTCCCAAAACTCACCTAAATATTTGGCTTCATGTATACATTTCCACAGTTCTTACACCAGAAGATTGTATACTTAATGGAATGGGGAATGTGGAATGAGATTTCACAGCACCATTTGTCGCATGTCAGCCAGTCAATAAACAATTATTCATTGACCACCATACATCAGACATTGTTAATAGCTAAAGTTACAAAAAGATACAAAAGCCAGTTCCTGACCTCTAAGAGCTCACAATCTAATGAGGGAGAAAACAAGCAGGTATGTACAAATAAGATAGCAGAAACAGAAAATAATTAGAAACAGACAATACTAGAATTAAGAGGGATCGGGAAAAGCTTTCTGTAGAAAGCGAGATTTTAGTTGGGACTTAAAAGAAGCCTGTAAGCCAATAGGTGTAGATGAAGAGGAAGAATATCCCAGTTCCAGGGGATAGCCAGATTAAGTGCTAGGAGATGAAAGATGGAGGGTTTTGTTTGTGGAAGATCAAGTTGGGGGGGGATAGTGTTACTGGCTTGAAGTGTTTGTACTGATGAATAATACAATGTATCACGTCCAATAAACATCTGTTAAGTACCTACTATGTGCCCAGAACTGTGGTAAGTACTGAGGATACAATTACTAAACAGATAGTGGCTGCCTTTAGAGTTTATTATCTAAATGGGGAGGAAACACAAGAAAGGAGTCAGGAAAATGGTGAGGGATAGCAAGTGATACTTAGCTTTGAAGGATCTTATTCTATGGAGTTGAAATGGGGGGGGAGGAGAATGGATGCAGAGTACAGGAATAAGATTTAATATGGAAAGGTAGAAGAGGACTAGGTTACAAAGGGCTTCTGGAGTGAGATAGAGGCATTTTGCTTCATACTTTCTATGTTCAGAAGTAATGAACTTCATTATCATCCTCATCTTCATCAAATTTTTATCTTTTTTATTCGATTTTGAAAGATGTAGTACTTTTGCCAATTGGTATTTAGCCATAATTATACTATTTTCCTCACCTCTGTCTCTAGATTCCCAGACTTCATTTAGGTTCCAGCTAAAATCCCACCTTTACAATAAATCTTTTCTGATCCTTATTAATGCTAATCCCTTCACTCTGAGATTATTTCCAATTTATCCTTTAAATGTCTTGCTGTCCATAGTTAGTTTTATGTTGTCATCCCCTCCATTAGTCTATGAACTCCTAAAGAGGAGGTTTTTGGAAGTCAGTAACAAAAGCAATAAAACTTTTTTTTTAATTCCCTGTCTCATTTTTATTATTAGAGTTTTATCTAGGAAAATTTTGTGAGCCTAATTATGATGTTTTTGTCCTAATCCTTTTATTTATTTTTGTAAATGTACATTAGTGTTCAGAGCACTAAGTATAAAAAAAAATAATAATAGCAAGATAGTAAGTTGGCTATCTTTCTTTGTATAATGTGCTTAGTGGGGGTCCTGCAGATAATAGGCACTTAATAAATCAGATTTTCTTGACCACATTTAATTGTCTATTTGCTATTGCATGGTGTGTGTGGCTAAATTCATAGTTTTTTTTAACTTAATGGGATTATTACTAATACTGTGATAATATCATTTTTTTTTCATCTTTGTCTCAGGGATTCAGATGGAAAATGCTTTTAGTCAACTTACTATCCTGCTATATTTTTTTCTATTTAATGCTCTGTACAGTAATGTACATTTTTAAAAATAAATAAATAAAAGGATCAGGACAAAAACATCATCTTTAGGCTCACAAATATTTTCCTAGATAAAACTTTAATAATAAAAATAAGACAGGAAATGGAAAAAAAAAGTTGCTATTGCTTTTCTTACTCTGACTTCCAAAAATCACTTAGTCCTGATGGCCTGGCATTCAAAAGACCAGGATCGTACTATCAAAGATTTTGAGATGGATGAAAACTTAATGTACATCTTGTCCAATTGTTTTATTTTATATATGAAGAAATGGTGACTCAGAAAGTGTATTTTGCCCCATATCTTACAGGCAGAAACAAGCAACAGCAAGCAAAGTCCAAGCCCATTAAGTGTTTTCAAAAGATCTCAGAGAAAATTATGTACTTACTGTTCCTTCATCATAGAAATAAGAAGTTGCATGTATATGCTTTAACGTTGATTCATCTATTTCTTTTTGAATAAAGAGTTTATTCATGGATATCTACCAGGTCTCCAAGGTAAGAGCTGGGTTCTTTTGTTTTAATGTCCCTTAGATCTTTTTTTTTTCATTTTATATCTCTAATCTTGGAAAATCACCTTTTCCCAAGCATATGTGATAGAAACATCATGAAGATAGATTGGTTTAATTACCATTTGAAAACATAATTTAGTTGTGGAAACTATGAGATTAATCACATATAATTTTTTCTGAAAGATTAACATAGTAATATTTGTAGATACATGATTTTTGCTTAAAATTTATTTTTTCACTATCTTGTCTAAATGACAAAAATTACCATTGACATGGAAATATTAGAGAAAATTACCATTCAAAATCATTCCAAAATAGGAAGATAAGCAATAAAAATTCATTCTAAAATTTACAATGCATTTTATTCCCCACAACACTGTGAAGAATAGGATGTATAATTATCTTCATTTTAGAAATACTGAGGATCAGAGCATTTAAAGGATTTGCCCACAGTCACTAGTAGGAAGTAGTGGGACCGAGAACTGAAGCCACACCTTGTGTCTTCTCAAGGGCCAAGTATTTTCCACTTTGTTCCTCTTCCTATATCTATCTTCCTTTAGATCTAACAAGGCATAATATTTCCCTGGAAAATTAACCAAATACAAACACATCCTAAACATCCATTTGTTCATATAATTAATTCAAATTGGAATTTGTGGCATCCAAATACTTTGGGAATCGATATGTATTTTGAAAATAAGTTGCTTTATGTCAATATGTCCAGTGTCATATCTTTATATTAATGTCCTAAACCGAAAATATCAAACATATCACAAAAGTATAAAAAAAATTTGATCACTTCTAGTCAGCACAAATACTTTAAATAATGCATAGCAAAGATGCTACATAAATGCATTATTGATAACATTGTTTATACATATATTTGAAAATGGCATGGTACTAGCTGTTTTGGGAATTTGTGTCATGGTATATATTATGTTGTTCGTAACTTTCTACTCTACCACTTTTTGCCTAAAGAGGATTCTCTAATTGGATTGCCAGTCATTCACTAGCTAACTCTTCCAAGTGACACATTTGTTTTAACCATTTCTTTGTTCCATTTTTACTTTTTGAAAATTGTTTTGGCTTTCTGCTGTCTCCTGCACACTCATTTCAATCATCCCACTTTTTAGTTTGTATTTCCTAACTTGAACATAGTTCCCAACTCCTTCTTATGTGGTACTTAAGATCACCATAAGTCAAAGAAGTGTAGTTACCTAATATATAAATCAAACTATTTTTATTAAGTACTGATTTTTTAAAAAAATTGATTGGTACTGAAATACTTATGTTGATACTGTCAATTTTGGTCAATTACTTTGCACTTTGTAGGCATTTTTGTAAAGCTTGCTGAATTTAGAATGTTTCTAACACAATCACCTCATATTTTACTAATTTCATTTGGAATTAAATCCTCTATTGATTTATTTCTTTTGAAATACATGAACTGGATGTGAATTTGACAGGACAAAAAAAAAGATAAAGTAAATGAGTAACAGTACAAGATGGCAGAGCCAAACATCTTTCCTCTTCTTTGCCCTCCACCAACTCTGTTCTAATTGCTAAATTTTGGGGAAAAATACATAATGGTCAACTTCATTTTAATATATACTTTTAGAATGTTATAACTTATTAACCTTAATTGTGATCTAGTTTAACTCCATTATTTATACTTGATAAAACTGACACCCAACAAGTAAACATGACTTATCAAAGTGGCATAGCCATCATAGCTTTAAAGTGACAAAATAAGGACTCAAATTCAACTCTTCTAACCCAAAGTCTAATTCCCTTTTCATTATAGACTGCCCTTTTATTGAAATCAACAAAACTACAGAAGATTGCTGTTTATATTTAATGTTGTGTATCTTGATCACTCATTTTGTGTTATGAGATTAATTAATGGGGTGATTCAGCACTCAACCTATATCTGTATATGGAGAATCAGGCAGCAAGTCAACATTTGTTGAACTCTGTGTATGGGACTTTGCCCTGTTGCTGTCCATGGGGAAAGAATAAAACAACAACAAAAGATAGAAATGGAGGCACTTATAAATGAATGGGGAGATAGGACAAGTGCTTGAGAAAATTACATTATATTATTTTCAATTAAATCTTGGACATCAGTTCCTGTCTCTGATCTTGGAGATTGCTTCCAACTCTAAAGTTACAATTTTATGTACAAATTAGTGCCATGTGCATTAGTGCTGAGGGCACTAACACTAGGATCCTGGGACAGAGATACTCACCTATTAAGACTTCTAAAGTTCAGAGAGACAATCAGCCATAAGAACTCCCACATCTTAATATGAAAATAAAGTCTTGCTCAGAAGTGACTTGCTTTGTAGATTTCCCATTAGAATGTGAGCTCCCTGGGGCGAACAACTGTCTTTTACCTTTCCTCATATCCTCAGCATTTAGCACAGTGAGTAGTGTATAGTAGGTACTTAATAAATATTTGTTAATTTGACTTGATCTCTTTCTCTGGACCTTCCTCTACTCAAGGTACTCCATTTTCAGAGTGTTGATAACAACCTCACTAAAACATTAATATAATTTCTGTTTTCTCTATTTTGCAAAAAATTGCTCAAGGGAAAGGAAATTATCTCAAATGATCAGAAAGGGACGTAATAGATGATCATGAATTAGAATTTGTCATTATGAATTCTCTATTTGTTTTCCAAGTGTACCTCAATGTAGAGAAGGGTACAAGACCCATGCTGAGGGAGAATATGTGGGACAAATGCTCTGCTGGATGCCTTCGTTCATTGAAAACATGCCAGGAAAGCTCAAAGCATGCCCAGTAGGAAAGGTAACTGTGGAATACAGATGGTTGATGTCAAATATTCTCACTATAATATCTCTGCCCTTAGTGTTAGTCAAAGAATCAGCAAAACTATAAGGGCTTTTGGTAATTTTGCTCCCAATAACATCCTATTGCATAAGTCATATATAATAGAAAACAGAACACTGTTAAGACCTGGGTTCCAATTCTTGTTCTGCTCCACTTATTCAATCTTGACAAGTCAGTCATCTTCTTGAGTTATTGCTTTTTCTGATATGTAAAATAAAAGATTTCAATTAGATAAAGCAATGTACCCTCCTACCTCTAAATCTATGATCTTATGACCTCATTTTCATCCATGTTTAAGTTCCTGTTGTTCCTTTAAGTCATGAAGTACAGCTCTTTTTCCCTGGTAAAGAGAGGGGGAAAAAAACTACAGGGGTATCATTCTTCTTGCTGAATTAGTTTCTCAGTTTTCCTTATTGTTCAAATATTTACTTCTTCTCAGCTTTAAGGTTTTCTATCTCCTACAAGATGGATGAAGTAGGAAAATCAATGGGTTTTGGAGTCAGGATCTCAGTTCAAAATTTGCTTCTGATACTACTTGGGTGACCTGTCCTCTGGATTTAAGTTTCTGTAAAATGTGAAATCTCTAGATTCTTTCAAGCTTTAAATGTGTGGTATCTGCTAGTCTACCACCTACAGGAGGCCTTAGCATTCTTCAATCACAAATGCTTTCTTTCTATTATGTCTGTACATATGAAACCATGTATTTAATGTGTGCATGTTATTTTTCCAACTAGATTGTGAGCTCCTTGATATGAGGGCTTGTGGTTTCACCTTAGTATATGTCTCCCTAGTGCTTAGCACAGAAGCTAGCACTTAGTAGAGTGTTTTTATTGCTTTTTCACTAAAAAATGATATAAGTTAAAATCACTCTCAATATTCTTCCTAGAACTTTGGGGGGATGATTCAAATTGTATCAGATAGAGACTAGATCTTTCAAAATTAATTAAACCACAGATGCCTTCAGGCTTTTTGCAATTGAACTAAAGCAGCCTCAAGAAATGGCAAATCCAAGCTCCAGAGTTTATGGAGTTTTTTTCATGGTCTCCCTAGTTACTAATGCCTCCTTATGCCCTATTACCTTGTATTTATAGGCATAAGGACTAGACCTGTGACACTACTAGCAGACAAAACTCCTGGTAAGAAATTTCCTCTACCATTAGAAATTGAACCCTTTTTTAAACCAATGTCTTAGAAAGTCATTTAGAGCAGTAAGATGTTAAATAATTTATCCATGATGACATAGCTAATATTATCAGAGGCCAGACTTGATCCCTGGTCTTCCTCACTCCAATGTCAACTTTCCACCCACTCATGCCACACTGCATCTCCTATATGTATATAGTTTGTTTCCTGTGATAGAATGTAAGCTGCTATAAAGCAAAAACCATTTTATTATTTTCTTTTGTATCTCCAGATTCTAATATAGTTTCTGGCATATAAGCAGTGTCTAATAAATGTTAGCTGATTGAGTAATTGTTCAATCAACAAGCAGTTCTCAAGTCCTCATATTGTATGAAATCCTATACTAGGCACAAGAGATAAAAGTTCCAAAAAAAGAAAAAAAAGATATACCTTCTCTGCCTTTTAGGAACTCATATTCTATGGAGAACTTGGTAGAAGGATGAGAGAGAGACAGAGACAGAGACAGAGAAAGAAAGAAGAAGAAGGATGAGTAGAAGGAGGAGGAGGAACAGAAGGAGAAGAAAGAGGAGAGGGAGGAGGAGAGGGGAGGGCAAGGGAGAGAGGACTCCTAATCCAAATTGCACTAATATTTCTTGGCTTAGGACTCAGAAAGTAGGTGACTACTCCTCCCCTTAGGGTTCTAGGGCTAATCCTGAAAGGTTGTAGTGAGGGGAAATGGTGATGGGGGATTATTTATTGTGACCCCTACAATGCACTCCCTAATGATTTTCAATTAAATTATATTATTTAAGCTTTTAGAAATGGGTCTAAGGTGATATAAGAAGAATAATTTCCTTCAAATATATTCCCAACTAGGAACATATTCTCCCTCACAAAAAACAGAATCCAGGGGAAAAAGCTCAAATTTAGATAACATAGATGCCAAAGCATTAATTTGTTGCATCAGAATGCATGGAGGTCATTTCCTGCCTCTGAGAAAAGTCGTGAAGTTTTCTTTAAGTGTAAAGCTCTATGTTGGACTCTGCCCTAAGGCTGCTATGTGACACTGTCTTACATTCTATGGCTCTAAGACACTATAGCATGATCAGTGGCCAAACTCTGGTAAAACCATCTTGCCAGACAGGCTAAACCAGCTTGAAGGTAGCCAATAGGTCTCAAATCAATCAATGAGTTAGGGGGATGTCTACTCCAATCATGTGAAGCCTTCCCTCTCCCTGATGCAATGGGCAGATGAGAACAAATTGTCCCAATGGCCATGAAGGAGCTGAAGCGGGTACTGTGGAGCACTTAGAGCTTGGTCAGACACAGAAGACGCCAAGGTCAACCAATGCTTCCTTGGCCATCACCAATCATCTTGACTTCTGTCTTTTCACTGGATTTTGAAGACTCTGGAAGAGAAAGTGAATCTGATGACTTTATGAAACTCTGCCTTGCTTAAATTCAATTGACAAGCAAGTCAGAATATTACAGCATGATGTCATTGGTTCTCTTCAAAAATGAAGGATGATAAACAACAGCTTTCTGGATATTCTGTTTCTAGTAATGTAATTAAATATAGCATTAGTTTCTTTTTTTTTCTTTTCTGGCAACTACAACATAATATGACTTTTATTGAGTTTTGATGCCACACAAATATTTTGATGTTTTATGATGTGTGCTGTTGTATGTGTTTGTAATGTTTGTTTTTTAAGCAGTGTTGAACTTTATCTCTATTAATTGTCATCATATGAGATTCCATCTTTTCTTCTAAATCTTGAAATATTTTAAAATCTCAATTCTGTCATCCAATGAGTTAGTTGTCCTTTCTGGATTTCTTTCACCCTTATATTTGACAATTATGCCATTTATGCCTTCATCCAACTTATTGATAAAATATTGATTGGAGAAAAAAATTAGACAAATCCCAAGAACATTTCAATAGAGACTTCCTTTCAACATATAGACATTGAATCTATATGTTAATGATTACAGTTGATGTCTATTAATTCAGTCTTTAAATTTACATTAGCATATGATCATGCAGTATATTTAATCACATGAAATATTTTCCTATAATCTACAAGGACATCATGGAATTTTATGAAATAGATTGCAGAATTCTAGCCCTACTTACTATGCTTATATTTTCCTAAATTTATTACACTACTAAAAATGAATTGAGTCCATTATGGCCTGTTTCTTTACTGCTTCTTGGTGATAACTAGTATTATTTTGAAATTCTTTTAAAAAAGCATTATATTCATAATAATTATTTTTTTTAACCATGAATAGAGGTAAAACTCAATTTTATTTTGACAAATCTGCTAAATTCTCCTCTTTGAAAATGGCATTTTGTTTCTCTGATCCTCTAAGAAGGCTTTGTGTTTTAAAGCATCACCTATGGAATGTCTTAGATTAGATTGGATTAAGCATTTATTTTAATTGACCATACAGTAGACACTATACAACCATTCCCAGCCCTTAAGGAACTTGCATTTTGATGAGAAGTCAGTACACACAAAGGAACTGAAAATGGAGGGAAAAGAAGCCTTCTGGATAGTAAAGGCTGAACCAGGTTAGGGAAGAACATGGTTGGAATGGATAATTCTTTAAATGGAGATTCTTAAAAGGAACATAATAATTGGAGGATGAGCTTGCAAAGTGAAAAGCATCTCCAGTATGAGAACACGGAAAGAATTCATATAAAATCATGAGCCACACCAGAATGGAGGTAAGAATGGTTAGCTGGATACTTCTTCAATAGGAAGTTCCAAGGAAGAACTCACTAATCAGAGGAAGAGGCTGAAGGAGTAGAGGCAGAATGTATGAAAATAAGTTGGAATTATTGTTGGTACACTGGATGACAGAATCAAGATCCAAAAAAAAGATCTTCACAAGCTGAAATGAATGGACAACTCCAGTATGATGAAATCTAAAATGGATAGATATGAACTTCAGTACCACGTTTAAGAAATTTTTGTCTGCATGTTCTTTAGCTGGAAGACGTAGGAGGAAAAAAATGCTCAAAAAATGTGATTGTACCATTACCAGAAGAGGTAATAAAGGGTCAGAATGATTTTTCTTTTCTTTTTGTTTTCTTTGAAAATAAGTGGTTATCTTTCAGAAATGTAGCTAGTTGTATTTTAAGAAATCACTACTCACTCTCATACTCATCTTTTTTACCATCCTAAGGTAAAGGAAAAAATCATATGACTGATCCAAGGAAGACATTAATTTAGTCTGATTTATGATAGTTACAATGGGAGGTGGCTTGGACTGTAACAGGTTAACTTTTTGGTGACAAGTATTGTAATACCATTCTCAATATTCTCTCTTTCCTTTGGGACACTTTAAGAAGTAAGAAGCTCTCTGAATTATATTCATGTGCTACTTAATTCCCTGTTCCTTCTCCTTTCTTTCTACTATGCCTTCAAATCCTTGATGTGAAAGAGAAAAAGAAAAAAAAAAGGCTCCCAAGCCATTGTCTTGTGACTTTTACACGTAAGGTCCATATTTCGTATTTTTTTTAATGATCTTATAAATCTCAGAGTCACAAAATTTTAGAAACCGCCCTAGTCTCTGTCTTTGAGAAGGTAAAACTATCTTTTTTTTTTCCTCTTGCACTTTTCCCTGTGATAAGTTTAACCATATTGCTGCCCAGTTACTGCAAAGTTCATTCAATATCATTACTCTAGCTCCTTCCAGTGGCAAAGCACAAACATGTCACAAAGGAACAGAAGTCTGAGCAGTCCAAGATGAAGGATCATGAGATTGAAAAAGGATTATGTCTGAATTTTAGCCTGTTTCTATTTCTTTAAAATTAATGTTCAAATCCTAACGGAACACAAATTTCTAGCTGAAATTCATTCAGAATTTGTAAGGCACTTAGGTAAAGTAAACGAACAAAATATTTCTCAGTCCATCTACACTAATATATAGCCAGAGATATTCAGTAAAAAAAAAAAGTTCCAAGCCCTGGCAACATGCCAGGCAGATGATTCTATCAAGAATGTGGAGTGTACAGCTCCATGAAATTGAATCTTCTTTGGATTTTAGAAGAAATAATTTATTTTCAAAATAGCAGCATGTATTTTTTTCTTTTTCCTCTTTTCCTTTCTTTGTATTTCTTTCTTCCCTTTTCTGTAATTTTTTTCCTATCTTTTTTGTCTTCTTTTGTATTTTTTCTTCCTTTTCCTCTCCCCTCCTCCTTCCCTTCCTTCCTTTCTTTTTCCTTCTTTAAGTCATAGTAGCTAAAGTTTCTTTGTGGGATTTTAAGGAAGTTTAATCAAATTCCCAGAATTTTTGCTGAAAATTTAAAAGGAAAAAATATGACAAGATACATACCATAGTTAAAGACTATATGAAAGAACAATCATTTTTCCCCTCAAATTAAGATTTATAAATTAAAGATGTTGTAATAATTGCCCAGAAAAAAAAGTTCAATTAGAATAAGTTTTTGTCCCAGAAATTTTGAACCTACAGCTGGTATAATGAAAGAACAATTTAAAACTTGCTTTTCAATTATAAATATTTATTAATATCTGTTAAGTTCCAGGCACTCTGCTAAGTACTAAAGATCTACCATCTCCCCTTCAAAAAAAAATCTTTATTCTATAAAACTTCCATTATATTGGGAAAGATAGCATAATCACACATAAAAACAAAATATATCAATTAAATGTAAGGGGGTACTAGTTTTTGTGTAGTTCAAGAAAGGTTTAGTGTGAAGGGGTTACTTGATCTGGGGCTTAAAGGAAGTAAGAGAATGCATGAGTTGTCCATGACGGGACCGTACTTTTTTAAGAATGAGGACTGTGACAGAAAAGAAAAATGACTAATATTGGAGGGTATGTGGGAAAATGAACACACCAATGTATTGCTAGTGGAGTTGTGAACCGATTCAACTATTCTTCAAAGCTATTAGGATCTATAACCAAAGGGCTGTAAAACTATGCATACCCTTTACCCAATAATACCACTATTAGGCCTGTATTCCAAGAGATAGAAAAAATAAATAAACCAGAAATATGAAGGACCAATATGCACAAAAATATTTATAGAAGTGCTTTTGGTACTGGTAAAGAATTGAGAATTGAGGGGATACCCATCAATTGGAGAATGGTTGAACAAGTTGTAGTATATGATTGTGATGGAACACTATTGTGCTATAAAAATTAGTGAGCAGGATGCTCTCGGAAAAACCTGGAAAGACTTACAAGAATTGGTACAAAGTGAAAACATTGTACACATCAATACTGTAAGATGATAAACTATGAATGACTTAGCTATTTTTAGCAATACAATGATCCAACACAATTCTGAAGAATTTATGATTTTAAAAAATGTTATCCATCCTCAGAGAAAGAACTGATGGAGTTTCAATGTAGACTGAAGCATTCTTTTTAATTTTTTTAAATTTTTATTTGTTTATTTTTTTTGGTCTGTGTTTTCTTTAACAACATGACTACTATTATGAAAATATGTGTTGAATGAATGCACATGTATAACCTATATCAAATTGCCTGCTTTCTCAATGAATGGAGAAGGGAGAGGTGGTGGAAGAGAATTTAGAATTCAAAAATAAAAAAAAGTCATGTGAAAATTGTTTTTAAATTTAATTAGGGAAAATAAAATACTAAATAAATAATTTTTATTTTTTTTTAAAAAAGAATGTGTAATAGCCAGCGCAAAAAGACAGAGGTGGGAGATGTGGAACAACATGAAGGCTAGAGTAGCTGGAAAATAGAGTATAAGGAAAAAATAATATATAATGAGGCTGGAAAGCTAAGTCAAGACAGGTTTTGAAGGAATTTAAAAGTCAACCAGAGAAGTTTATATTTTATCCCAGAGGCAATAAGAAATCTTAGAGTTTATTGAAGAGGGCAGTGAGGTAGTCAGAACTGCATTTTAGGAGCATCACTGTGGCATCTTTTTCAAGGAAAGATTGGAGGGAAAAGAGATTTGAATGAATGAAAGAATGACTGAATAATGCTTAAGTTCTTATTTTCTACTAAGAGCTATTGTAAGTGCTGTTGATAAAAAAAAAAGACAAACTTATCAATGAAATCATCCTCAAATTGGAGGAGACAATAAAAAATAGAAAATTCAACTGCAGATCTGATGGAAAGTTGAAATTTTCCTAAAGCTTCCATAGTGGGGAAAATGGTGAAGCCCAAGCATGTTTAAGTTGCATTAGCAAGACAAATTATAAATGTCAGGGGTCTGCAATATAATGAAGCCTGGAGGAATGTAGGAGACTTTGGCAGGGCAGATAGTAGGGGCTGATAGTCTTCATCTCAAAGGAACACTGCCATCTCATCCAAACTGTGTGAGCAGTCAGTCAGTTCCAGTGGATTCCCCTGGAGAGAGCGAAGGATAAAAGTGTGTAGGAAAGGCAAGTGGGATATGAGAGCTTCTGGTTGTGCTGTCTTTCTTCTATCTGGCTTTCTAAAATATCTTTGAGGAAAGGTGACCAATCAGGAGGCCACCAATCCTCTCTGAAAAATGAGGAAAGAATAAAAACTCTGTGAAAATAATCCAGCTGCTGGATGATGTGTATCTGAACTAAGATGGGGATTACATGAATAGAGACAAGAGGAAATATAAAAGAGATGATGAGAAAAAACATGGAAACTTAATGAAGGAGAGTAAGTTTTTAAAGATAACACAACAGTTGTGAATCTGGGAATACCCACAATAGAATAGTGAAGTTTGGAAGAGGAGTTAATTTTCAGGGAAGATAATAATTCAGTCTTGCACGTATTCAGTTTGTGATATCTTTGGGACATTCACTTTGGAATAAATATTAGTGATGTAAATTACTTATTGATTAAGACTAGAGTGTTGGGCCTGAAGTCAGGAAGAATTGAAGTCAAATCTGGCTTATGAAACTTATTAGCTGTATGATCCTGGGCAATTCACTTAGCCTCTCTTTGTCTCATTTTCCTCAACTATAAAATGGGGTGATATTTGCCCCTACCTCACAGGGTTATTGTAAAATCAAATGAGAAAGTTACATAGCACTAAACCCAGTGTCTAGCATATGCTCAGTGTAATATACATTGTTATATTATGGCCTTCCTTCTTTTCCTTTGCCTGATATAACAAGGGTTAATGAATCCCCCATTTCAGAGAGGCTATGGAGGTTTAATTCAGAATGGCATGATAGTATGTAATAGAAGTTCCTTGCTAACCAAATTCAAACATATGCAGATATTCTGTAACTAGTCTATTAATGGTATGTTAAAGAAACAGACTGGGGTTTGGCAGTGGAACTACAATAGAGGTACTTTGGAAAGGTATTTTTTAGGTAGGACTTCTCCCTTTGTCATTTTTTTTTCCCTGCCTAATCGCAGTTTGGGAAACAGAAACAATTTGCTGTAATGGGAGAGTGTTCTGATCTTCCCTAAGGCCAATATGTGGCTCATGAATGTGGTTTTCTCTTCTTTGCCTCTTTGCATTTATTATTTTCTCTGGGTAGAGAGAATAAATGACAAAGATATTGAAGATATCTATAACCTTAGAAGATTTTAAAGGGCAGGAGATTGAGCCATAAGAATCTGGGAGCTAGAGTTCATGCTAAAATATGCCAGAAGCTATACAGTGCAGAAGTCTCAATCAATTTGTCTGTCCTAGTCCAAAAAAGTTGAAAACTGAATTTGAAAATGACCTTGTAGGTTTTAATGCTATATGGAAAATACATTAAGTTTGAGACCACTCTACCCAAAGGCTGAAATGGTATAAAGCAGAATATATCCTAGGTTTTTGGGAGAAATGTGTATCCTTTTCTTCTGGTTTATCTGTGAAGTAAATATCTTTCTAAAACAAATCATGTGAATTGGTTAAATGAAACTTGGATATTAATCATCTATGACTAACAGTATGAAAAACCCATTAGAAAAGGTACTTGAATCAATGAATTACAGAAATACCTCCAATTCCACAGGGATACTCATATTTCTGAGTTAGGAGATTACCCAAGATAGTTCTGTACAGTAAGCACATATCTCACTATACTGATAAAATACTTGAGTTCAGAAGAGACATTGTAGCTATACGTACATCTGGGAGACATATACATAGAGATAACAATTAAAATCATGGGACCAAATTAGGTCAATATACTAGAAATGACGAGACAGGAGAGAAGAGGGTACAGAATAGAACTGTGGAATTTACCCATAGTCAGAAGTCATTTATAAATAAGGAATTATCAAAGACTTTACAGAGTAGTCAAATAGGTAAGTTGATAACCAGGAGAGTATCTTGCTTCAGAAAACATGAGAAAAGAAAGTATCAAGGAATGATGGATAATCATAAATTTCAAACGTAGCACATGAACTAAGAAGGCTGAGGATTGAGAAAGTGTCATTAAGTCTGGCAGTAAGTGATTATTGGTAATTTTGAAGAGAAGTTTCAGTTGAATAATGATTTAGAATCCAGATTCTAAAGAGTTTAGGAGTTATTGAGATAGGCAAAGAAGTAAAGGCAATCAAGGTAGTGCACTTTTTTTCCTAGAAGTATTGTTGAGAAATATGAAAGAGAAATAAGATAATAGCTTGAGAGGATGGTAGGAGCTAGGGAGTCTTTTTGTTTGTTTGTTTCTTTGTTTTGGTTTTTAATGAATGTGAAGAGTTTGGCATATTTAAAGGCATCAACAAAGTAATAAGTAGATAGAGAATAAGGGGATGATTGTAGAAAGAATCTAATAGAACAGACACGACAACATTGGATCAAGAATATTTGTAGAGGACTTACCCGTGGTCAAGAGAAGGGGTACTTCATTATGAGATATTAGAGGGGAAAAAAAATTTTGAGAAAAAAAAAGAAAAATATCTCATTGGGAATGGTCTATTTCTCTAGTAAAGGATTTGTCAACTCCTTTTGCTGCAGTGGGAAAGAGAAGATTTGGAAGGTTTAAGAAAAGAAGAGATATTTTGTATCCCCCTTCATGTACCCTAAATATAAGCAGAGTACTTGTTATTGTGTAAACATAGTCTATACCTCCCTGTCTCTATACCAAGCCTGCACAACATATGGCTTGCTGCCTGCCAAAGGATTTTAGGCAGCCTGAAAAAAATGTAGGGTTGGCCACTGTATATTCTCCTCTTGGTAACTAAAATCATCTGTTTGAATCTAGTCTTACCTGTCACATGACCTGTGGTAACCAACCATCATCAGTCTTTCTCTTGTCTAACCTATCCACACTTGAGGAAATTTACAAGTTATGTAGGTCTGCTCCATGCTTTTGTTTTCACTTTTTCTTATTGCTCTAATCACCTGCCCATCCTTTCTAGAATTTCTGCCTTTCGAAATCTATCCATCCTAAGTGCTTAGTTCAAATGCCACCTTCTCCAAGAGCCTCCTGATCATTCTAATCAGGAAGGACCACACTATAGTTTTTACTGTCAAATTGAAATTTATTGTTGAAAAACAGGAAAGACCAAGTGGATGAATACTGTCTGTTTCCCAGAACCCAACATACATATTGATGGTTATCCTGTAGAACTTTTATGATAACATGTCTGTTTTGGACAGATAGAATGGAGGGACAACAACCTGGACCTACAGTTGAACAGAAGGAAGAGAGATGGTTGGATTACATTTGGGGAATTTCAAAGCTCTTTTACTAAGCCCAATCTTCTCATGAAAGTAATAGTCCATCTTTTTAATACTAACATTTTTTTCTGGTATTGCTATATGACTGCAAGGACCATAATGTACCACCATTATCTACAAAGAGCTGAAGATGAGTAGCAGAGGACAAATAGAATTATGCATTAGTGGATGTGAGAAGACTACAACATGAAACTAATGAGGAGCTCCAAATAATAAAAGTAAACTATAGCATGGAAGAATTTTATGGCAGAAAGAGAAAAGCTGGTTATGTGACAAGATCAAATGGTGATGACTGGCCAGCCACAATGTTCCACTAGTACTCCTAGAAGAAATCAAGGAAGGCCTCTAGCAAACTGAGTGGAAATCTTGTGGAGAACTTTTGAGAGAACATGGACAATAGTCACACAGAAGGAGCAGGCACAGAAGGTTTGCAATCTGTGATATTGTGGAGAACTTCTAATATGATGTGTTCACAATTTCATTTGAGTACTATTATATCATCTATGGAATATAAGCTCCTTCAAGCCAAGGATTATGATATACATATCAGTATATTCTGAAGAAATTCTTTTTAATTGTTGAACATTTTGGACACTCAATATGTTTTGCAGGAAGGAAGGCAGGAAGATATGGTTAAGGAAATAGCAATATGATACAGGGAAAGGTTTGTTACACATATTTTAATTTCCTATTTCCTTCCAAATAGCAATGATAAAAATCTAACTTCAGATGAATAAGCATTCTTGCAATGTATTATGCTTTTTAAAGTAACATTGAAGGTGTCAAATGTTTAACACATCAGTTTTTCATTAGCCTGAAAGAGCAGAAATATTAATTTAAGAAGTCCTGTCCTAGAATCAGTTCATGTATTAGCATAAAGCTGCATGCTCATCTCCAGTATATCTGTGACCTGGAACCTATAACAGTTCAAAACAATGGGTAAATAAAATTTATGATTTATGTTTATATGACTGGATTTACAAAGTGGTTTAGACATATGATCCCATTTGATCTTCCCCACAACCCTATGAGGTAGATAATACAGGAATTATCATTCTTATTTTAGTATGTGGAAACTGAGTCTCAGGGAGATTAAATACCTTGAGGAAGATGACAAAGATAGTATATGTCAGAGACAGAATTTGAGCTTGATAATAATGGAAACATTAATTGTCACATGTAAATACTACTTTGGTTGATTCACCATTTTAATGTCTTAATTCATCTAATAATTATAATAATTAATGTTTTATACCACTCAACCAACCATTTTACATGCATTATCTCATTTGATCCAACACAATGCAAGTGTTATAAACAAATGAGGAAATATATGTAAAACACTTTGTAAACTTTTAAGATTACATAAATGCAAGTTATCATCATCATCATCATCATCATTGTCACAATTCCCCATAGAGATCACCTCATCCAACTCTCTCATTGTACCTATTAGGAAACAAGTCCTAAGATCTCATACTTCAGAGATCTGTGATCTCTAACAACAAGAAGAATCTATGTATACCTTTTTGCCAAATCACCTCATTTCTTTGAAAGCCCATTTCCACTAAAACTCAAGTATTTATCATGAGAATTATATCCCTCTACCTTCCAACTATTTCTAATCTTCTCTCTTTTTAGCCACCTATTCCATTTTATAAACCAGTTCTGCTATAACCCTAGTTATAAAACATCATTTACTCACATTAATTTTTGACAATATCACAGCATAGAAGACATATGATTTCTTTTTTTTCTACCTAAAGGAACAAAAAAGTTAGCTAAATAATTAAACAAAGGAATCAATGCATACCTATGCCATTCTTCTTTAGCATTAATTTTTTATCTCCTTTCTTCCCCTCTTCTCTTTATTTTTTGCTCTTAATATTGGCTGTCACGTACTACACTGTATGGTGGAATACTAAGAGAAAATAGCATAAGAGTTACTAGATATGTATTCCAGTCATGGTTATACTAGCAATTAAAGATGTCTTATCCTGGACATTTCACTTCCCCTTCCTTTGTTTTCATTTTACCTAAGTTGAAAAATGAGAATCACAAAATCAGAATAAGAGAAATTTAGGGGGAGGTACAATGCAAAGAGAGGAAATAACATTAATAAACTTCCAGTTAGCTAGGAAAGACTTCCTGAGAGTCGTCTGTAAATACACACACACACACACACACACACACACACACACACACACACATATATATACATATATATATATTCTTCTACTGAAACACGGTGAAGCCCAAAGTCTTGAGAAATGATACCAGTTGCACACCAATCTGATTACAAATATCGTTCCCCTCAGTGTACTACCTATAGTCCTCCCCTGATAATGAGACTCAGTACCAGCTTCCTAGTTCTCTCTTTCCTGCAGAAGAAAGATATTTGCTCTCTAGGGCACAATGTAGCTGTGTCCCATTTTTACAGCTTTAGAGATCAGAAGCAGCAGTTTTGTGGGTGGCTGTCAGTGCTGGATGGAGTGTACCCTTGATAGAGTTTACATATCAAGCTATTAGGCTTGTAATGTACTTACAAATTCCTTGGCTCAAAGAAAAAGGTTCTATTTAAATGAAAGACCAACTTCATTATCACTGACACATGAACAGGAGAAAGAGGAAAAAAGAGACAGAGAACATTCTATTAGCCAAATTATGCCCTTAAATATACTTGTAAACACTCATTTATTCCTAAGGGCAGAGTGGGCTCTTGTATTTCTTTAAAGTAGTTTAGTTGGCGTCCAATTAATCAGATAGAGTAATAGAACAAATGCTTTCTCAAAATCTGATTGGTTTACCATAAAATTATTCCTGCTTTTTTCTGATTTAGCATTTTACTAGGATTCAAAAGAAAATGTATCTTTTTTCCATTGAAGTTTCTATACTCTTTAGAAAAACTTGTTTTTGACAAAGAGAATCATTACCTGAAATATAAACAGTTACCTGAAGACCAAGACATTATCTAGTATCTACTGTTATAATAAGCCATGCAAGTAGCCTGCTTTGTACATTTGGGGGTATTGGCATCTGTAGAAAAGCTGAATAGTAGACAAATCATCAGAGATAAAAGGAACAGGTTCCTTGGAATTCTGCAACCAACAAATTCATTCTGATTTTTTTTTTATCTCCAGGATTCTTAAAGAGTTTGTCGCCAATGGAAAGGAGATTTGAAAACAGGGTTTGAAAGATTGGATTGTGACTATGGGCATTTTACTCACATACTAGTCATAATCTCTTGAATTCCATTTAATTCAACATAGTCTCAATCAGATAACATTGACAAGTTATTGAAATAGTTCTACGTGCCTCATCTAACAATTTAACTTTACAAAGCCTGATCTCACTTCTCCCTTAACAGACTTTATGAATTAGGTGAAAATTGCGAAGAAAGGAGAGGAAAATGGAAAGACTGCTAAGAGAATCAAGATTTATTCATTATCTATCTAATTAAAGAGTCTTAAAGAGAACTTGAAAAAACAGTGGTGTGAATTTTTTCTTCGAAGGTCATTTAAGCATGCCCAAAACACTGAACACAGAGAAGTCAATGTCTTTGACCATCTACAACATTTGCAAAACTCAGGAAAAACATCTTTTGTATTCAATGAAGTAATTCAAAACTGTAGTCACACTGGGGAATTTGTGAGCATTATCCCTGATTGGAGAGGTCCTAGCTCCATTGGAAAATCTCCCCCATCTTCCATTATCTATGTTTTCATAGCATGTATTTAATAAGCATTTCTGCTTTCCTCTTAATGCAAAATGCCTGCAGGAGATCTCCACTTCAGAATAGGACAATGATTATCTCAAAATATTCCCTACTATTTCTCTTAATTGTTTATGTTATATGTTTTTTCTTCATTCCCATGTTCAAGTCCATCATTAATTTCATCTTTCTCTTTCTGCTCTATTCCATAAGATATTTTCTCTCCTCTTTTTTATCTTATATCAATTCACATCTCACCTCAACTCACAATCCTTTTAAGTGCAAGGATATTATAGATTATAAGAAAAAAAGGTTTAAGAATCTCAGAGTTAGAAGAGACCTGAGGTTACTTAGTCCATCTAATGCATAAGCTGGGGTTTGTCCTTCAACAGCTCTGACAATTGATTATAATGCCATCTTTTAAAGACCTTCAGTGAAGTAGAATCCATTTTCTTCTAAATCATTCCAATTCAGTATGGGCATAGTTATTTTGATTTTTTTCTTAACATATGGAAAAAAAGTGTCCCTCTATCCATTTCTTCTCTGAATAATCTAATTTCCTTTTGCCACAGATTTACTAAAACAAGTATGTCAGGTAAATGCCAAAGGCAAGGATGTAAGCATATAACAAAGATACACATCTTTCTCTGACAAGTTAGGACACCTTAAATTTACTGAGAAGTCTTCTGCATTAGAAGAACTTATGAGGTGCCATGACACACCTCCACCTTAGGAAATATTTTAATAAACAATATAGAATAATTTAAATAACCCCAACCCAGATTTTCTGAAGGAAAACATGAGACAGAAAGATAAACAGGAAAAACAAGAATGTCCTTCCTGAATCAAAGACTTTGGAGGAGGTGGTGATGAAAGTAGGAAACAAGTTAGGGTACTTGCTAAAAAAGAGATCAAATATATCTGATTCATTAAGAAACAAAGACTTTTTTCAAACAATCTATTAATATAATCTAACTACACACACACACACACACACACACACACACACACAGAGCTTTTGTATGGAACATAGAGGATAGGTGATAGAGCTGTGGGACTGGGTAAAAATTAATTTATCCCCCATCTCTACCCCATATCACTAAGCCCCCAATGAACATGTTTGCTTACAACAGTTTTAACTGATAGAGGAACAGTATATTTCTGTGCCTCTGTCTGAGCATCAAAGCACAGGGAGAGCCCTTCTCTTCTGTTTCCCTACCTCTTCATCTCTCTCTGTTTCTTTCCAACTTTTTCACCTTGAAAGTTTGGGCAATCTCTTTCATACCTTCCCAAATTCCTCATTCAAATTCACACTGATTTTAAGGTAACATCATTAAACACCTTACTTTCCCTATCAAAGTATTTGTCCCAACCTATTCTGACCCTGGTCAGGATTGTAGCTAGGTTGGGGAGTGAGATACTACTTTATCATTACTACATCCTTATCAGATTTTCTGATGGCACAAAGTTAGGACAGAGATAAAACATTGGAATGAAAAGATTAGGACCAAGAAAGTTCTCATAAAGCTGGAATAATAGGCAAAAATATATAAGATGAAATTGGCTTGAAAAATTATAAAGATCTGAAATAAATACTCACCTGTTCTCACCAATATTTATTTCCAGTGATAATGACTTTCAGTCCAGGAACATGATAGCTTGAAAAGTACTGACATAGAGAATCACTCAAATCAGAATGGAGATGTATTAGATATAATTTGGATATAAGAAAGCTTGTAACATATCACAAGCAAGTAATTATCAATCAATGTAAATTTAAATTATTCTCATCAAAGAACTTTTTTGAAGAAAAAAATGATCCAGTAACAAAAGGCAGAGATAATGTATAAACAATCTGAGTACTACATTGATATCTTTCTGATGTCAAGATAATTTAAAGGATTCGTCCACTGAAGATTTAATAGAACACTCACTTATGATAGGACATGGGTGAACATCTGACATGGTATGTAAGTAGGGATACATTGTGTTTTAATTCATTGGAAGGAATATTTATATTGATGAGACGAAACATTTACTCTAACACAAATACAATGTCTTCTCTTAAAAAAATCAACTCATAAGTTTAAGAAATGGGAAGTATGATTACAGGTATTTGTGTTGAGGAGGAGGTTGGTAGCAAAATGAAATCTAATGTAAATCAAGTGTGCAGTATGGCAGGTAAAGAGTAAATGAAATCTTCATCTGAATGAAGAGAGATAGACCATTCAGAATAAGGTTAAAGCCCCAGTGATCTCTGCCATGGTCAGACCATATTTGTCATATTGTATTCCATTCTAGACAATACATTTTAGAAAGGACACTGACTAACTAAAGAGTATACATAGAAGTCCTGTCCCTGCCCCCAACCCCGTGCTGCTCTCTCTTGCTCTCTCCTCCCTGCTTCTCTTCTTCCCGGGACAGCTAGAGAGTGAGAGGGGATCTGGGATGATTGGGGGTCAGAAGGAGTCGCAAGTTGCTGGGCAGCCTGGAGGCTGTCAGGATCAAGTTGGCCTGCTTCAGGGTCACCTGCATCCTTAGAGTCCTGGCTGCCCACTTGCTTGGGAATTACACAGGAGGTTCTTTTGGGCCCAGGACTTCGAAACAGCATTTCCTCAGGCCTACACCCTGGAAGCACCAAGTGGAAATAACTGGAGACTGGACCAGGTGCACTCCCCTGCATGAGGCCCACAACAGACTGGCACCAAGGAACTGGAATGAAAAAACATTCTGGAATTCAGAGTTTGAAACTGGATGATTCACTTATAGATGGAGTAAATGACCAAGTCCTTGTGGCAGTTGTGATCAGTTTCACTTTTATACATATATACATACATTCATACATACATATATGTATATATACTTTTAAATAATGCAAAACAAAATATTAACCCTGATAACTAAGAGTTAGTGCTGGTGCTTCAGAAACAACTTCAGACAGATCAGGATGCACCTGCTGTTGTTCAGCAACAATTTATGCCCTGTCCAATTTGTTTACATCATTTACATCAAGTTTTTCTTCCTTTTTAAACAAACTGTGAACATCTCTTTTTTTTTTCCCATGGTACCTGCATTACAGCATATTGTGCATATTGGAAATATTGTTCATGGCTTGGGGCCATTAGTTATCCAATCGGCAGATCAATGGTTACCTTACTCCTACCAGTATTTGGTGAAGATAATCAGATTCAGGATTTCTCAGAATTGCATCATGATATTAATGACTATAATTGAGGATTCTCAGGACAACCCAGATTGATTGTGGAAAATTTATGGATCTGCTCACTTTACTGAGACATGCATCTAGGGAAATGTTTTCAATTGGGGACCTCTTCTGGATATTTGGCATCAGGATATTACTTTGTTTACTGGGAGTTTTTTTTTTCTATCTGATATCATCCCTGGATTTTGTTCCTGAAGCCTTGTTTGGAAGTCTAGAATTTCCAGATTATTTCTTTATCATCTTTTAATTGCTTATGTATGTTTACATCATGTATCCAGAAGTACTAACACAAAGGCCAAATATATGAAATAAATGAATGTTCCTTGAGTTTATGTGGGGAACCATAACAAAATACTTGAATATCATTTTGCAGGTTCAAAAACGTCTTAGGAAGTTTTGCTAACTGGAACTGTTTCAGTGTATTGGAGGCTGTAATTCTGAAGCTAGATTTATAACTATCTAAGCAATATCTGTTTGTTCAGTAAGTAGCTATATAAAATAATGCCTTCTGAAAAAGTCACTATAAGAGAGGGGATTAAATGAAAAGGAATTTTTTTTATATCTTATCTTTACCTATCCCTCAAAACTAAACCAATTGACTATGTAGAAAGTTATTATTAAATATGTAATTTTCCCACTACCTTCTTATATGAAATATAAATATTATAATGAATAATTTTCTAGTTATAGTAAAATGTTACATACAATTTAAAAAGTTAGTATCTTTAAGCATTTACTGTGTTTTGTGCATTTATTTGTAACACAATTTTTTTCCATTCCAATATAACTATTTTATCAGCTAAAACTAAAAGAACTTCAATCTTGCACAGGATTCACTTAGTGCATACATTGGGTCTCATAAAAAAAAATTTAATAAATTCCAAATTTCATAGTCTAGTGCAATGTCTTACAAATTGTAAGCACTCAATAAATGTTTGTTGATTGAACAAAACATATACATTTCTTCTTACCCAAAACACTTAATATTAATAATTGTAATACTTAAATCAATAGCTTGATATTTTCAAAGGGTAATCATATAACAGTAATTTGAAAAGGAATAAAGCCAACTTTCATGAACTAACTGCAAAACTTTTATCTGAATCATAAACAACACTAATTAAACATTACCAGAAAATAAATTACTGTTTCATTCAGTTCCGGCCTGGGATGTATCATGCATTGGTAGGATGACAGAGTGAGTGAGAAAAATATTTCTTTTCCTGGGAGTTGACATGTGCTCTTAAAATTCCTCAATTGACTTAACCTGGCATAGTTATTTAATGATCTTTGTCACAATACTGTATGAAGTAACAGGTAGATCTTAATGTGTAAGTGATGACAGATAATGAAAACTGTTAGCCTCATTAGTGAACATTTATTGAACCCCTACTGAGTATAATACTGTCCTCAGCATCAAGAGGGAAAAAATCAGAAAATCTTATTTGTTAGTCAATTAAATGCAGACATCATCTTGGTACTGACTTTAAAATGTCAATAATGATGGCCTTATTTTAGCTTTTTCTGCGATGGAGGACAACTGGCTGTTGATGTCTAAGGCTGAACCAAAGAGACATGAAAGATGAAATATTGTATCATATTATGTTTAGGTAGGATGGATTTGGGGATTTAATATCTGGGGCAAAAGAATAGAATATATCTCTGGAAGTATTTTAGTACAGTCTTCATTTCTATGGGATAATTTAGGTATAAGTCTCAAGCAGAAAATGGACTAGGTACTTTCTCACTATTGCTTATAAAACGTTAATTCCTACAGTGACTCATCAGAAAAGAGAAGAACAGCAGCTATGAATTTTTTTTGCTATACCTACATTTACTAAACTGAGGGATTCTGGAATTCTTCAAGTTAAGAATAAATCTGACTTACAGTGCAAAATTGAATTATTCTGTGAAAGAAGGAATTTTCAGTATCTATGATCTACTTATACTACCCACTATTAGAATTCTGATAAATATTGGTTTTATTTTAATGTTCTAGGTAAAGGTATTTTTATCAAAATTTTTAGCATTTTAAGCTTTGTAATATTTGAAACCACATGAAGTTAAAAAAGGGCATTTTAAAGTGAATGGACCTTCTTATGTTTATCACATTCAATTCTGGGAATGGATATAAAGAGATTTTAAATTTAATGTATTTAAACCTCCAACCGAGTTAAATACTTCACTTTTCAATCAGCATTTGAAATCAGTCATAAATCCCATGATTCAGGGTAAAAATCATACAAATCAAAGTTATGACACAGAGTGCCCCCAGGAGGACATAATAAATTGATCAATTATCTGGGGAGTAAGATAAAGTCCAGATAGTTGCCTAAACTCTACCTGTTGGTCAGATATCACAACCACCATAATTTCCATATTTTCTGTTGTCTTCATTACTGCAACAAGAAAATAAAAGTGATAAATCACTCATTATTATGTAAATATCTACCTCACTATGTTGTTATGTAGAAAAAATACTTGAATTTAAGCTTTGAATTTATATGTGCAAGTAATTTGCTCTTTCAAGTAAAAGTAGCATATATATATATATATACATATGTACACGCATATATACATGCATATTTATGTGTGTGTATATATGTATGTGTGTGTGTGTGTGTGTGTATGAGTAGTCAGAGAATAGTGATGAAGATATTGGGGAGACTACTAAGTCATAGAAGGAAAGACTATAAAAATTTTAGCTGAGATTTGAATATCAAAAAAAAAGAGATGGCTGCTATTTGCAGGTTAAGTGTCATGGGGATTAAGGATGAGCTTTGTTCTGCTTAGATTCAGAGGATACCAGTAGGGTCCATAAGTAGAATTTGTAGAAAGGCAGATTTAACCTTGGTGTAAGGAAAGAGAAGAGTTTCTAACAGTAAGAGGTATTCCAAAAGTAAATTGGACTATCTTCTTACAAGATAATAGGTGCTTTCTAAAATAAAGGTGTTTAAGACAAGAGAAAATTATGCAACCGAGATTAGAAGGAAAGCAGAAAGCTATTATTGCCAGCATTTCTGATAAAGTTCTCATTTCTAAAATATATAGAGAACTGAGTCAAATTTATAAGAATACAAATCTTCCCCAGTTGATAAATTGTCAAAGAATAAGAACAGGCAGTTTTCAAATGAAGAAATTAAAGCTATCTGCAGTCATATGAAAAAAATGTTTTAAATCACTATTGATAAGAGAAATTCAAATTAAAACAACTCTGAAGTACCACCCCAGGCCTATCAGATTCTTTAATATGACAAAAAAGGAAAATGAAAGGTGTTGGAGAAGATGTGAGAAAATTAGAACACATGCATTGTTTGTAGAGTTATGAACTGATCCAACCATTCTGGAGAACAATTTGGAGCCCAAGGAGCTATAAATTTGCATTCCCTTTGATCTAGCAAGAGCACTACAAAGTCTGTATCCCAAAGATATCATAAAAAACTAAAAGAAGAAAAAGACCCAGATGTACAAAGATATTTATAGCAGCTCTTTCTATGGTGGCAAAGAATTGGAAATTGAGAGGATGCCCATCAATTGGGGAATGGCTGAACAAGTTGTGGTATATGAATGTAATAGAATACTGTTTTGTTATAAGAATGATAAGCATACAGATATTAAAAAAAAACTCTGAAGACTTACATGAACTGATGCTGAGTGAAGTGAGAAAAAACCAGGAGAATGTCATACACAGTAACAGCAACACTGTTCAGTGATCAGCTTTAATAGACTTGGCTCTTTTCAACAACACAATGATCTAAGACAATTACAAAATATTAAAAATGGAAAATGCTATCTATATCCCAAAAAAGATCTATGGAGTCTGAATGCAGATCAAATATACTATTTCACCTTTTTGTTTTGTTTTGTTTTTCTTTCTCTTGGTTTTTCCTTTTTGTTCCAATTCTTCTTTTACAACATGACTAATATGGAAATATGTTTAAGATGATTGTACATATACAAGCTATATCAGATTGCCATCTTGGGGAGGGGATAAGGGAGGGAGGGAAAAAAAGTTTGAAACTCAAAGTCTTATAAAAGTGAGCAGTGAAAAATTTCTTTACATGTAATTTGAAAAAAATAAAATACTATCAAAAAAGAAATCATTAAAAAAAGTTGGGAAAATTAACATTTCTTGAAAAGGCTGAAGAGAATATTACTGTACTTTACTGTACATATATAGGTTGGACTTGATGAGTTATGGTTCTCCATATAAATCTGAGATTTACTAATTCTCTGATTCTAGATGATGATAATAAGTCATATTCAGAACTGATTGTAGAACTGTACCCATAAATTTAAGGTTAATGAAGAAATATCAACCTGCTGAGAGGTATTCAGTGGATTTTCACATATCTCCTTCTTTGACCCTGAAACTGCATGCTCAACATTATTAGTCACCACCAATCTAAGAACAGATACAAAGGTGTGGAGGAGTCAGTTTAAATGGATTCTTAAGAGCCAATTGCAAAATTTTCAGTGTAATCATTTACACTTCAGATGCCAGCAAATGCTGTAAATCAGTTTGATTTATTATTTTATTGATTATCTATACATAATAAAATGATGGAGAGTGTTAATAATGCAGATTAAACTCCAAAGTGTGTCACGCATACATTTAACTTTTTATAGAGCCAGTTTTTAACCTTTTACCAGAACACCCTTACGTGGATATCATGATTACCAAATTGGTGGTAGAGACACATTGGATGGGAAAAACTGGTTCCAAAAATAACTTGAAAGGATGAAAGTGACTTTAAATAAATATGAAGTCCTGCACTGGGTTTCTAAAACAAGTTGAATATATTTTGGAATGAGTAATGAGTGGCTTGAATATCATTCTCATGAAAGAGATCATGTAATGGATTATCAACTCAAAATAATGGATCAAAAGAGTAACATTTTTATTCATTTATAGTTAAACTCAGAGTTACAGTTTAGCTCATCTTGGGCTGAATCCTGAACTCTCTAGGTCTTCAGAACAGATTATTCCATTCCCTCTTTTTATCTTGTGGGTTTTATATGGTCTGGTGTTATTCGAATTCCCTTCCCTTTGTATTTGATGTTTATTTTTTCCTCCTTATTTCTTGAAGACTTCTCCCCCTCCCCCCAAGTTGAATGGTCATATTTAATCACTATGTGTCTTGAAATTTGGAGCATTAGTTTTTTTGTCTTTCTATGCAGTATTTTTAGTTGCCTCTTTCTTTTATGTGTTTAATTTCTGCAGTTTTCTTGTATTTTGTCTTACATAGTTCATTTTTTTACTTGTGATGTTCTTTTCTGAAATGTATAAACTTTGCTGTCTCCACGTGTTCTGTCTTTTAACATCAATATATTTTGTTTGAAGACAAAACATTTTCTTTTAATGTTATTGCTTTTTGCTTCTCTTCTAGATTGTTCTTAATGTCTATGCATTTGCATTGTCGATGAATAGTCCTTTCTTTTCATTTTAGAGATTTGCCAGCATAGACTTGTTTTTTTTTAAATTATGCTAATTATTTAAGCTGTACTGGCTATACAGTCTTTTCTTATCATTTTATTTCTATTTTTAAACACACAGAAAGAATATGCTGTGGTTCCACATTTTCGCATTCCACAGTTCCTGTATGTAATTGAGTGTTGGATTATTTTCTTTCATTTTGTAATACTTATTCAAGATTAGCTGAATGAATTTTCTAGAGCAGGAGTCCATATTTCCTCTAGTTGTTAGTGTTTTCCTTGTTGATTTATCTGCTCATGTGTAAAGTCTTCGAGTTTTCTTCTTCGTAATATCTTTGTTAATTTTTGTCTTTTTTTGGGAGGGAGATTATTTGAGCTTATTGCTCACTATCTGACTCCCTTCGTTCTGCATGGTTTCCCTATAGGCTGGACCTCAAATGGTCTCAACCTCCTTCAAAGCTCGGCAATTCACAGTTAATTCTCTTAAGTCTCTTCTCCAAGTGGTATTTGGGTGGATGGATCTGGTCCCGGCTGGATAGTAAGGTCTTTCCCTCAGGTGCGTTGGAATGACACATATTTCTTTCTAATACCACACTGACACAGTCATATAATGGTGTCTTGTCACACTTCTTCTGTTCTTCAGTTTTCTGACTGCTCCCCAACAGTGCATAGCATTCTCTTTGGTAGCTCCAATCTCTTTTTCCCAGTTTGGACACCATGAATAGGCACTACTTCTTTTAAATTTTTATTCTTTTGGATTCTGAGTGGCATGAACCATGAAGACAATGAGTTGCTTTATATTTGATGCATATTTTCTATTATAGAGAGGTTTTTGAGATCAGAGAATCTATTTAGTCTACCATTTTGTTAATCAGTGACCCAGTAAAGCAGATGCATTTGATTTTTTTTTTTAGCTCATTTGATGGTTACTTTAGGAATGCTTTCCTGCTTCATATGTTTCCTGTGTACCCGTGACCAAACAGTAGTTTTAAGTTGGATACATAAAGCTTTGGAGACAATCTGGTTAGCTTGAGGAATCTTGAGTTCTCATTGTGAAACTTCTTGTGTCAAGGGGAATTTCTGAATCAGGATGATCATGAGTGTAGAGTAGTTCAGTGTCTGGAATGTTTCAACAGAGGCAATGGACCTGGGGGAAATTTAATTTTTTTTTTGAAAATACATGTTAAGGTGAAATGTAAAATGCTGGTTCAGCAATCCTATAAAAGCGCATCATGTTTTGATATTTTAAGTATCTACCTCTAGCGCCTTTTCCTGAGATGCAGACTTCCATGACTAAAAAATCCAGAACTTCTGAAATACCAACATAGCTATTCCTAAAAGTTCCATCTTGCTACCACTATTTCATTACCCACATTCCTGGCTCCAAATTCACTAATCCAACTCCTTGTCTCTGTTGAAAGTCACTTCTGGCACCTGAAACTGAGGGCAAACAGCACAAAACAGAAACAAACACGCACAGGTCTATTTATCAGAGCTTGGGCAAAGGAAGGAAAGCAAGGAATAGGCAAGTTCCTCCTCTCTCAGTAGTTCAATTTATCGTGTTCAAACAGGGAAAAATGTTTGGAGTTGCCAAAGATAATGATGCAGAAAAAAGAAAAATAGCTTGAGTTTTTAGGATAATATTGAGTTGAAAAGATTCACCCACAGTATTGAAAAAAAGGGAAGGGATGATGATACAGCCAATTCAGGGATGATGGCTAAGAAAATCTGAGGGTTGGAGAAATTATAATACATGATAAAGATAAAGAACAGCATTCAGGATCATAAGGCTGGGGGAAAGAATGACATAAGATTATAATTAAATAAAGGAATTTGGAGTTAATGATCATTGAAGTGGAGCACTTTTAGGTGAAGACAAGCTTAATGGTATAATCATCTCAAAGAATCTAATGAAGTCTTTGAATTAACAGGAGCATAGGTGACACAACAAAGGAGTTGACAGTCTTGCAGTATACTACTGTTGTCAGAAAATGTCTCAAATGTATTTTTTTTCTGGGAAATGCTTAACCTGTAAAAACAAAATTCAGTGGATGACAGTGCTCATCACAAAGCCTGTCACACAGTGGGTGGATACTAAATGCTTATTGACTAACTGATATTTTTTAATATTTAGTTTTTTTCATATGGAAAGAAGATTTAAATTTCTTCTGCTTGCCATAAAAGGGCAGAAGTAGGAGTAAGAGGTAGAAGTCACAGATGGATAATAATTTAAAATAAGGGAGAAAATTATCATGTTTAGAACTGCATAAAAACAAGTAGACTGACTTCCCTTTCCACAGAGGTATACAGATAGATACTGGATGCCCATTTGTTCTGAATATATCAGAAGTGAACCATGCTTCTCATTAAAGTTAGACAAGGTCCCTTAAACATCAAGGAATTCATGGTTCAACCACAGAGTTACAGTGCCTAAGGCAAAATGATCTCTTAACTATCCAAATATGTTAGTAGTCTTTTTTTTTTTTTTGCTATCCACCAAAGTGTTTGCATAATAGCACTGGATAACCACCACTAGTGGAGTTCAGGATTTTTCTAATTCTGAATTTCTTGTTGAAGTCATTGAAGTGTTCAAGACAGATAAATAACTAAAATAGAAATAATTGCTATAATTCAATAACAATTCCATGAATTAGGAGAATTAAGAAAGATTCCCATAGGAGATACAAAGGAAAATAAGGATTCTCCATTCAGGAGAACAATATGGAACTATGCCCAAAGGGCCATAAAACTGTTCATACCCTTTGATTCAGCAATACCACCACTAGGTCTGTATCTCACAGAGATCATAAAAAAAGGAAAAAGAACCCACATGTACAAAAATATATAGCAGCTTTTTTGTGGTGGCCAAGAATTTGAAATTGAAGGGATACCCATCAGTTGATGGGCTGAACAAGTTGTGGTACATGAATACAATGGAATACTATATTACTATAAGAAATGATGAGTAGGTAGATGATGAGTAAGAAAGACTTACATGAACTGATGCTGAGTGAAGTGAGTAGATCAGGAGAACATTGTGCACAGTAACAGCAACACTGTGTGACGACCAACATTGATATATTTAGCTCTTCTCAGCAATGCAATGATCTAAGACAATTCCAAAAGACTCATGATGGAAAATGCTTTCAACATCCAGAGAAAGAACTATGGAATGTGAATGAAGACCAAAGAATAATATTTTTCTCTTTTTTTTTCCTTTCTTTTCATTTTTTTTCCTTTTGTTCTGATTCTTCTTTCACACCATGACTAATGTGGAAAGCATGTTCAATATAATTGTATATGTATAGTCAATACTAGATTGCTTGTTATCTTGGGGAGGGGAGAGGCAAGAGAGGGAGGAGAAAATTGAAATTCAAAATCTTATAAAAGTGAATGTTGAAAACTATCTTTACATGTAACTGAAAAAAAATTATTATTATTAAATAAGGAGGGGAAGAAAATAAGGATTCTAAGATGCAGTAGAATATAGTGAAATTTCAGTCATCTGGTATGACATTTGCACAAACACAGGGAAAAGATGAAATTTCAATTTAAGCCAGCAAAATACAAGCCAAATTGATTGCAATACAGAGTGTATAAATATTAGCAGCCACTAGAAATTGCTATTAGGGAGGAAAAAATTGGGATGAAGTAGAGGCATCCTAAGAGGAGAGATAAAGAGATAAATCTAACCCTGCGATTTTATAAAAATATTATGTCTGGATGGGGGATTAGCACCAACACAGATAAAAAAAAAAATTAACAATTGCTGTTGCTATTAATCCTTTGTTTTGAAGATCAATGTGTGAATTGGATTTAAGTGAGGAAGAGTGGCACAAAGTCTTACTCTTCTAGAGTCACCAGAGCCCAGTGGCATGAAAAACTTTAGGACAGCTGGCAATGGCCCCAGGAAATAGTGGATGACTGACATTTTCAATATTTGACCAAGCACTAAGCACTCCACTGCACCTTCTTCAGCCACCTTTAAGGACACTGTAACAAATTGTACTCATCTGTCCTTTCTGGGGGGCAAGTCTTCACGTGCTTGAGGTAGACATCTCCCTAAATCACTAATGGGTTTAAGGCCCCCTTTTCACCTTAAAACTGGTTTAGTCCATCTGCCAAGATGATTTACCAGCATGTGGTCAGTGCACATGCTACAGCTTCTTGGAGCCAAAGGGAGAGTTGAGTGCCAAGTAAACACAAAAAAAGTTCTGCAAGCTCTCACACCAGAAGTACTAGTTCTCCTTGAACACCCCATACACCTCATAAAGACAATTACAAATACTTTGATACTACTTCCCAGATTGGAAAAGGGATATTTATACAGAAAAACACCATCTGGGGTTTTCTAGTAGTAGCAAAAGTAGGATGAGTGAATGAAAAACTGTTATCATCACACTATCCCCTTAAGATAATATTTACAAAGACACTTATAATTTCTCTACCCATTTAATGATGTGTCTTTGTATCTATAAAATTCTGAATTAAATTTTGTTAGCGATTGAGTCAGATTCTCCCTAACTAAACTTAATTTGATCAGTCCTCTTATCTCTGTGCAAGCATTCAGTAATTCCAAAAATCATTTACTTTATAGAGAATTATCATTGGATACAAGAAAAATTTATTCTGTGGTATTTTCATACATATATACATACATTCATACATGCATATGTATGTGTGTATACATATATATGTGTGTGTGTGTATATGTGTGTGTGTATGTATGTGTATTTCATGAACAACAGATTGTGATCTTCATTGATGAATATTCCACAGTGAGTAGGCCATAGATTCTAGTGTGTGTCAGTGAAGTCAATTACATTAGCATGACATAATTCTATGTGGGTATTTTTACTGATAACCATGAGAATAAAAGGAAGAGAAATAAACACATTAAACTACTACCACGTGGGCTAGTTGTGAATATATCCTCTGTGACCAGGCCTCTCTAACTCTTTTTGGTATGCAACTAAACAAAAAAACAAAAGACCAAAAAAAAAAGTTTTCAAGGAACATAAAGTGGGCTTTGAGATTCAAGACTTCCCCTATATATACAGACAAACTTAATTAAATGAAAAATTCAAGAGAACCTAGCTCAATTGCTCAGAAACAAACCTCCCAATGTTCTCATCCCCAGCACAGGAAGATACATGGTTAAGTTACTTAAAGGGTTTAGATGAGGTGGCAACTAGGGGGTGAAGTGCATAGAGAACCAGCCCTGGAGTCAGAAGGATCTGACCTCAGACACTTGACACTTACTAGCTCTGTGACCCTGGGCAAGTCACTTAACCTCAATTGACTTGCAAAAATGAAAAAAAAAAGTTTAGACAGTTAAATGCAAAAATAGCAAGGTAGATATCCTTCTAGGCCTCCTCCTTACTCCATGCTGCTCATTGCTCTAATGCTATCAGCCACTGGAAGTGTGGATCATCCCTGGTCTTATTTATAGATGCAAATATAGGAGTGATTTTCAGCAGTTCAGAAGGAAAATGCACACATTCCTAACCTACTGCCAATACCTCCATTTCTCCCTCTCTCCTTTCTACTCATTTAACAGTAGAGAAACTGAAGTTCAAAAGGGTATAGTAAATTGTATATAGTCATATAGTATCACCGTAAAAATCTAATTTTTTTAAATTTTATTTCTAATTTATGAAATAAAACAAGCATTTCCATAACACAGAACAACAACAACAACAACAACAAAAAAGATGATTGCACATGGCACTTCAAATCTATTATGTAAAACTTGCTACTCATATAATCAAGTCATCATGTAAATTTTTTTCCTGTTTTTCTCCTCCACCCTAAAGTTGGCTACCATTAGATACGGATATGTATATGTATATATAATCATTCTATACAAACTTCTATTTATCATTTCTGTTTTTGGATGCAGATAGCATTTTCCTTTATAAGTTCTTTGTAGTCAATATGGGTATTTATAATACTCACAATGACTTAGTCATTCAAAGTTATTCTAAAAATAACATTGTTGTTACTGTATTACAATGATTTCTTGGTTCTTCTTATTTTGCTCTTCATTATTTCATGCATTTCTCTCTAAGACTCCAACTCTAACAACATAATACTAATGATTGAGTGACGAATGAAATTTATAAAGCTCTTTTTTGTATATATTTACAATTGACTAACAGGACACAACTTTTTTACTGAGATAATACTGTAACCAGTAATTTGAGTTTTTAAAATTAATGTGTGGTTCTCCTTGTGCAAAAATATCTACTATCCCTTGCTCTTACAACACCACCATTATCCTGGAAAGAGTTCATCATACTAATACCCTCTTGTTCCCCACACCAGGTCTGTAATTTCCCATACCAAAACACCATTCCCTGGCCACCATTCTCAATATATTGTCTCTTTATATTAGAATGTATGTTCCTTGAAGGCGAGAATTATTTTCCATTTGTATTTCTATCTATTCAGTAAATTGAGTGCTGGACTTGAAATCTGAAAGACCTGAGTTTGAATCCTTCCTCAGACACCTATTAGCTGTGTGACCCTGGGATAGTTATTTAGCCCTCTTTCATGGCAGTTTCCTCATTTGTAAAATGAGGACTTAACACCTAGTTCACAAAGTTGTTGTGAGAATCTTTGAAAATATTGATGCCCTAAACAAATGTTCACTATTAATGTGTTTTTTTCTTTTTTTCATTTATTAGTTCATTCACATGAATATAATTCCCTGGTATAGCCTCTAGGTAAATACTTTACAATGACCAAAAGGTGTTAGGATATAGTGTCAAAGCAACATGTTGTTTGTTTCCTTTTGGTTCTTCAGTCACTTGCTAGAGTAATATCAATATTAAAGAAGTTATCTTCACTCTCTTGGACACAAGATGAAAACCTTTACAATTATTTCCTAAATTAGTACTGGATACTGAGAAGCTATTACTTAGAATCTTTTTTTTAAATATTTAGAGGCTTCATATGAATATGGTACAGTTAAAATTGTACTAAGTTTAGGATCAGAGATTCTGGGTTTAAATCACAATTCTGTTTCTTTATTTTATTTGTGACCTTGCAAAATAATGTCTTGGCCTCTTTTTCTTCACATGTAAAATATAGCAGTTGGATTAGATAACCAGTTAGTACTTTTCCAGATTTGAATCTTTGATCATAAACAATCTTTATTGATAAACCTCCTCATACTTTGTCTGAATCCTTATGGTGTACAATCTCCAGGCCAATATCCAAAGCCGTAAGCTTCTCAGATGTAGCCTTCAAGAATGTGTGTTTGAAAGTCAACCTAGATAATCAGCCCTTCCTACCTACTTAAAGTGATATGCATCAAAGTACTATGCACTGATAACTTTAAAATTTCTCCAAGTATGATTCTCTTTCTTCCCTTTTAGAGAGTGATTCCATGTAAGATATTTCTTGAAAAGAAACAAAATAAGAGAAAAATGCAAACAAATGAGTGAAATTGATCAACATATAGAAAAAGTCTGAAAATAAATAGAAATTCACCACATTCATGGACCTCCCCAACTGTGAAGGAGAGAGGTGGGGGTGTCTTTTAATTTGTCTTCTTTTGAGCCATACTTATTCCTTGTGATTCTGAGAAATTCTCTTTTGATTGCTCTTTCTATTTACATTATTGCTCTGTTCATTTCTTTCTGAATGACATTATGTAATTGTTTCTCTGATTTTTCTGTATTCATCATTTCTTAACATACAACTATATTCCATTACATTTATGTACATTTATGCACCACAATTTGTTAAACCATTATACAATGAATAGATATTAATAGACATTGCTGCCACAAAATGAATTGCTATAAATATGTTTGTATATGAGAACTTCTAATTAATGACCTCTTTGACAGAAAGAATAATTCTAAATCACTTTCCAAAATGTCTGTGTTGATTCACAGCTCTACTAACAGAAAAAAATCATAAACCTATCTTTCCATAACTTCTATAATATTGACTATTCCTATCCTTTGTTAACTTTTCTAATTTGATAAGTGTAAGGTGAAGGCTCAGGAATATCCTGATAGCTAATAAAGTGAAGTCACATAAATTGAATCTATGAATCAAAAGCTTCAAAAATGCAAAAAGAAAGTTCTTCATCAACATAGGTGTCTTAGAAAATAATTGGTTGAACTGGAAAGATATTGATTAAGAAGTGTGTCCAGACTGATTGAGAAATTTTGGTAATGTCCTGTGAGTTATCTATAGAATATTGAACCAGATCAGAATCCAGGGATTCAAGAGTGCAGCAGCTTAGCAGTGGTAGCATCCAGCCAAAATGCTGAAGAATAACCAGTTGAAGGAAGGGAGGAAGAACATCTTTTTTTTTATTTCTGTGTGATCCAGAACAAATCACCTAACCTTGTTTGCCTCAGTTTCCTCATCTGTAAAAATAAATTGGAAAAGTAAATGGCAAACCACTCCAAGATCTTTCTGAAGAAAAACCCAAAATGTGGTCATGAAGAATCAGATGTGACTGAAATGACTGAACAAAAATAACAGCAACCTATCTCATAAGGATAACTTTAAATTGCTATATAAATTTATTCTCCTCCTCCTTATCATCATCATCATAATAACTGTTGTTATAGTAAAAAGAGCATTGTAATTTGCTAGAAAACTTGGAATCATGTTCTAATCACATGATCACAAACAAGTTACTCAACTTGTATGAGTCTCAGCTTCTTCATGTGTAAAATGATGATGCGAATATTTCCTGTACCTACATGACAGTTTGATTGCAAGAAAAGCACTTTGCAATTCAAAGTACTACATTCTAATGGTTACTATTTAATAATAATAATAATGATAAATGATGCATTAGTTTCTTCCATTCCCAAATACACCAGCTTAGCAGCTGTAGGTTATTGAAAACAATGAATCATTTCTGTATATCTCATTTTTGAGAAAGCCTTCCTATAAACCTCAGACATAGGTATTCTTTCACAGGAAATCACAGGCATACAGGAAGACAGGTGGTTGAATGAAAGTTGTTTGCCATCACTGCCCCTGTGAAAACTTTTGATGGGCTCTTTTCTTTCCTTGAAAGTTCTGAGTGATGCATAAACACCAGGGAATGGATGAGTTGCCTCCAGCTTGTGCACAAGAAAAAAAAAGAAAAAAACAAATAATCAATTCTGGTCTCAAACGTGGCCTGGGATTTGCCCTTTGAAAGGGCAATGCTCTAACAGCTTGTCAGTTCACTATTATAAAGGCCAGCAGCCATGAAGTAGCCCACTAACTGCTGGTCACTCTCCTTGAAAACAAATAATATTTCTCTGTCTGTTTACAATGTAATCAGAAGTACTAGTCCCAGTAGGAAAACTTGTCTAGTCTTTGTTATGGTCAACAAAATGGTATTTAAATAACCAGTTGGAGAAAAATCAAACCCCATGGTGTCTACATTCCAGAGTTACCCTGAGTATGTATATATTATTGCACCCTGCAGTACAGGAAAAATAGGTGGTTTTCAATAAGAAAATGTTTCTAATACATTACTCAGTGTAGAGCTGACCACAAACTATGTTGGAACAGTCTAGATTACAAACCTGCATGAGATATATCATAGACTATAAACCTAACGAAATCAAATTCTAATTGTAGATGTCTTTGTATGACCTTAAGCTAGTCACTTCTATTTGTTATTAGCCTGAAGATAATAACATTGCTTTGGATAAATATAAAGGGACTACTACTAATGCATGTCTTCAGGGCTCTAATCTTTCTTCAAAGCTGATACCCCTTCTATTGAAACACAAAGGGACTTCTCTAATTAAATTATACAAGAAAATGTAAAGCAATCAACTGGAATCAAAAATTTCTGATATTAAATAAAAAGTAATTTTGCTTTATTACTTTCAGTTAAGTTTGTCTATAAAGACAAATTCTTATCAATCTCTATGGAGAAATGGTCCACTAAACCTGCTACTACTACCACTAACTGTCATCAATGGCACAGGCAAGCCAGCCTAGTTCAAGCAACAAAAGTGTACTGAGGGAGAAGGAAGAAGCAGCATGGGCCAAGCCAATTAAACTCCTGTCACTTCCTTCATTAAGGCAAAATAAAGTAAACAAGTTCTATTAAGAGCTCACTATGTAACGGTCATGGAAATAGCTTAGCTCTTTACACTCCAAAGCCCGCAAAAGAGTTATACCTTCCCATGACAAGTTGGCCTGCTTCTAATCCAAGCCAGTAGTCATCTTCTGGTAAACTACCGTTATAGAGAAGGGAGCTGCCATTCCAGCTACCACTCCCATCTGCTGCCCAATTGCAACTTACAGGAAGGTAATTCCCCAGTCCTCAGGAGCAGCAGCACTATCACAACAAGACAACAGAATCTTTATCCACTCTGCCACCCTGTACACATCATTCAGGGGAGCAACCCTATGGACAAGCCTCTTTGGTGTTGCAGCTTCAGCAATGCAGCTACTGAAGAAATAGAAAATAAGCTTCTCATCACCAAGGTCCTTTGGCATCCATTCATTTGCCAATGTAATTTTCCTAAAGCAAAGTTCTGATCAAATTAACTTCTGCTTACCCTGACTCTAAGGAAACGCTTCTGGTGTCTATTTATTTTTTCTAGGATTAAATGATAAGTCTTTTGGTTAGCATTTAAATCTCTCAATACCTGGCACTTGCTTACCTTTCCAGACTTTTTGTACTAAATACTCCCTTCCAAGCACTCTGTACTCCAATTATACTACCTTCCTTTTTATTTTTTCTTTCCCACACTCAGTACTGTATGTCCCCTTTTGATGCCCTTCTACTGACTGTTCCTTATTTTTGGAATGCTTTTCCTCTTAACTTCCATCTCTTAGATTTTGTGGCTTCCTTCAATCAGTTAAAATCCTTACTTCTGTAGAAAGGCCTTTGAATTTAACTCCCATTTGCTACACACACACACACACACACACACACACACACACACACACACACACTCAATCTATTTTGGATTGATCAGGTGGAAACAACCCTAGGTTTTCAAAACCCTATGAGAGTGGAGCTCTTGCTAGATCCTAGTAAACTAGAAGTGTTTCAATAGGTCTAGTGAGAAATGCAAATCTAAAGAAGTTCATTTAAAAACTTAGGCATAGAGACTGCCCTTTTTTTTTAGACACACAAATCTTTGAAATCAATGCAAACTTGTGGAAATTACACAATTTGTGTAGTGGAAGGACTATCTTATAAATTTTTAAAGGAAGAAACAATATTTTATTACTCACATATGGAGCTAGGCCATTGTAAAAGGCTTAATCCAGCTGCATATGGTAATATTTAAACTTTATAAGTTTGAAGAACCAGTTAGGGACTTTAAAAGTCATTATTGAGGAAAACTTTAGAAAAATAAGATTAACAAATCCCTTCTTTTTTATTTCAAATTTTCTAAGTCTCCAAATAAATTGGCAAAATATAAATATCACCAAAGGAAAACATTGGCATTTAATAGACTATGTGATTATATGGAGAAGAGACAGACAGGATATTGGAGTGACGAAGGCAATGTGTGGTGCAGAGTGCTGGACTGAACGTAAACTTATCCTCTCCAAGTTAAAGTTTTCATTCAACAAAAGCAGCGTCCCCAAAGCAAAATGAATACCAGAAAAATTAATGTCAGCAAATTAGAGCTCTTCTCTGAACGAGAACAGTGTGTTGCTAACTTGGAGAAAAGTTGGCATGGTTTACAACAGTGGAGCAGAAAAGCAGTGAGCAGTTTTCAGAGATTTGGTGGACAGCACTACATTTGTTCTGGGTCAGAACTCTCACAAACATCAAGGCTGGTTTGATGAAAATGATGGGGAAATTCAGAAGCTGCTAAATGAAAAGTGAGAATTCCACAAGGTTTACCAGCAGAATAGTTCATCCATCTCTAAGAAGGCAGCATTTAATTCCATCAAAAGTAAAGTATAAGGAAAGCTTAGAGAGATGCAGGATTCTTGGCTCAATAAGAAGGCAAATGAAATCCAGTTTTATGCTGATAGTAACAATCCAAAGTGCTCTTATGATGCCCTGAAGGCTATTTATGGACCAAAGACCTATGGTGAATCTCAAATACTCAGTGTTGAGGGAATTACACTGATTAGTGATAAGGACATGATCCTAAAGAGATGGGCTGAACACCTCCAAAGTATTCTGCCATCAGTTAATGCTGGAGCCATTAACTGTTTACCTCAGGTTGGAGCCAATCCCTCCCTGGCTGAAGTTCTGATGCCATTAGATTCTTTTTGTGTGGCAAAGCACCTGTTGATTCTATTCCAGCTGAGATTTACAAGTAGGGGGTCCATTGCTCATGCAAAAGCTGACAGGGGAAGAGGAGGTTATACCCCAGAAGTTCAAGGATGCTTCCATTGTCCATCTCTATAAAAGTAAAGGAAATAGATTCTCCTGTGACAATCATGGTGAGGGGCGGGGGGTCTCTCTACCTTAATCATCTTGCCAGAGTCCTCCTTAATAAGCTAATCCTTTACCTGGAAGATGGTCCAGAAATGCCTGAGGAATAATTGATACAGTATTTGCTGCTCAACGACTCCAGGAGAAATGCCAGGAGCAGAATGGAAGTCTGTGCACAACATTTGTAGATCTGACCAAGGCTTTTGGTGCTGTCAGTCAGGAGGGCTTATGGAAAATTATGTCAAAATTTGGTTGCCTGGAGAAGTACATCAGCATTGTACATCAGTTTCATGATGGCATGCTTGCTGGATTCTGGACAATGGACAATGCTCTTGTGCTTTCCCAGTCACCAGTGAAGTGAAGTGAAACAAGGCTGTGTGCTTACTCCCATGCTTTTTAGCATGATATTTTCTGCCATGTTGTCAAATGCTTTCAATAAGGATAAACATGACATCAAGGTTAGCTACCAAACTGATGGTAAATTTCTCAACTTCAAAAGACTACAAGCCAAGACCTAAGTGGAGGGAATGCTGGTGTATGATTTTTTTTTGCAGATAATTGTGCACTCAGTGCAGCCTCTGAAGCTGAGATGCAACAAAATATGGACCAAATCTGTTGCTTCTGCTAATTTTGGCCTAATAATTAACACCAATATTACACAGGTGCTCCATCAGCCTCCACCACACCTCCCATACATGGAACCACATGTTACCCTAAGTGCAGAAGTTTTGGATTCAATGGATAAGTGTGCTTACCTCAGTAGTGTACTTTCCAAGGACGTACACAATTGATATTCAGTTTGAAGCACACATTGCCAGAGCTAGCTCAGTGTTTGGGAGGCTACAAAGGAAAATATGGGAGAGAAGAGGTATTAGACTGACTACTAAACTGAAGAGCTACAGAGCCACTTTGATGATCTCATTGTTGTATGGCAGGTTGTGTAATACCTGGACAGTATACTAAAGCCATACCAGGAAACTGAATCACTCCCATTTGAATTGTCTTAGGACAATTCTGAAAATCACCTGGCAGGATAAGAGACCAGACACTGAGGTCCTTTCTTCAACTAAACTGCCAAGCATTCAAACTCTGCTTCAGACAGCACAACTTCGATGGGCTGGCCATGTTGATTGAATGCAAAACATATGCTGGCCAAAAAGACTATTTTATGGAGAACTCACACAGGGCAAGGGTTCACATGGTGATCAGAAGAAGCAGTACAAGGACATCCTCAAGGTCTCAAGAACTTTGGAATAGATTGTGTGACATGGGAGACGCTGGCACCAGGCCGCCCAACATGATGTGCCCACACCAGAGAAGGTGCTGTGCTCTATGAGCAAAGCAGAATTGAAATAGCTCAAGAGAAATGCAAGATGAGCAAACTTAGAGAATCCACCCCAAATGTTAATATAAACTATTTGTACCTGACCAGTGGTCAAACATTCTGAGCTTGTATTGGTCTCATCAGCCACAGACGGACACTTCAGAAATTGGCTCTAGTATAGTGACATCATTTTGATTCTCTTCGAGAATGAAGGATAACAACCAACCAAACAACGTGTATAAAGTACTAACTTCACATCTGAAATACAAAATTATATCTGGATAACATGGAAAATGTTAATCAAATGTTATTAATATAAATATGCATCTTTATTTATGTAATGAATTCTAAATTTTAAACCTTTCCCTAACCTTTTTGGAGTAAACACATATCACTTTGAATAAATACATGCAATCACTTCTCAGCCAAAATTAAGCAAAAATCTGAAAGCAAAAATAGAATATTTGTTTTAAGGAAAAAAACTAAAAACAACAGCAAAATCCTACCTGGCTCCCAATATCCCCATATAAGTTATTTTACATGAAAATACATGTGCATATATACATATATATATGTGTGTGTATTTTACATATTCATATGTATGCATACATAGCAAACACACTACACGAACACACACACATAGGTTTGTATACAATTAATACTAGTAGAAATTCTAGTTAACTGTATCATCCTCCCATCTAATTTTCAGCATCTCAATTTCAACTAATATTAAACCCTTCACTATGTAATTCATTTTCTGCTAGAGTAACTATGATAGGACCTATGAATACAAATACAATGAATTGAAAGAAACAAAACAAATAACAATGTGTTATATTCTAATTTGGAACAAAGGAAGAACATATTTAAGAATATTTACAATAAATACAAAAAGAAGAAATGTAAAATAATGAAAGACCAGGTCATTTAACAGAGAAGACACTGGCAGTTAAGGGAATTACTAAAGAATTCAATTCAAAGGTGATGATAGAGGTGCATTAATGAATTTTGGAGAACAAGAAATGTTCTCTGAAGTAGATGTGAGAAAGGAGTGTATTCTATATCTAATGTACATTTAGATGGAGGGTTTAGAGAATAGTTAAGAATAGTTAAAAGGATGTTTTCATGAGATTGAATACTGTAAGAGTAGGAGTAATATAGAATGAGGTTACAAAGATAGAATGGGGCAAGGTTGTTAAAAGCCTTAAAAGCCAAATGAAGTTGTTAATAATTGATGCTGGAAGCAATATGAAGATTGAATATGCAGATAACATGGTCATTCCATGTCATTAGAATGTTTTAGGAAACATTTTTTGTTTTAGGAAAAGACTTCCAGGCAAAGAATGAAGGATAAGATATAATGGGAACAATGAAACAGTGTTGCCAATTATGATACCATTACAATAATATAAGAGAAAGGTGAGGAGAGCTTGGACATAGGTAGTGGCCCTGTGATCAGATGTTAGGGCTTTAAAAGTAGATATGTTGGAGAAACATATGTGGGGTAGCGAAAAATAAAAATAACAAATATGAAAACAATCAGGAACCAGGGAGTGTCCTTGACAGAAATAGCATAGTTTGGAAGAACCATGGGTATGCCAAGAAAGAGAATTTCACTCTAAGTTCACTCTTGAGTTTGAGATGACTAAAGGATAGCTAACTGGAAATGTCCTGTAGGCAATTAGTGATTTGTTTTTTAAGCCCAGGGAAAAGACCATGGTTGGATATATGGATCTGGGAGTCATTGCCAAAGAGATGAAAATTAAGCCTTTGAAGGACAATGATGTCACCAAGAGTGTAGAGAGATAAGAATAGAAGGCCTGTGGTATAGCCCTTTTGATCACCTACAGTTAACAGCAAGAACTGGATGATAAAAATAGAAAAAAAAATAAAAGACAGACTGTGAAGGAACACTTAGAAAACATAGAAGGACAACCAGTAGTGAATAATGACACAAAAAGCCAGAAGAGGGTTCCAAGAAGAAATGATATTAAGGAGATATGGATCATCAACAGTATCAAATGTAGAAAGTTTGAGAAGGATGAATATTTTTTTAAAAAGCAATTGGATTTGGCAATTAAAAAATCACAGGTAAATTTGGAAAGAGCAATTTCAATCAAGCAAAGAGATCAGAAGCTGGAATGTCAAAGTTTAAGGATTGAGTTAGAGAGTTCAAGGCTTCCTCACAATTAGGAAAAAATGCTATAAAAATATACCTTTGTTTGATCCCAGAATCCTGTCAAGTTATTTTGTTTTATGTCTCTATTCTTTTTCACAACCAAACTTCTGGAAAAAGTCATTTACTATACACCTACTACACAAATATTGCCTTTTCTTCCTTTCTTTTCATTCCTTATAATCTAGCTTCTGAATTCATAAGTAAATTAAAGCTTTTAATTGAATAGATAAGCTGTAACATACCCTAAGATCGAGTGTAAGGTTCTCTAATGGGGCCACATCAATAGAAATACGTTTCTCTATAGAGAAGAATTTATACCCAAATTTACAAAGCCATAGTTTTACAGGGTATTACTAGTACAGTAAGTAGCATAAGTATGCATTCACTTCTGCAGGTTGTTCTTGGTCACAGAAATAGCAAATCAAGTGTTAGAGTAAAGAGAATTAGACTGTATGAGTTGGGCTGTTCACCATATTTTAGATAACATTTTCATCTATTTAAGTTTTTTTTTTCATTTGGATCAGATCATCCTTTTTATCATTGTGATGGCTGTCATCTAAGAGGTTTTGAAATTTCTTCTGGCTTCGTGAAATCTGAACAATGCTTCCAGATGAAGGAGTATTTGTGGAATCTTTTTATCATTATCTTATTGCTTTTCCTACATGAAAAACATTTAAAAAATCAACATAATCTTGTTTTCATAAAATTATACAAAGTGTACATTTAAATAATTCATTCTTGTCAAAAAAGTAAACATAGAAATTGATATCCATGGGAAAAGTAAAAAGTATACTTTAAAACATTTTCAAGGTGTCCACCCAATGTGCTAAGTCTAAAAGAACAAGTAATATATAATGCAGCAATGTTTTAAGGAAGGACCATTATTAATATGTTGGCATTTACATTAGTTTTTTTAAATATTGTATCATTTTTTATATAAACTTACTTTCAAATGAACTTATCAAAATGACAGAAAATAGTTATCTTTGTTCAATTATCTTAATGGTCATGAAGATTTAATGGACTATCAGTTATTTTTCAAATATAAGGCATAATCCTTTTCAAATATAAGTGGTAACAAATATAAAATGTAACTTCTTTGGGCTTTGCCTTTGTCAAATAAGTTGTTTTGGAGTTGAGATGAAAGCATGGTGAGTTCTTGAGGAGTCCATCTCTTCCACATATGTTACAAAATAAAAATGAAAAAGGATACCAGATCTCCTGAACAAAAGAAAAATTAAGTCAAAATAGAAATAATTATAAACTCTTTAATCCAGCCATAGAATGCATGAAAAAGATAACCTGTAATCTAAAGGAAATTGGCCTAGTAAGAAAAACTACTATAAATACAGGTAAACACATCAGAAGTCAAACAAGCCAAACAGAAAAGCTCTAGGGACACCTGAAACACATAGTGATCCATTCCCAAAAACTGAAAGTCCAAATTTCATAAACTAGAAAGGTCCAGGGAGTTAAGAAATTCACAGCATTTATATTGATATACCCATAAAGTAATGAAGTCAATAGAATTCTGAACTGAAATGCTCCAGAGGACACAGAAGACCAAAGAGCAATGAACTTGTGTCATCCAGGGTGACCAAAAATATTCCCACATTTTGAGTGCAAACACACCAGGAAAGGTGGACACCATTAGAAGGAGAGCTGGACAATAAAGCCAAGGTTAAATGGTGCCTGATGACCTCTTCCAGCAGTGAGAGAAGGGAAAGATCATGAACATAAAGCAAAGTACCAAATGAGAAACTGAGATTGGAATGTAACTAAACAGACGATACTGATCCATATGAAGAAATAAAATTGATCTAGAAATTCCTATCATCAGAAGAAATAACCATTACAAGCAAAGCCTCATAAAAAGGAATGGGGAAATAGCTTTCCTACAAGGATTATAACAGTACCTAGGAGCAAGGAAGTCATTTTAAAAAAAAAGTATAAGTAAACTAAGAGTTCTTGAAGAAAGAATTGGAAAGAGAATAATTAGGTTAGGAAAGAATCTTACCTAATACTTCCTGAATACTGTAATCAACTAGAGATCAAAGAGTCAATGAAACAAGAAGAAATATTAAAATCATTCTGTTTTCTTAATTCTGGAATTATTTCTAATCATGCAGATTATAAGCCATCCATACTTAACCACTCTATAATACTCTTTTTGATATTCTCAAAAAAAAATCTCACCATTACATTCTACCCAATAAACAAAACGTCTTACTGGAAAAAAATATTAACTTTAAATGTAATAAAAAGAGAGACACTATATAAGCTTTGTACCATTAAAAACAAGTTGTGGGGGAAAAGATTGTAGAGGTAATGTATGCCCCAAACACCATGACAAAGCAATAAATCCTAAATGCCACATTTCAAAAATCATAAATGGAAACTATTTGAATCTAATATAACTAGCTGAGAAAAAGATGTAAGCTATGAAATAACCCCTGAAAGAATCTCCTGAATTGAAAATATCTCAAAAGATATAGATAAAATCCTAAGTTTCCAGATGAAAGAAAAATAAAAAAAGAAACTTACAAGTATAAATGAAGAGTCACATAACAAAAGACTATGGGAAGGAACATGCAAGACCTTTTAGCAACTTTTCTGAAGGAGAGAAAATCATGTAATTGACATTTCAAAATTTAAAAGATAAAGACTTACAAATATGAATAACTTGACATGAAAGACTCACTATAAATATATAAGGAGAAAATGCATATTTAACAGAACTTTAGAAGATCATATCTGAATAGTAACTGTGAAATGCAAAAGCAGATACACAGAGGAAACTGAGTATATAAATATGGTTGAGAATTTTGAAGTGAATACAGAATGATAAAGTTCTTGCATTCTAAATTGATGGGAAGAGAAGATTGGTGTTCTTCAAAAATCCTAAATCATGAAGGAAGTTAAATAAGACAAAGAGAGGGAATGGGGGCATTTGTTCTGTTTTTATGTACTTGAAGGAAAGAAAATGGAAGAGAAGTAATATACTAGAAAAGAAATTAGGAAGGAATGGAACTTACTATTTCTCATAATTGAGAAGTAAGAAACTTTTTTTAAAAACATGAAAGAAGAAGGTGTGGTAAACAGATATCACATGGCCCACACTTTTATCTGATGCCAAGCAAAAGAGGGTTGAATACATGTGCACAAACGCACAGAGTGTGATACAAACATATGACAAAGGTAAAAGTAAGAGAATAAAAATGAAAAAGAGTGTTTTAGGTGGAGGGAAAGTTTGGGAAAGAAGAGATACAAGCAAAACAAACCTCAAATTTTGGAGAGTGAATCATGAGGGAGATGACAATAAAAGGAAATTAAAAAAAAGGAATTGTTGATTAGCATCTGGCCAAGAGAAATAGTGGAGGGCAGAGGAATGGAAAGTGGTCATTTCATTTACAGAATAAGAATGTTTATGACATTCTTTTTCTTTTACTATCTCTTTATAAAATTGTGAATGGGGCAAAGAAATCATATAAAATCATGTGATGGACCAAAATAAACAATAAAAAATCAAAAATTTGGATGAGTATTCTTGCTATATTTATCACTGAGTCATTCAACTGTATCTGACTCTTTGTGACCCTATGGAGTATAGTGACATGATCCAAATTACATCCAGCCTAATATCACTATATTGTCTCTTCAGAGAAATTTGCAACAATATGAAAGACCTTCATATAAGTATCGACACTGGGTGAAGAAAGTGGATACAAAGAGGTTCCCAAAGCTGAATGCAATGAAATTACTTGGATGGATCTCATTTGACACTGTGTTTTCTTGGAATTCTATATGTTGTGTCTAAAACATCACAGTATTTAAAAGTAGAAACACTCGTGGTATTGTTAGTATGTCGTGACTGACAGGATATTACCAATGATGACTTAAAGAAGTATAGAAACTATGCCTGGAAAAAGAGATATCCTGGAATATATCAAGAATAAACATTAACAGACATACAAGTCATATATATTTCAGAATCTGTAAGTTTAGAATTTATAAGAAACCTTGGTAATTATCTAGTTCAAAAACTCAAACACATGGCCGGCAGGTCACGTTGCCTACAATTCATTGTGAGTGGCCCAAACCAAATTAAAATATAATTGAGAGACATTTTTTAATTAAACACAAAGGTAACAAAATATAGCATTAAATTTTGAAACAGTCAGTGTCTAACTTGCTGAGATCCTTATATATGCATTAGTAGCCCATATTTATATTTTAATTTGACATTACTGGTCCGGTCTTCCTCATTTACTTTTACAGTTAAAGAAATGCACTTATAAAGATTAAATGAGTTGCCAATGGTCACAAACAGTGAGCAAGCAAAGCCAAGTTTGAAATTCAGGTGCTCTAAGTCTAATGTACTTCCCATTCTACCACTGAAGTATTAATGGAACCAGAGAAAGAACACTACCTCATTTGATTAATCTTCTATTAAGGGCTTACAGGGAAATGAATAAGAATTGTCTGAGACAAGAAAATGTGGAGGAATTGTTATCTGTGTCAGTAACTCATCATTTTGTTGAAATCCCAGATCAGTACAAGAGTGTTCAGTCCTTGAGACATGTAGTTACATCTTATATACACATTCCTATCCTCTAAACAGTCCATTGTTGAACATTCAGCTGTTTGATCTACAAACTAGTCCAAAAATAATTTCAAACAATGATTTAATATCACATTCTTAAATTTTTCAGATGTTTACTCCTAATTACTCTATCTATGAATCTGAGATGTGCTATATAAAAGTCATAAGGACAACTGTATAAGATTAGAGAACATTTCTGAACATTACATATGATTCTGTTTAGACTTAGAATCATTGAGTTGGAAGGAAATCCAAATGTCATCTACTCCAATCTGTTATCTATACATTAATATTCTCAAATACATCTTTTACAAATGGTAATCCTGCATTTGCTTGAGGAACTCTAGCAAAGAAAATACTGCATCTGTGGGTAGTTTTGCTCATTAGATTCTGAAACAATTATAATTATTAGGAGGGCTCCTCCTACCCTTTATATCAAGTCTAAATCTACTTTGAAATTTTCAACGCTTGATCTTGATTCTATCCTGTGGGGCAACCCAGAGAAGGGGCAATACCTTTTTGGCAAGACAATCTTTAAATTAGATGAAGAGAGTTATTATATCCCTCCTCTCCAACCCAGCCCACACCCAAGACTTTGATTATTAAGCCTAAATAAGCCTAATTTGTTCAACTAATCCTCATAATGCACAATAATGCATTATCTCTATTCAGTTTATATACCAATTACTCTCCAGTTTTTTTCATCTTTCTTACTCAAATAGCATTTCAAGAATTGAATACAGCAATCAAAATGTATTCTGACCACAGCAGCATATACCAGCATTATTATCTCACTCATTCTCTAGAATAAAGATGTTAAGATAACAATAATTTTTTTTTGGCATGGAGGGGGTGTCCCTTATGATGAAGACCTGAAACTTTTGAAGGATTATGCTTCCTAAATCTTTATCTTGTTGGCCAATAATGAATTAATGCTACAATGCTATTTTTAAGTCATTATCATATTAAACTTTCTTTTATGGATATCATTAAATATTTTTTTTCCTTCATACAATTTTTTGATTACAGTGAAGCTGATTAAAAATAAATTAAAAGTAAACTTTACTTGTTGTTTTACACTGTAATCTTTTCACTATAGGAAAGAATGCATTTGCTTTAAATTGTTCAATCTCTGCATTCATTATTTTATGCAACAACTGGGACTTCTTAGCCAATTAAATTGTAGGAACATTGATGTTGATAGTTTGGTTACAACCATAGAAGTTATACTTGGGTAAATCAGATTTTATCACACTGAAATTAATGTTGATCGTGGTGTTGCTAAGCATGAACTAAAAAAATTAAACAATCAGCAGGATTCCAGGTGGAGGCATTGTTCAGAGATGTTAGGAACTGGAATAATGTTCCTTTGTGACTTTGTCTTTTCTTTTTAGACTAAAGGAAAGAAAATGTCTTTAATCTTTTCAGACTGTTACTTAAAGCATTTAAATTTCTATTCATCTGTTTTCCCTCTTTAAAAAATGGAACTTGAACATCTCTAATCTCCTCTATGAACGAATTTTCTCTAGATTTTGCTTAATAATTTAAAAGGTTACACAACTGGGAAAAATCCTGCCATATCAGAATTAATTTCTCCTTTGCCAGTGACTGGGATTTAGAGAAATGCTTGACTTAAAATGGGATGAATTTACATATACCTTATGGCCATAAGCATGGTAAGTGTTGATTTGACCAAATGGAAGTTGTGCCTGGAAGGTGGACAAATGGACTGTAATTATGGCAAATCAGCATAAGTATATATTTCAAATCTTTATTCCTTTCTACTTGTATTGCCACTTTTTCATGATTCTCAGTGTTTCAGTATTTATTGTTTATCATCAATAAACAAATGTGACTTTATAACTAGATAATTATGTGAAATTTAGGCTTGGTGTAAGAAAAAAATAAAAGAAATTTTTCCAAAGTGATGTTTCCCTGCCACTGGAGGTACTCAGGGAAAAGCAGTGTGATCACTTATCAAAAATGTTAATAAGTGGGATTCTCAGCTACAAAGTTAGATTTGGAGACTATGAGATTGCTTCCAACTTTCAGGTTTTAGGATTCTATTAAAATTTTGTGAATCCCTCAGGGTCTCTGTCTCTCTCTCTCTTTTCCATAGACTTGTAAACACGTCCAAGTAAAGGGGAAGGAAAAAAGGAAATGGGATCTTGCTTTAAAAAGGCAACAAGGAGAGAAATGATATAAATAAGCCAAGTGAAACTAGGTAACAGCGGTACTCAAGGGAGACCTAAATTCAAATCCCATCTAAAGCACTAGCTATCTGACTTTAGTCAAGTCACTCAATGGTTGTCTATCTCAGTTTCTTCAACTGTCAGATGAGAATAATAATAGCATCTACCTCCCAGGTTGTTCTGAAGATACAATAAGAAAGTATAAAGTGCTTAGCACAGCACTTGACACTTAATAAATTCTTGCTTTCTTCCTACCTTTTCAATATATTTATATTTAAGAGCAATGAACTTCAAATATCTGAGTCTCCCTATGCAATTCCTTGGTGTAGAATGTCTTATGGCAGGAATGTTAAATTGAACAATTAATTTTATTTGGAAGCAGAGAATCAGAGTTCACATTTGGACCTTTTGCTTATTACCTATGTTATCATGTTCAGGTCACGACTTCTCTCTACAGTTTCAATAGTAAATTAAGGATTTTCAACAAAATGATCTTATAAGATTTCTTTCCTGCTGTAAATCATATGCTCCTGTGATCTCTGATAATATAATATTATTTAAAATATACATGTATTTTATATACACATGTGTATATATAAGTAATTAATATATTTATACATGTGTGTATATGTGTGTATCTGTTTGTTTTTGTGCATGTGTCCTCAAATATTAAAGGATAGATGACTATGCCTAAAGAATTAGTTTCTTTCAACTTGGCTAGCTGGGTTTAATAATAAAAAACTAAGCTTACAATAATCCTACATTCTAAAATAAAACAAAACTTTTTTTTTTATCCTATAATACTTATGGGTGCTGAATCAGTTGAAAGAACCTACAAATTAAAGAAGCTAATTGTGTTTTTCCAGAGCATGTGGCACTTTGTTTTGTTTAGACTTGGAAAGGCTATCATTTCAGCTTGGTTTGAATCCTTACCTTGATGTGGGAGGTTTCAGAATTTGACTATAATACTCCTGTGAGTCTTTCTCATAGGATCTCTTTCAGTTGGTGATCAATGGATTTTTTTTCTATTTCTATTTTCCCCTCTTTTTCTAATCCTTCAGGAGAATTTGCTTTAATTATTTCCTGTATTATTATATCAAGATTCTTTCTTTTTATCAGAGCTTTCAGGTAGTCCAATTATTCTTGTGTTTTATTGATCTATTCTCTAGATGCACTGTTTTTCTCATGAGATATTTCACATTTTCTTGTATTTTTTCATTCTTCATATATATGGATATGTATGGATATATATGCATATATACATTTTATATGTATATATATGTGTGTGTGTGTGTGTGTGTGTGTGTGTGCATATCTAGATAGATAGATAGATAGACAGATATAAAACTTCTTCATCTCTTATAACTTTCCTGGCTTCCCCTTGACCAATTCTGATTTTCAAGGAGTCATTTTCTTCCTTAAGATTCTGAATCTTCTTTCTAATTGCTTTCATAATCTTCTTGGTTTTTTTCTTGTATTCTTATTTTTCTTTTTAGTTTTTCCTCAATCTCTCTCATTTGATTTTTAAAGTTTTTTTTTTTTAAGTTCTTCAATAAGTTCTTTTTTTTTGGCAGGTGACCATTTGGCATTCCACTTTGGGGTAGAAGAGGGTTTCTTTACTTCAGTATTCTCCTCTGAAGATGAACCCCAGTCTTCTTTAGTCCCATAATAGCTCTTTATGTTTGGATTCTTTCCTCTCTACTTGTGCATTATTTTTGTAATAATTCAGGTTTTATAATCACCCTTAGTCCTGTGGTATGGGGGATGGTGCTTCTGACCTCTAATCCTGTTCAGTTCTCCCCTCTGACCTTGAACTCAAACCAAATAAGTGCCCACAGCCAGAGATGTCCCACCCCAACTGTTTCTGCACTCACCAGGCAGGTGCTGGTTCCTTCTCTTACCCCACCACCATTGCTCTCTGCTTTCTGCAGCAAAGAGGGGTCTGGCATTCCTGGTCAGCAAAAATTCCCTAGATCTTCCCCAAGTCAGTTGCCCAACTCTCCTCATTGTCCCAAGAGTAAAACTTCCTGTGATTGGGCCTAGGCAGCCTCCCAAAAGAATTAATACCAGGGCTTGCTGCTTGTTGTTTAAGCATCTTGCCTCTTGTTATTAAAGTGGACCCTACCCTGGAGATTTTTACTCTTCAGAAGGAGGAAATCTCATCCTGGAATTTTTCTTCAGATCTCCAATTTTCCCAGGAGGACATCTGTTGTACTCCTGCTATTATTTGTTTTCATGGCTCTATGTTCACCCAGAAGCACTATATTATCCCTTTTGTGGAGGAAAATCTTGAGAGTTGAAATTTTCTGACCTACCCCACCATCTTTGCAGAATCCTCTCTTATCTTTCTCCTTTTTGACTGTTTCCCAGATTATATATCAGTGTCATATTAGTGTCATAAAAGGAATTTGGTAGGACTCTTTCTTTGTCTATTTTTCTAGATAGTTTAAATGGTATTGAAATTCGTTGTTCTTTAAATGTTTGGTGGAATTCATTTGTAAATCTATCTGGCCCTGGAGATTTTAAGGATGGCCTGTTCAATTTCTTTTTTTATAAAAAAAATGAGTTTTTTTAAACATTTTATTTCTGCTTTTGTTATTCTGTTCAATTTGTATTTTTTTGTAAATATTCATCCATTTCATTAGATTATCAGATTTATTTTCATACAGTTGCACAAAATAGCTCTTAACTATTGTTTTAATTTCTTCTTTATTGGTGGTGAATTCACCTTTTTCATTTTTGATATTGGTAATTTGAGGGGCAACTAGGTAGTGCAGTGGAAAGAGTGCTGGCCTTGAAGTCAGGAGGACATGAGTTTAAATCCAGTCTCAGACCACACACTTGACACTTACTAGCTGTGTGAGCCTGGGCAAGTCACTTAACTCCAATTGCCTAAAAAAAAATGATACTGTTAATTTGGTTTTCTTCTTTTTTATGTTTTAATCACCTTAAGCAAAAGTTTATCAATTTTATTGGTTTTTCATAAAACCAGCTCAGTTTTATTTATTAGTTCAATAGTTTTCTTAATTTCAATTTCATTAATCTTTCCTTTGATTTTCAGAATTTCTAATTTGGTATTTAATTGGGGATTTTTAAAAGCTGTTTTAGTTGCAAGCCCAATTCATTGATTTCCCTCTTTCTTTATTTTATTCATATAAACATTTAGAATTATAAAATTTCCCCTAACAACTGCATTGGCTACATCCTATAAATTTGATATGTTGTCTCATTATTGTCATTCTCTTTGATGAAATTATTGATCATTTCTATGACTTGTTCTTTCACCCACTCATTCTGTAGGATTTGATTATTATTTAGTTTCCAATTAATTTTTATTCTGTCTTTCCATGGCCTTTTATTACCTTTAATTTTTATTGCATTGTTATCTGAAAAGGATGCATTTAACATTCCTGCCTTTCTGTATTGGGTTGTAAGGTTTTTATGGCCTAATACATGGTCAATGTTTTGTGTAGATATCGTGTACCACTGAGAAAGAGGTATATTCCTTTCTATCCCCATTCAGTTTTTTTCCAGAGGTCTATTATATCTATCTTTTCTAAAATTCTATTCATCTCCTTAATTTTTTTCTTGTTTATTTTATGGTTAGACTTATCTAGTTTTGTGAGGGGCAGTTTGAGATCACCCTCTAGTACAGTTTCACTGTCTATTTCTTCCTGTAACTCACTTAACTTATCATCTAAGGATCTGGATGCTATCCCACTTGGTGCATATATGTTTAGTATCGATATGGTACCTTTTAGTAAGATGTGGTTTCCTTATTTATCTCTTTTAACTAAATATATTTTTGCTTTTGCTTTACCTGAGATAGAATTGCTACCCCTACTTTTTTACTTCATCTAAAACATAATATATTTTTCAGGCTTTTACCTTAACTCTAGTGTATCTCTCTGCTTCACATGCATTTCTTGTAAAACACATGTTGTAAGGTTATGGTTTATAATCCACTCTGCTATCCACTTCTGTTTTCTGGAAGAGTTCATCCTATTCTCATTCACAGTTATGACTACTAGCTGTGTCTTTCTCTTCATCCTATTTTCCCCCTTGTTTATACTTTTCTTTCTCCTTTCACCCTGTCCATCTTCACCAGGGTTTTCCTTCTGACCACCACCTTTCTCAATCTTCCCTCTCTTCTATCAGCTCTCTTCCCTTTTCTTTCCACTTTCTCCTCCTATTTCCTGATAAAGTAAGATAGATTTCTATACCCAACTGAATGAGGATGTTATTCCCTCTTTGAGACAAATCTGATAACAGTAAGGTTCAAACAATCCTCACCTCCTTTCTTTCCCTCTACTGTAATTTTTTGTGCCTTTTTTTGTGTGCCTCTTCATGTGATGTAATTTTCCCTGCTCTGCCTCTCTTCTTCCTTTTTTCACCTCTTAATGAATCATTTTTTTTTTATGCCATCACATCAAGGACAATTTATAGCCATACTCTCTGTCTAACTATTCCTCTCCTAGGTGCCGTAATAAAAATATCGTTCTTAAGAGTTACAAGTATCATCTTCCTGAACAGGGATATAAACAGTGAAATTTTATCAAATAATATTTTTTTTTCTTTCCTGTTTTCCTTTTTATGCTTCTCTTCAGTCTTGTATTTGAAGATCAGATTTTCTTTTCAGCTCTGTTCTTTTCATCAGGAATGAGTGAAAGTCCTTTGTGTCACTGAATATCCATCTTTTACCCTGAAAGAGTATACTCAATTTTGTTTGGTAGTTGATTCTTGGTTGTGATCCAACTCCATTGCCTTCCAGAATTTCATCCCAAGCCCTCTAATCTTCTAATATAGAATCTACTAAGTCTTGTGTAATCATAACTGTGGTTCCACAATACTTAAATTGTTTTTTTTTTTCTGGCTGCTTGCAGTATTTTCACCTTGACTTGGTAATTCTGGAATTTGGCTCCAATATTCCTTGTAGTTTTCCTTTTTGGATCTTTTTCAGGAGGTGGTCAGTGGTTTCTTTCAATGACTATTTTAACCACTGGTTCTGGGATATCAGGTCACCTTTCCTTGATAATTTCTTGAAACATACTGTGCAGGCTCTATTTTGGATCATGGCTTTCAGTTTGTCCAATAATTCTGAAATTATCTTTCCTGGACCTATTTTCCAGGTCAGTTTTTCTTTTTTTGAATGAAGTATTTTTCATTTTCTTCTATTTCTTTTATTTTTTCATGTTGTTTGACTGATTCTTGATGTCTCAAAGAGTTATTAGCTTCCATAATTCTAATTTTTAAGGAATTATTTTCTTCAATTAGTTTTTGTACCTTCTTTTCCATTTGGCTAATTCTACTTTTTAGGAGTTGTTTTCTTTACACAATTTTTGTCCTTCCTTTTCCAAGCTGTTGACTCTGTCTTACATACCTCTCATTTCTTTTCCCAATGTTTCTTCTACCTTACTTATTTGACTTTTAAAATCACTTTCGAATTTTTCCAAGAGGGTTGTTTGGCTTAAGCCCAATTCATATTCCCTTTGAGGTTTCAGATGTAGGTATATTAACAATTTTGTCCTCTTCTGATTTTGTGTTTTGATCTTCCCTGTCACCACAGTAATTTTCTATGATCAAGGTTCTTTTTCTTTTTTGCTTCTTGTTATTTTTTTTTTGCCTATTCCATGTTTTTTTTTTTTAAGTTGAACTCTCCTGCTGGAGCACAGGGGTCACTGTCTCAAGTGTCTTGTGCTGGGGTCCAGAGGCCTGGTCACTGGCTCTCTGTGCTGGGGCTTCAGGGGCTGGCAGCTTGTTCATTGCACTGTGATGACCCAGTCCAGTCACACCTGTTATTGCCTGGTTTCTGGGGCTAGCAACTTGCCTTCTCAGCTATAGCTGGAGGCCTCACATTTGGCCTCCTGTGCCACTTGGTTGCTGAGCCAAGACCCAGGGGCCTTGGTTGCTAATCTGTACTGTAGCTAACAGCTTCATCTTGGGTTGCCCAGACACTCCCTGAGCTGGGCACCATTCCCCTTTAACCCATGTGAGACAGACCTTTCCTGAAGTCCTTCTAAGTTATTGTGAGCTAGAAAATTTTTTCATTTCATTTTTTTGTAGCTTCTGTCACTCCAGAATCTGTTTAGAGGCCTGACTTAATGTTGTTTCCTCAGAGGGAAACTGGGAAGAGCTCAGACAACTTCCTGACTTCTCTGCACCTTCTTGGCTTCACCTCCCCAGGGAGCCCTATTTAAACGAAAGTTTTGAGATGACTTCTTTGCTTCACTATCCAGCCATCCAAGGAGAACAGCACAGAGTGTTGATGGTACTGGATGAGGTGTGAGTAAAGAGACTGATGTCATCTCATAGGCTAATGAGTTTCCTGATAATTAGTTTTCTGTGGGTATCATGGAGTCCAAAGGAATGCAGCAGGGTGGGAAAATGGGGAACAAAAGACTTTGCATATAATGGGAAGAAAATGTATTTATTTTATTAATGTGTCAAGATATCTGTTTGAGCCAGAATATTCCAAAACATCTTATTTTAAATATCCTGTGATAAAGCACAAAATGAACCAAGGATATGAATTCAATTATTACCTACAGGTTACTTATATTATGCTGATTCATATAGCTGAAAAATATCTACCTTGACATGGGAGATAGCTTGAGGTTTTAAAAGGAAGGGTTGGGGCCTAGAATGAGTACTAAAATTTGAATTGGAAAAAATCGGGCTCAAAATCTGTGTTAAATCCTTTCTTAATATTCTCACTTGGGCAAGTCATTAAATCTAGTCCTGGTTTCTGGGGCTTAAGCCAAGTTGGTTTCCGCAATAGTCATAAGGGGATCATGAGGGTAATGAAAAGTGTCAAGCTCTCCAATTCAAGAATGATATTTAGATGCCCCCAATAATAACTCACATGTCTATGAGGACTAGAAAGGTATTTCCCTATGAAGATACTTATCTATAACTGTATGTACTGTAAAAATGTTATTATTTTTATTATAAAGATTAGGAAAGACAAGCTCAAAGAACTAAAAAATGACTTGCCCAGAGTGACACATTTAGTGTGGGAACTAAACTTTGAACTTACATCTCTTGACTTCAAGACCTAGGGCTCCATTTACCACATGATGCTAAATCCCAATATTCTTATGAAATTTTCCTTACAGCTACTTTTTTCATAGCTTATATTAAAGTGGCTAATTTGACTTCAGTGCTTTGGTGTGTTAGTATGTAGCATATGAAGATCACTTGGTAAACCTAGGCCAAGGAAAAACCAGAAGAATGCATACATGTGGTCAGAGGATATAAATCTGGATTATCAGGCAACGTTTTCTTACTTCTTACAGAAGAGGCTCTGCCCAGGAAAGAAATACTATTTATCTTTCAACCATTACAGTGGCTATCCCTGAGATGGTATTATAGACTGCTTCTGGGCAGGTCCTAGTTAGTATACATTGGCTAGCAACAGTTACATCTTATATATAGATTTGTTCAAAATACATAGTACTTACTTGCGTAGTACCACCTGAATGATAGGCCATCCATCCTAGAGAAATTGTTTACTCTTTCTAGTTTTTTTCAATCTATCCCTAATCTACTTTTCCTGAGTTATTTATAGTAGCCAGCTATCATAAATTCTATGATGTAGAAAAACTGGATTTTTTTCCCCAAACTTGGCATTCAGTCTCAAACTACCATGTTTTTACACGGGTTGTCCTCATGCTTGACATGCACTATCTCCTTACCTACATCTTTTACAATGCAAATCTCCTTCAAGGCTTCCTATGGGAATCATTTCCTGATAACCCTAATTTTTAGCTTTCTCTCCCTCTTCAAATTACATTTCACTTATTTATCTCTGCAAAAGTTGTAGACTCCTAGCACAGTGTCACCTAGAACTTAATCAAGGCTTAAAAAAGTGTTGTTGGATTGAGAATTGATGATTTCCATAATGTGTATGCCTCATATTATTTTAACATTAAGTCAGATTAACATAACAAAAATGCTTCTAGATGTAGCACCCACATTTTGAAGCCAAATGTAGATGTAAAGAGATTATCAAGGAGACAAAAACACTGGGTACAGTTTGAAGTAATCTCTTAGTACAAATTCTTTTGTTGCTGTTTTTCAGTAAGCATTACTTTGTGAGGAAGTATTTGCCTTATTTGTTTTTTTTAATATTTTGCATTCCTGTATGTCATAGGATCATTATGTAATATAGTTTTTACAGAGTATGCACAGATACTTCCTGCCAGCTTCTGACTGCCTTTGTGGAAATTTGTAGAGAGTTTCTGGCTATGCTTGACTTCATTGAGACAATAGGATATGATAAAGAGTCCTTAATGTGAAGAACTATCAACCCAATGGCTCTACCAAAGAATGGTCTTGTCCCATCAATTCTCCCTTTTTTTCTTTCCCAGAAAAAGTATGTGTTTCCCCCTTTATCTTAAGAGTTGGATGGGAGAAATCTTATCTGGCTTCCATGTAATGATGAACACATATTCTGCCTAGTCAAACTTACACCTTTCTTTCTTATTTTCTTTACTGAGTAGGTAAAAAGTAGAAATCTTAAGATATATTTTTCCTGGTTTAGAAGCAATTTTATTCATTTGAAAGGTCAGGAGGTCTATGAATACAGTGTCTATGATGTCCACAGGAATAGCAGCAATTGTGTCCACCAAAGCAATTGTTTGCTACTACAGTGGAAGGTAGAGCAGAAAATTTCAACTTTAGAGTGCAATACAAAGCCAAGGTCGTAAATAAAATGCCAAAGAAACAAGCCAACAAAGTGATTTATGGTTTGTTGAAGTTTCTTCTGAGGAGAATGTACTACTAACAATTCTAAGTTACTGAATTGCATCCTATTGATGTATGCATGTAAGGCACCTGTTTTGTTTTGCCTTGATTTGGTTTTAACATTTAGCCTTTTCTATGTATATAACAATAAGTTCCCTTTTCCATTCTATTTCCATATTATACATTGAGTATCTTTTCCTTACCATACCTTTCTTACAGGAACTCATAGATTTGTGAACCTTAACCTAACTTAGTATAAGTAAAATAGTTGTCATGACTGTCAAGGTAAGTGACTGCATGAGCCAATGAGTGAAGGAAAGGGGAGCTCCAATCAGAAAGGGCCAGGCTTCTCAGGACTAAGTCCAGTCTAAACTGTGTGGCTGAACAAAGGACAGAAAAGGGCAATTTAACTAGCCCTTAGGTCAGCTGAGTTTAGCTGAGTGGGTCTTCAAGGCTAGATTAGAATAAGTGATTTAGACATATCAAGGACCTAAGAGGTCATAAATTCCATCCCCAGATAAGGAAATTGAGGACTAGATTTAATGACTTGCCCAAGTGAGAATATTAAGAAAGGATTTAACACAGATTTTGAGCCCAATTTTTTCCAATTCAAATTTTAGTACTCAATTCACCATTCTCAGTCTCAGTACATTTATTTCGATTTTGAAGTAATGGGGGTAGAAGGTCACTTCCCACACTGCCATCTTGCTTCATGATCCATTTGAAAGGGGAAGGTTAGCTTTTGAGGAATTATCAGACACAGTCTCTTACCTCTGATGAACAAGGGGCCTCAAAATCTGCTTTTAATTTTTATCTATTTTTTGAAAACATCTAAAAACAGAGAATGTAAACACTTCCCGTACTCACTGGCTTAAGGGTCTTTTCTATAATTATCACATTTTCCTAACTTTGTTCTTTATACTTCTTCAAATTTCCATATCGCCCTTACTTTTCACCCTTTCATTTCCATTTATCAGAGGTGAAAGTATAATTTCTGTTTAACACAGTGATGCAAAAGAAGGCTCACTTAACTTACTGCCATAAACCTGAAAGATGCTGTTCAATTCAATGACATTTTAGTACACATAACTTTGGCCTCTTTACAATGCACTGGGAAAGCATGATCTGCATACTTCCTGGACATGCATTTACCCTATAAATATTGCTTAGTTCACTAAATATTTGTTTCAGAATTAATCCTTACATTAATGTTACCAGTCCTTAGCTGCTTCACTGAGTGTCCCTTATTTCATTACACCCACATGTTGCCATCTGACTGGACTTGATTTCCTGTGCATTTTCAACTGAAGCCAGTAATTATAAAGCACCTAATGAGTACCTTATTCTGTTCTAGGTTTTGTGTGGGATGCATAAAGAAAAGACTCAGTTACTGACCTGTGAATTCATAAACTAGTTGGAGAAAAACCTTGACTATACTTAAACAATTAAGTGTTTTGTGTAGTCCAGAAGTATTAGCATTATAGCAATTCAGAGAAAGGAGATCAGTGTGGGCATGAGAAGATTTCATGGAAAAGCTGAGCCTTCAGAAAATAAATAACATTTGAACTGAGGAAAGACAAAGAGAGAGAATCCTTGGGGTTTGGGCTAAAATATGAACAAAGGTCTTCAGTTATATTTTAGAAAATGTGAAAAAACCAGTCGGTGGGAAGGTAGGCTTGGTATCCACCCAAAAAAGGCAAGTTGGAAGAGTTAATATCTGCACAGCTTGTTTGTTTATCCCTAAACCAAATTCTTTTAGGGTACTAACTGGAGCCCACTTTTCCTCATGTCTACATCATGTACCTCCACTCTAACCATCATTCTCATCTCCCTCCTCCCTCCTGAAAACTTGGACTCCACCTCTGATTATTTTGGACCATGCTAAGTGTTTTTACCTTATTTTGTACCAGGTCTCTGCACAACTAAATGACCTTTATATTTTCTCTGCTTCATCCATTATTCTCATTCTCCTTTCACCAGAAACCTGGGATAAAGGCTTTCATGGATGAACATTCTCCATATCTAGCCCAGAACCAAATCTCCATGCCACTTCCTGGCTGTTTCTACCTGACTGTTTCTATCCCAGTGGCTGCACCACTTTCCAGATTCCTTTTATGTGCCAACTTCCCTCATTAGAATTCAAGCTCACTCAGAGCAGACGTTGTCTTCCTTGCTAATATTTGATTCCCTATTGCTTAACATAATACCTGCCACGTAATAAATGTTTAATAAATGCTATTTCTGTTGGCATAGCTACATCTATTGCATATAGCAATCTATCTAGCAATCATCTATCTATCTATCTATCTATCTATCATCACTCTTTCTATAACATCACCAATATATTGACTGTATTCTCTAACACAGGAATTCCTAAATTAGGGCTGAGGCTGAGGTTATGATACAAACATAAAGGGTCACAGTTATGATTACATAATATCTGAGAGTTAAGTTGTGACCTTTTTGATTTATGGAGGGACTGCCCTTTCTGGGTCCTCCATAGCCTTCAACACAAATGCATTGTCAAATAGAATGATGCATAAATACTGAACCTTGATAGAAATTTAGTAGTATTGTAGCTTGGTGTCATTCTTGTTAATATCATAATATATCCACTCACTTGTAATCTGTATTCCATTCTACCACTCTATTAAAAATTCACAAGTGATGAAATCTATTGACTTTTTTCCTGAGGTTCTACACAGCCTGACCTTTCCCAAGCATTTAACATGAAATACTACCCCCACTTATCTTCTTTCTTTTAGCCTCAATGACAATTGCATGTACACTGCTGGTTTTCCTCCTGCTTTCTATCATTCCATTGCAGAATTTTTTTTTCTTTGCTTCTTTCTCCTCTAGTGGAATCTGTCCACCATTCTCTTTTCTCTCTACTTTCTTTACCTTATTGGTTTCACTCAATCCTAAATCCTCACTTGGCAACTCTACACAGATGACTCTTAAATCTTGATCTTTGTTCTTGGAGCCTCAGTCACTCATGTGGGTCTTTGTTTGTTCCCTTTTAAAATGTGGGAGTTATACTAGATGATCCATGAGGTTGTTTAGTTCTAATATTCTATAATTCTATGAGTTTACATTTCCAGTCATCATCTTGCTATGTTTTCCAAAGTGCAATGATACAACCACTTTTTTCCCAAAAAATTATATCTAATTTTCTTCTGACTCTTAGAACAGAAGGTATTTTGAAATTGTTTTAATGGCTGGTTGCTACGATGCATGCACTGATCTTGTATTGTTCTCAAGAAAAGTGTTGGTTCAGTTATTTAGGGACTACTCTGACTTCTGAAGATGGAGTTGCTAACTGCCACAAAGGTTAGTTCCAAAAATGAAGAAAGTTTATGACAAGACCTTGAACCATAAGGGATCCCCTGGGAAGTGGCTATGAACAACTCTCTTTTTTTGTGACTTTCAACTTCCTTTCTGTTTGACATTTTTGAAGGTGAGCTCTATAAGAAATTCAGGTGAAGAGGAGCAAGCTAAGGAACGATTTCAATGAAATAGAGCACAAGCTCCACAGTGATGCTGAGTCAATAGCATAATAATTATGTAACTTAATGTAATTAATATGATGTGAATATAATTTAACTTTCCTTTCTAATGAAATAATACAGTTTTATTAGAATACTGATAAATAACTATATTTTATTTTTGTCTTCAATAAAATATCTGAAATGTTTTCTGTCAATATCTGGACAATGCTTGGCTTATTCAACTATAGAATACATCTCTGTTCTAAACCATACAAGCCTATAATCTGCACTGGTTAGTGGTTTGCTGACCTTGATGAACTTGCAGGTCCTTTCAGCATTGAATGGTACCATTACTGATATGTAATAGCTCATGTGCCCTTCCTCAGATCTTGAGTATTCCACCTCAACTTGTACCGCCAGGTTGCATATTTGAGAGATTACTGCCTCAAGTATAAGGCATTGTTTTATTTCTGTGATCCTAAAACTGTGGCCAATAAGCCATGACAAATAGGTTTACCTTGATTTTCTAATTATAGAACACAACTAATTTTAAAATTTTGCTATAATTTTTCTGATGATATATGAAAAATAATTTTCAACACTCATTTAAGTAGAATTGAGTGATAAATTATCTCCTTTTCTCCACTCCTCTCTCCTTGAAGAGGTAAGAACATTGATGTAGATTATACATGTGCAGTCATGTAAAACATATTTCCATATTAGCCATGTTGCAAAAAAGAAGACAAACCTCACCCCCCCAAAAAAAATAAAGAATTTTTTAAAGAGTTTGCCTTGATCTGCATTCAGACTCCATCAGATCTTTCTCTGGAGGTAGATAACATTTTTCATCTTAAGTCTTTCAGAACTGTCAGAGATTATTGCTGAGAATAGGTAAGTCATTCACAGTTAATCATTGTATAACATTGTTGCTACCATGTACAGTGCTCTCCTGGTTCTGCTAACTTCACTTTGCATCAGTTCGTTTAAGTACAGGTTTTTCTAAAACTATCCTGCTCATCATTCTTTCAGCACAACAGTATTCCATAACAATCATATACAATGGAGACACAGACAAGATGGTGGAGTAAAAGCAGCGACTTGTTTGAGCTCTCCCCCCAAACCCTCCAAATACCTGTAAAAAATGGTTCTAAACAAATTCTAAAGCAGCAGAACCCACAAAAAGACAGAATGAAACAAATTTACAGCCCCAGACAAGCAGGATGGTTGATTAGTAAGGTATATCATGCCAGGCCAGGAGAGGAATGCAGATTGGTGTGTGCACACAGGCAAAACGGGCCTCAGCAAACCTGGAGCAGCCCTCAGAGGACGGAATCATGGGCAGGTGTGGTGGTTTCCAGACTTCTCAACCCACAAACACCAAAGACAACTTAGAAGGTCAGTAGGAAATGTCTATGACTGCGGTGAGAGAGAAACTTGCTCCCAGCCCTAGTTCTTAGTGCAGCCCCAGGGTGGCAGCTGCCTCCTGAGCTTCCAAATGCATGCCATCTTGTTGTGGGAGAAGGTATGAGATGGGGAGAAAAATTGGAACTCAAAATCTTGTGGAAGTGAATGTTGAAAACTAAAAATAAATAAATTAATACAAAAAAAATCAGATACCACAATAAATAATGTTAATCCCCTCAATTTCCAATTATCTGCCACTACAAAAATAGGTATTTTAAATATTTTTTACATATTAATTTTTTTTATTCTCTTTAGGATACAAACCTGAAGTGGTATTGCTGAGTCAAAGGGTATACACAATTTTATATACCTTTGGGCATACTTACAAATTATTCTCTAGAGTGGTAAATCAGTTAATCAATCCACCAACAGTGTATGCGTCCCAATTTTTCCAAATCCCCTCCACCATTTGTCATTTTTTTCTGTCATATTAATCAGTATGATAAGTTTTAGGTGATATCTCAGAGATCTTTTAATTTGCCTTTCTTTAATTAACAGTGATTTATACCTTTTTTATATGACCATAGATAGTTTTAATGTCTTTTTCTAAAAACTGCCTGTTCATATTCTTGGACTATTTATCAACTGGAGATTGACTTCTATTAATATAAATCTGAATAAATTCTCTCTATATTTAAGAAAAAAGGCTCTTATTGGAGAAACTTGCTGTAATTTTTCCCCCCTAATTTTCTTTTTTCTTTTTAATCTCGGCTACATTGGTTTTGTTTGTGCAAAACCTTTTTTATAACTTGACGTAACCATTTTACATCCCAAAATGTTATCTCTTGTTTGGTCATGAATTCTTCCCTTATCCATAGATGACAGGTAAAATATTCCTTTTTACCTTAATTTGCTCATGGTAACACCCTTTATGTGTAAATATTGTAGCCATTTTGATGTTATCTCTGTATGCATTATGAGATGTTGTTCTATAACTAGTTTCTGCCAAATTGTTTTCCAGTATTCCAAAACGGTTTTGTAAAAGAGTAAGTTCTCATTTCAAAGACTTTGAATTTTTCGATTATCCAACATTAGATGACTATGGTCATTTATTACTCTGTCTTGCCCACTTAACCTATTCCACTGATTTCAGATTCTATTTCTTAGCCAGTACTAGATTATTTTGAGGATTACAGCTTTATAATACGATGTCTAGACCACATACTTTAACCTTTTTTTTTTCATTAAAACCCTTGATATTTTTGACATTTTATTCTTTCAGATAATTGTTTTTACTATTTTTTATAGCTCTATAAAATAAATTTTGTTAGTTTGATTGTTATGGCATTGAATAAATAAATTAATTTTGGTAGAATTTTCATGTTTATTACATTAGCTAGACCTATACATGAGCAATTAATATTTTTCCAGTTGTTCAGATTTGACTTTATTTGCACAAAAAGTGTTTGTAACTATGTTCATAGAGTTCTGGGGTTCGTCTTGGCAGATAGAATACAAAATATTTTACATTGCCTAAAGTTATTTTAAATAGAATTTCTCTTTGTATCTCTTGCTGCTGGACTTTGTTGCTAATATAGAGAAATGTTGCTACTTATGTGGGTTTATTTTATATTGTATAACTTTGCAAAGAGTGATAGCTTTGTTTTCTCATTGCCTAGTGTAGTTCCATCAATTTCTTTTTCTTCTGTTATTGCTGTAGCTAGCATTTCCAGTACAATATTGAATATTAGTGGTGATAATGGGTATCCTTCCTTCATTCCTGATGTTATTGTGAAGACTTGTAGCTTATACTCCTTAGTGAAAATGCTTGCTAATGGTTTTAAATAGATACTACTTGTTATTTTAAGGAAAACACCTTTTGTTCCTATGTTCTCTAGTGATTTTTTTTAATAAGAATGGGTGCTATATTTTGTCAAAAGCATTTTCTGTGCCTATAGAGAAAATCATGTGATTTCTGTTGGTTTTGTTATTGATATGTTCAATTATGGTAATAGTTTTCCTAATATTGATCAAATCCTATATTCCTGGCATAAATCTTACCTGGTCATAGTGTATGATCTTTATTATTTATTGCTGTAATTTCCCTGCTAATATTTTTTACATATATATATTTTTGCATCAATATCTATTAGAGAAATTGGTCTATAGTTTTCTTTCTCTGTTTTTGCTCTTCCTGGTTGAGATGTTATCACCCATATTTACATTCTAAAAGGAATTTCTTAGGGCTCCTCCTTTGCCTATTTTCCCAGATAGCTCATATAGTATTGGAATTAATTATTCTTCCAATGTTTGGTTGAATTCACTTCTGAATCCATCTGATCCTGGTGATTTCTACCTTAGGGGTCTCTCTGATGTCTTATTTAATTTCCTTTTCTAAGACAGGGGCAATTATTTTATTTCCTCTTCTGTTAATCTGAGCAATTTATCTTTTTGTAAATATTTATCCATTTCATTTACATCGTTAGATACATTGGAATATAATTGGGCAAAATAGTTACTTGTAATTGCTTTAGTTTTGTGTTCATTAATGTTGAATTCATCTTTGATACCTCTATTTTTAGGTGATTTCATTTTGTTCACATTCACAGTTATGATTAATGTGTATTTTTTCCATCCCATTTCCCCTTTCTTACAGTTTTCTCTTTCCTTTCACCTTGCCCCACCACAAAAAAAGTTTTGTATTTTTTTCTTGCTTTACCAAACTATTTATTCTCTTTTCATAATTTTCTTCCATTGCTCTCACTTCTTTCTCCAATTTTCCCTTTACCTCTCTTACTTGATTATTTTTTATCCTTTTTGCGCTCTTCCAGTAATTTTTGTTGGACTAGTATCCAATTTGTATTTTCCTTTGAGGCTTTTCACGTAGCTATTTTGACTGTTGTATTATGCTGAGAGTGCTGTGGTCAGGTGCTTTTTTTCTTGTTTATTTATTTTTCCATCCTATTTCTTGACTTTTAGCTTTATGTTAAAGTTGGACTTTACTCCTGGGTTGGAATGGACACTTTCACAAGGTTTAGGTTTTTGTACTCCTGTTTGCAAAGCTAATTGATGGGATCAGTAAATTTTTATTTCTTCTGAGGTGGTATGACGGAAGGAGAAGTATGGTCACTGCTCTTCTGGATTGTGCTCTGGCTTGTGATCAACCACAAGCACTCTTTCCACCTTTGAGCTGTGACTAGGGTACCTGCTCCTCTGTGGTCACAATTACTAGTGTGCTAATGTGCCTCCTTGTCCTGAGATTGTGACCCAGAACTGTGTATGGGAAATGCAGCAGAGTCCTGCACTCAATGCCTGGCAAAAGGGTCATCTGTGATATCCTTCTGACCAGTTCTTTCTTTCTTTGAGCTGAGAGCTCTGAAAGTTGCACCGCCAAGGCTTACTCCTGGCTTGCTGTGACAGGGCTTGTGCTGCACTAGGCTCTATTCTGGCCTTGGTGGTAGTGACCTTTGAATCATCAGAGTTGTTTGGAGGGGAATTTAGGAGACTTCAGATGAGTCCCTGTCTTTACTCCTCCATCTGGGCTCCTCCCCGTTGAGGGCCAGCCCTAAAGTGTCCAATATGGGTTGAAGATCCAGGACAGAGTTTAACTCTTGCCTAGTGTTGACCCCTAGGGCTCACATTCTTAGGAAGTTGGCTCACCAATCTCCTGTGCAAGGAAGATTCTTGAAACATTCCTTCCTGCTCTTTGAACCCTTAGATTTACATACATTTCTCCCAATAAGGTGGTGTCAGGGAAGATCTTGGAATATACTGCCTTAGCTATGAATCCTGATAACAAGGAAACATATCTTGTCACCTATACAGAATGTGTATAGGGAGTGTCTCACAGCAATGACTCTTTGAAGTTATGTTAGGTTTCTCTATATATACTGTGGCCCTCAGATGAATAAACAGCTCAGTCTTTACTGTCCCGCCTGGCCCATGTCTCTTTCTTTTTGCACTCCCCCATAAGGAACAACATTTGTAGCAGGCTGCACTGCCCCTTTCACTTAACTTTTTTTTTTTAAACATATTAAGGAAATGGCAAAGGAATAAAAGTAATAATAGTACATTGGTAATATAAACCTAGGATTCATTCTCCAACATAGATATATAGAGTCAATGGAAAGAGTGAACACATATAGTTTACAAGTAAAAAGGCATATATGTAGGGAACCCATGCAACAGAGAAATATGCAAGAGGATAACTTATTCCTTACAAAGATACAGAACTTTAGGGCTACTGAAGCCCTCACATTGGTCCCTCCAACCTTGGTCTTAGATCTCCACTGGTTATAATGTCCTGCTTGATGCTCATAGATTCTGTTTTGGATTATGGATATTTTCTTATTGCTTCTTGAGGACTGTCTTGCTTTGCTCTATTTGTATCCTCAATTTTGAACACAGTGTTATGATGAGAAAGATGATAAAGATAATTTTGTTGACAACAATTAGCATTTATATACTATTTTATGATTGGTAAAATATTTTACAATATTATCTCATTTTATCCTCACACAAAGCCTGAGAGGTAGATGCTATTATTTTCCTCATTTACTGATAAGAAAACTGAGGCAGACAGCAGTAACTACAGACTGTTGTGTCAATAGCAAATTCATCCAGCCCAAGGATAAAATATGTGAGGGGAACATGGAGAAAGTATTTCACCCTACTTTTACACAAAATATTTCCTGTTGCTAAGGGAACAACTGGGCTCATTATAAATTGTGCCATTCTTTCCTAAATAGCCCAGATAAGCTTTCTGCCTCCTGGTCAGAGAAGAATTAAAATACTAGGTGGTAAGACCATATGCAACAATGGAAGATCCCATTGGCAACAAGAAACATTTACATACTCATCTAAGCTTCATTCCTTTCAGGTCGTTTTCTTCCTTCAGTTCAAAGGACCAATAAATGTAAACAGAAATAATAATGTAAATTGTTTCAACTTCCATATTGTCCTTAATTATCACAAATGAGACTTGGATCTCTTCATTAGGTAGTATGTAGATAAGGAAATATTCCCTTCAAAAATGGTAGCACTGGTATCTCCACTCAATATTAATTCAAACTAATAAATTATAGCAGTCTCATACTCTTTATGCTCTAAATAATTTATCTAGTATCATTGATGTTTGGTCAAAGATTATTTAATACAAACAAACAAAAAATACTAATGAAAAGTCAGCAAGCAGTTGGTTCTAAAAGGAACGAAGAATGATTTTTTTCCCTAGAAATTTGCAAAAATTATTAAGTTAACTCCTTAGAGATGTGTCATCTTTGTTTTGTTTATTTTTACTTGAGTTTCTCAAAGGTGCAAAATCAATTCTGTGTTCATATTTCAGGAATATGTCCCTTACTGTTTCATCCACTATAAGTTCTTTACTTGAGCTCACCTTGATAGCCAGTAAAGTAGTTTTGTCCCATTAGTTTATATCTGAGCTCACCTTGGTAGCCAATGAAGTGGTTTTGTCTTATTAGTGTAATACTGTGGAAAAAGGACTGAAAAAAATTAACATTTTAAAAGTAATCAGTTTTTTTTTAATTTTGACCTACAATTCAGATTTTTTTTCAATTTGATGAGTCATTCTAATTCATTTTTTGAGCCACATAAAGCAAATTTTTTAGTCTTTTTCTATCCTAATCCACCTCCCACATAGAGATAATTTCTAATGCCAGGATAGAAAATATAACTTACATTTGTTAATTTGTTACATCATCATCATCATCAACATCATCATCATCATCATAGCTAATATTTATGTAGAGCCCACATGTGGCAGGGCATCTGCTAGTTACTTTAAAATTATTAACTTAATCATTAAAATAACCCTGAGAAATCAGTGCTATCATTATCCCAATTTTTACAGATAAGGAAACTGAATCAAACAAAAGTTAAGTGACTTGTCCAGGGTCACACACAAATAAAAGTCAGAGCTGGATTTGAACTCAAATATTCCTGAATCTAGACACTATCCACTGTGCTACTTTGATGCCAAAAATAACTTCTAGAGGGCAGTTATACAACACATTCCTTTTACTTTATTTTCTGCATTAAGGATGTGGGATTTCATTAAGGTGGTTCCTCCTTGAGAGATGGAGCTTGCACCTTTAAGCTTCCAATTTATAGGTCTAAAATTTAATCTTCAAGTTTTTTAGCTAAATGTTTTATAACCTAAGTAATGAGTTTCTGTGAGCTTAGGTAGACTGTCCTCGTACGAGAGACATACCATCAATATCTGGATCCACACTAAAAGCCTTAGTAACAAAACTTCCCAGAGCCTGGGTTCTGAGGTTAGAGCCCTCACGAATTAGGATCACATCTTTACTATGAAAAGCAGAAGAGTAGAAATTTTGTGGAGCTAACATATTCAATTCAATTTAATTCAATGAACTTTTATTATTGTGAGTAAATCACTGTGTTAAATATTAAATGCAATGTAATGGTAAAAAAAAATGTACTTCATACGCATCCAAAGCTTAGAGTCTAATAGGATAAATGGGAGGTGAAAAAAATATTGATCACATAAAATGAAATGATGAAGGAGATAAAAGAGCAACAAAAAAACTGGCTATGTAAATGTACAGAAAACAGAGGAGTCTTTTCCGTGTAAGGTTATCAGATGAGAGCTGGAGCATCTGGCCTGTGACTGGAGCATTAAAGAATAATCTCTGAGCCATCACCCAACTGATAAATGGCAAAAGGATATTGAATAGGTAGTGTTTTTTTGTTCGTTTGTTTGGTTTTTATCTAGGCAATGGGGTTAGGTGATTTGCCCAGTTAGTAAGTGTTATGCATCTAAGGCCAGATTTGAACTCAGGTCCTCCTGAATCCAGGGCTGGTAGGTAATTTTCTAAGGAAGAAATCCTTATAATCAAATTCCCTGGAACACTAATAATTAGAGAAATGCAAATTAAAGCAACTTTGAGCCTCTACTTCACATCCATCAGATTGACAAAATTTAAAAATTCATAAAAGAAAATGACAAATTTTGGAGGGACAGAGGAAAAATAAGCACAAAAAGTCATTGTTGGTGGAGATGGGAACTTATCTGTTGAGTTATTTTTGAGAGCAATTTAAAACCATACCCCATAATTATTAAACTATTATCCTAGTGATACCTCTAACCACTGAAAACATGGAAGAAAAGGAACCATATATACATAATATTTATAGCACCTCATTTTCATGGTAGTAAAGAACTGAAAATTAAGAGTGTGAATTAATTAAAGAACTGATGAACAAATTATGATATAGGAGCTAATGGAATGATTTTGTGCCATGAGATATTAGACAGTTTCAATGAAACTTATAAAGACCTGCTTGTATTCATGCAGACTGAGTTGAACAGAATCAGAAGATTTTCTACAATATCAACACTAACAACTTTAGAAAGCCTAAAGAATTCTGAACAATATAATGTCAAATCATGATTCCAGAGGAATCAATATGAAGGATACCACCCATCTCCTGACTGAAAAGGAATGGACTCTGGGTTTAGGATACAATATGAAAGTAGATAACATATGAAAATGTGTTTTGCTTGACTATACATGTTTGTTATAAGCATGTTCTTTGTTTGTTTTCCACTATTTGGTAAGACGAAATAGTGGAAAAGAGAGAAATTTGATTTTGTTAGTTACAACTTTTAAGAAAAAAATGAAGAAATTTATTCTAAAAGATGGAAGACAAGAAGAAGAAGAAGAAGAAGAAGAAGAAGAAGAAGAAGAAGAGAAGAAGAAGAAGAAAAAGAAAAAGAAGAAGGAGGAGGAGGAGGAGGAGGAAGAGGATGGAGAAGAGGAGGAGGAAGAAGAGGAGGAGGAGGAAGAAGTGGAGGAGGAGGAAGAAGAAGTGGGGGAGGAGGAAGAAGAAGTGGAAGAGAAGGAATGGAAGAGGGAGAGAAAGAAAGAAAGAAAGAAAGAAAGAAAGAAAGAAAGAAAGAAAGAAAGAAAGAAAGAAAGAAAGAAAGAAAGAAAGAAAGAAGGGAGGAAGGGAGGGAAGGAGGGAGGAAGGAAGGAAGGAAGGAAGGAAGGAAGGAAGGAAGGAAGGAAAATGTAGCAAGGAGGGACCAGAAGTGGCATCCATCTGCCTATTCTTTTTATCTTTTTCCTTTATGTTCTCTTTCTGAGAGGTAGAGGAGAGGTAGGAAGGCACATATGCAGGTAGGAAAGGAAAAATATCATCATGCTGTGAGCATTATTCATGTTCAAAGAAGAGGAACAAGTGTTTCTCTAAGAGAACTTGGGCTTCAGAAGAAAAGGAACCATAAGAGAAATGAGTAAAAGGAGGTTCCTGGAGGATAACTCAGAAATGTAATGGCTGCCCCTTGAAAAGTATAAAAGAATTCCTAGTTCAATGGAATGTAAACAAAGCAAAGAAAGCATCAATGTCAGTGAACAGAAAAAAAAATGGCATGACAGAGGCTTCAGGAGATGTGTAAGGTAGGTTCTCTATTTATGAATAGAAATGAATACTACAATGGGCAGAAATGAGGGCTGGAATACAAACAGCCAGAATAAACCGAGTAAAGTATAGAGGAACTACAAACCATACTGAGTTGCTGAGGCAAGGAGTTCCTTTATCGTAGGAGTCAAAAAACCTCAGATAAGGATGGGAACTTTTAAAAGCTATGGAATCAGCATATGAGCCCAGAAGAAGAAAGCATGCAGCAAATAGAGATGTAAAACATAGTCTTGTATGTTTTTTCCAGTAGTAAGATCTGTACTGTCCCTGATGTCATAAATCTTTGGCAAAGAATGAGCCTGAGTCATACTGGGAATAAAACATTCATAAATGACACTAACTTGAAGGCAGAAGCGATACCTATCGATTGCTGAAGGGGCCAGGAAACTTGCCTCTTCTCTTTTCATTAATGTCTTGAATAACTATTTTAAGTACAATTGCCTTATTAACCTGGATTGCATGTGTGAGGGAAGGGAAACAAGCATTTATTAAGCATCCACTATATGCCAGACACTGTGCCAAGTGATTTACAAATATTTTCTCATTTGAAGAATAAAAAAAAAATGTCCCTAGAAGAGAAGTTTAAAAAAATAAGCCAAATTCAGATGGTACCAAGAGAAAATCAGAATGCAGTCACAATTTGGATAATATTTTTATGGAGAAGCACATAGCCATTGAATATGAGTCTATGGGAATCCAGAGCTGCTCCTAGTCAGAGATTGAAGCATGTATAATTTTCAAATGGTAGAAGTGCACAGGAAGAGCTGAACCTGCAGTGGAGAGAACAGGTTATTAAGTTACAAAGATGAGAAAATATGAGGTATTATTTACCTAAATTATTACAATCTCTTTTCCTAAGAAATTTCTGTGTCCATCTTTAAAAAAGTCCTGCAATTCATAATTTTCTTATGCCTAGATAAAGGAGAGGCAGCATAGCAAATCGCAGATGATTGTGAAAGCGTAATTCTTCAATGAGGTATCTGATGTAGGACACATTTCCTTCCCACCTCCCAGACCCCATCCTACAAATCTTCCATAAGGTGATAGCATGCACTATAACAAGGCATCTTCTTTCATAGAGCAGTTTTATATTGTATAGTTAACACAGTTTAAGTCTCTGATCTTGCAGGTCAGATTACAGAATTAATTTCTGTGTCCATAGTTTGCCATGGAACTGTTGTAAACATTGAACCACAAAGCTAGGGATGTTTACATGATTGAAAAGATTGAAGTGGGAACATTAAATAACTTTTACTGTACAAAAAGTACTGTGTATTTTAGAACTTGTAAGGCCACAAATGAAATATTTTTTAAATTCTTCTGTAAAAAATTCAAGGAGAAAGAAGCAAAGTAGTTATCATTGCCATACTCTTCCACTTATCCATTCAGTTTTCATTGTCTTCTCTTATAACTGCCTAACATTATGTGGTACCAATTATAACTCTTGGCTCATTATAAAACTCATATGACTTTGTCTCAGGGATGAAATATATTTTTTTCATATTCAAAAGAAATAAAAATCTTTCTTCTCTTAAAATGGAATGAATTAATGGAAATTATATGTCTCTATTTTCTTTTACACTAAAAACCTTCTGGGTAGCCTGTTTCCTTCACACAGAGATGAATTTTAATTACATAGAATGTTACCCATTTCTGTTCACTTTGTAGTAGGCACTAGGTTAAAAAACACATGGGCAAACTTCAAGCACAGCTATAAAGTCAGATTTAACAAAGCTACAAATAAGAGATAAATATGTCTACCAAATGTTTGAATTAGAAACAAGGTTTGTGCTTGACATATTGCTTGGGGACTCTGTGAGAAGTACACATTCCCTCCTATCAATAGGCATTGGTGAACATATGTTAGTAATAATTAAAATCTTGTTATGATTTTTTCAAATAAAAAATTCATAACTTTTTTGACACAATTAAATTTCAGTTTTGGTACACATCAAGGGGTCTTTCTCAGGGACAAAATTTCTGACCCTTACATACGCCAATGAGCCACAATCTCCTACCCTTTATAAAGGTCTATATCCTTATAAAATATAAATGAGGCATTTTCATTCTGAAATAAGTGAATAATTATATAATTTCCTTATTATCTCCACATTGACTGTCAATATCATTCCCCTCCTATTGGAATCTTACTCTGCCTCTGGGATGCTGGACACTGGCCCAAGGTGTTTTTTTTTTTTTTCGCAGATAGGGATACTTTTGCTTTATCTTAATAGGAAGCATATAACTAGAATACTCCATACCATGCCACGGAGGATAGATACTACACCATCCTCCACTTCTAGCTCACTTCTATGTGTGGTTTCTCCAAATAGAATATAAACTATTTGAGGGTAATGACTTTAATTTTTTTGCCTGTATTTGTGTTCTCAGTACTTAGCACAATACCTGGTACCTAGTAAAGTAAGCAATAAAACTTTTCTCTATCACTATCATTGCTGTTAGAACTTTGCATCCCATGATTTCATCCAGAGGGTTCAATTCATAAACAATCTCTTCATCAATACCTCCCCAGTACACTGCTATACTCAAGAGTATTTACCTAGGCTGTCAATAAATGCTTCCATTTAAATTCTTCCACAGAATTTGAAGCAGGCCCAGAGAATCTAGTGATGTGTAATTATGACAAGGAATTGACAAATTATAAAATGTAAAATAATTTCAGGATAAACAAATTGTCTGTGGAGATCAGTTACCCTTAATGTATTCATTGTCTTCTCTTTTTCTTTACAAAGATCTTTCTGTCTAAACACAAAGCCATTAATTTTTCATCTGATCTCATTCTAAAGTCATTTATAATAGTCCAGTGTTATCTTTCTTCTTTGATCTATCTACACAAATCAGAGCAAAACTCAATGGTCACCATTGCAATGCATATTCTTGGATTGTTATGGGACTTAAAGAGTGTAATAGCCTCAGAAACTATTTTAAATATGCCTCTGCCTATGACCAATTCAGTAATTTGCTTTGCTTGAATATCCAAATTTGAGATTAGGGTTTTTTTTTCCTTTCTTCCTTCTTCCCTTCCTCCCTCCCTTCTTTTTTCTCTCTCTCTCTCTCTCTCTCTCTCTCTCTCTCTCTCTCTCTCTCCTCTCTCTCTCTTCTCTGTCTTTCTCTATTTTCCTACCTTTCTTTAGATTTTCCTGATTTCAAGTCGAGAAACTTGCCCTCTATTCTCACACATTTTGGGAGCTGGGAAGGAAGAGGATTTGAAAGTCAGAAATGAGGATATCAATGCATCATGCATGCATGCATTCATACATACATAAACATATTTGTACATGGGTATGTGTACATATATACCTATGGGCATTTCTGTATGAAATAGATGCATATATTTATGTATATACATGTATAGTGAGTATATGCATTGTACATATGTGTGTATCCACGCACACACTTTTTTTTTGGCAATTCAGGGCTTTAGATCTTTGAATACGTTCCACAATTTCCCAGTTGCTATTCAATTCAAACTCATCTGCCTACTCATTTCTAAGACTGGCTCATTGCCTGTCTAAATTCTTCTCCAAGGCATATGTGTTGTTTAGGTGGTTTGATAAGTCATCCATCTAACTGCCTGTTAAATACTGAACAATATTTCATTCACTTTGTTTTTCCTATGTGGATGGTTAGAATGAGACTTTTCTGATAGCTATGGATTTCACTGAGGAAGTTTTATCATGCCCTGAGGATGATGTAGTTTCTATATAGCAATTAGCAAATATGATCATTTGGAGAACTCCATTATCTGTAAGAAATCATTGTTTTGTTTGGGTTTTACCCAGGAAATCTTCTAATAAGTAGAAAAACATGTAATGTGAACATATGTTTCCTAGTTTTACACCTCTCTTGATGACAATACCCAGTTAATTGAGGAAAAAAAATTATCTACACAGCCTCATCTGTCATGGAGGCTTACGTAATTTTAATGTTCATGAGGGAGACACCTTCTCTGAAGAGATCTTTTTTTTTTACTTCTTTTAAATTTTAGATAAAATTAAAACTTAAATACATAATAAGAAAAGAAAAAGAAACATTATAAACTTACATATAAAATAAGAAAAAAGCAAAAAAAAAGGTCATGTGCACAGCAAAACATAGGAGAGGATTCAAAATGTATAGCAATAACTTTTCATTTCAAAAAAGCCTGTAGGTTAAATACTGTGCCTTATGTTGAAAGCTGTCCATCTTTTCTTTGCTTCCTTGTAGGTTTTCTTCTGTTCTCTGCTGTACACTTTTGACTTTGTTCTTTTTTCCTCCTCTCTCCCCTCTACCCATTACCTCAAGGCTACAATTGAGCATTGGATATATTTATATATAGGTATTGGTATATGCATACATTTGCACATAAATACACATACATACATATATAAACATATATTTTCCCTATGAGATTCTACTCCTAATCTTTGTGTTTTATGTTTATGCATATCCCTTTTTTCCTATTTCTCCTAACTCCTCTACTTTACTTCTACCTGTTACCTTACCTTCCTAGTACTTAACCTACCCCTACTCCAGCAATCCCTCCCTTATCCTTCCATTACCCTTAATATAAACCCCCTTCTATATCCACCTTTTAACCTATTCCCACATTCACTTCTCTAAAGGTCCCTCTATTATCCTCTCCCCCACTCCCTATCCTCTTAGAGTTTTATTTCTTTCTAAATTTAGAATATTCTTCTAGCTGTATATGTATTTTCCCCTCTTTAACCTATTCCTGATGAAAGTAGGTTTCCAGAACTAACAGACCCCCCTCTCCTATCTAATTCCTCTGTATTGGTTCTTCCTCTTGCACCTCATTTGTAAAAGATAATTACTCTTTTAGCTGTACTTGAATGGTATTACTTTTTGAAGTCATATCATACTCAGGTCTACTCCAATCTTCTTATAAGTTACCTAATTACTAGTAACAATTTTAAGACAGAGTTTTTACACTTTTGTAAGTAAAAGATAAACATTCTATCCTTATTTAGTTTCTTAAAATTGGTCATTGGTATGTACCTAATATTTCTGTTGGCTCTTGTATGTTAAATCTTCTATTGAGTTCAGGGTTTTCTTTTATTTTTTAACAAAAATCTGGAAGTCTGACAATTGATAGAATACCCATTTTTTTTCATTCAGAATTATTCTTAGCTTTCCTAGGTATGATATTTTCTGCCAGAATTTCACTTCTTTTGCTCTTTCATATATAGTGTTCCAAGACCTGAAATCTTTTAGTGTTGCCGCTCCTAGGTCTTGTATAATTCTAATTGTGGTACTGATGGGGCATGGGTCCAAAGTGAGACCTTTGTCCCAATTTGGGCCTCATTTGTCTACGTGCCCTAGGAAATGCTTGGACTATCCTTGAATTCTCCCACTTGATCAAGGACATCTCTGGCATTGCCCTAAGGCCATAATTCTATCCATTGGCCTTTCATTTTGGCTACACCTAATCCCTCACTTCTGTTATCCTTGACCTAGCCTGGCCTTCCATTGTCTTGCGTCCCTGTGGCCCCAGGACACTTCCCACCCTTGGTCCTATGTAGGCTCCATTTCCCTGTAATTCTATTGTTTCATAGATTACTTGGCCACTTCTAGATCCCTCCCACAGTCTTTCTGTATATAAGGTCCATCTTGTCTCCATTAAGATGCTCAGATTTTCACAATCTAGACAATAGCCCACAGATGCTCAGAGTCCTTAAGAGTCTAGCTAATATGGTGAATCTCCAATAAACCCTGTTTTTGACTGAAAGAAAACTTAGGTCGAATTCTTTCAGACATGACCTGTGTGTCATGATTTTGTGAGTCCAGGAACTCTAACCTCTAGACCTCATCAGTACTGTGAGAGATGATCTCTCAGAAGTGAAGCCTCCTCAGGGGATCAATGGCTCTTATTAATATTTCTTAATCATTGCTTTCAAAACCCTCCCTCGTTCAGACCCTGTTTTTAAATGCTTGGCAGAAAGAATAGCCCTGCCCCCAACCTGAACTTCTTGCCCTTTAAAAAGCTTCCTGTCTTTTCTTGTCTCTGTGATACGTGGGAGGGGGGTTAGGGAGGGGAAATTGTAGTAAATTTTGGTTGCCTAGGAATTACCTAACTCATGGGAATTCGGCCCTAAACCCCCTCCTGATCACCACACCACTGCTTCCTCAGCATTAGGTTTACTAAATAAGGACATGTATGTTTGGATTGGCTATACCCTGTTTCCTTGTTCTTTGTCTTTGAATTTTCCTGCCTAGAATATAAGCCTGCCTCCCAGCTAATGGGATAGGAAGATTTTTCGCACCTAGAATGTAAGCCTCCTCCCCAGCCAATGGGAGTAAGGGATGGTAGTGGGTGGAGGATTTTTGTGTTGGGTATATAATCTCATTTTCCTTTATGTGCCTGGCCTCTCTCCTGCTGGAAGCCTAAAAGAGGAGCAGACACCCCTTCTCATGAGATTGTAATAAACAGTAACTTTTGCTCCCACCTTGAGAAGTCTCTGAGTTTAATTTGAGTTAGGGTAGCTGTACCACACAGTACCATCATCTGTAAATGTTTTTTTTTTTCTTGTTGCTGATAATATTTTGTTCTTGATCTGGGGATTTCTGAATTTAACTATAATATTCCTATGAATTTTCCTCATGGGATCTTTTTCAGGAGGTAATCTGTGGATTTTCTCTATTTCTATTTTCCCCTCTTGTTCTAAAGTTTCAGGACAATTTTCATTAATTATTTCTTGTATTATTGTATAAAGATTCTTTTTTTGATCAGAACTTTCAGGTAGTCCAACTATTCTTATGTTTTTTCTTTTTTATCTGTTCTCTAGATCCATTGTTTTTCTTATGTTTCACATTCTCTTCTATTTTTTCATTATGTATTGTTTTATTTCTTCATCTCTTATAACTTCACTGGCTTCTCCTTGCCCAATTCTGATTTTTTTTTTTTTTTGCTAGGCAATTTGGGTTAAGTGACTTGCCTGGGGTCACATAGCTGGTAAGTGTTGTATGTTGTATGTCTCAGACAGTATTTGAACTCAGGTCCTCCTGACTCCAAGGCAGTAGCTTTAGCCACTGTACCACCTACCTGCACTTCTGCCCAATTCTGATTCTCAAGGAGTCATTTTCTTCCTTAAAATTCTGGATATCTTTTCTAATTGGTTGACTTTCTTTTCATAATCTTGTTTTTCTTACATTATTCTTACTTTTCTTTTTAGTTTTTCTTCAATCTCTCTCACTTGATTTTTAAAATCCTTTTTATTTTTAAATTCTTGAAGGACTTCTTTTTGGGCAAGTGACCATTTGACATTACTCTTGGGATAGAAGGTTTCTTTGCTTCAGTATCCTCCTGTGAAGATGAACCCCCATGTTCTCTATTCCCATAGTAGCTCTCTATGATTGGATTCTTTCTCCTTTACCTGTGCATTTTTTTGTTAATAACTTAGTTTTATAATCACCTCTAGTCCTGGTGATGGGGTATGGGCCCAAGCCAAGACCTGTGCCCTTTGCCCCAAAGAGAATTTGGGTCCCATTTGTCTACAGGCCCCAGAAAACCCTTAAACTTTTCTTACTCCTATCTCAAATGGTTCCTTATCAACCCCCCTTATCTCCCCTTGAAAGCCCTAGCCCCACCTTTTGATCTTATTCAGATGCTTTTCAAACTTCTTCCTTCCAGTTCCTTCATTATCTATTCCCATTGTCTATTCAATCTCTCAGACTTTCCAATTGGAATTCTCACTAAGTCACCAAGACCCTTTTCCCAGCCCCTTCTCTAGCCACCCAAAGTTTCTTTAGTGTATATAAGATTCACCCTGTCCCCCATTTAAATGCTGAGGCTTTCTCATACCTGCTCCTCTTTATGGGCATCACTAATGTTCATATTCCTTAAGAGTCTGGCCTGTATGTCTTTTTTCTAATAAACTTTTCCTGTGACTGAAAGAAGATTTGGGTTGAATACATTCAGAAAGGGCCTGTGTGTCACAATCTTGGGGTCCCAGCACTCCTAAACGTCTAGACCTCATCACTGGGGTATGAAGGATTGTGCCTCTGGACTCTAATCCTCTTCAGTTCAACCTTCTGACCTTGAACTCAAACCAAGACCTCCAGTCTCTTATAAGTGCCCACAACAGAGGCATTCCCTCCCACTGCTTCTGCATGCACCTGATGTGTGTTGGTTCCTTTTCACCTCCACCATGTCTCTGCAGTTCAGCTGGGTCCAGCTTTCCTTGTCAGCAGAGTTTGCCTGGATCTTCCCCAGTTCAGATGTCCAACTCTCCTCACTGTCCTGGCTGAGGCAGAGGCAGCTTCCCAACCCAGCTAACCCCAGGGCTTGCCACTTGTTTAAGCAGCTTACTGCTTATTGTTAAAGTGGACCCTATCCTGGAGGTGTTTACTCTTCACTGGAAGGAAATCTCATCCAGGATTTTTCTTCAGATCTTCTCCAGTTGTCCCAGAAGGACTCCTTTTCTACTCCTACTCTTCTTTGTTCTCAATGTTCTATGTTTGCCCAGAAGAGCTATTTTATCTCTTTTGTGGAGGAAAATTTTAAGAGCTTGAAATTTTCTGACCTACTCCACCATCTTCCCAGAATCTTTTCTCTATGAGGAAACCTTATAAGATTACATTTAGTCCTACAGAGGAAAATGCTTCCTTTAAATCAATAAGCCATAAAGATATAGGGTGGTATATTCTCTGCACAAGGCAGTTACTAAAAGGATTGTAAAGGCATGGTCTGAAATACAAAATTTTATTTAAAAGCTGAATACTCCTAAGTATTTTGATTGAAGACACTCTCAATGCATGTCCAGACCATTCTTATATAGATTTTATATAGATAGAAAGCAGACATATGGGACATTAGCTGTTGACATAATAGTTTTAGAGGTAACTTAGATGTCATCTTGTCCACCTTATAGAGGAAGATTCTGAGGCACATGGAGATTGATAATACTGATATCACTAATAATAACTGACATATAAACAGCATTTTAAGATTTACAAAAAACTTTGTCTTTTCTTTTGGTCTGAGCCTCATAGCAACTCTCTGAGGAAAGTACAACAGTTATTTCATCCCCATTTTACAGATGAAGAAACTGAGCTTAAAAGAAGTTGTAACTTGTCCAGTGTCACATGATTATTCATTATATAGTGTAGTATTCGAACCTTGATTCTCCTGATTTCAAGTACACAATCCTATCCTCTATTTCCATACTGCATTTGCAGGGGAGGCAGGGCTGAGGGTTGGAGAAGAGAATATTAAGGCATTATCCACATTTTAATCCATTATTTTGTAATCTTCTCTTCTTTGAGATAACTTTAAAATAAATCTATGAATTACTTTTCAACTGTGTCACCTCTAGCATGTTTTCTTATTTTACATATTTGATCTCATTTGCTGCTTTTTCTGGATTCATCTTCTGAGCACTCCATTGCTACCTTCTCATGTCAGGGCCTCAAATGGTACGGCACTTGTGATAGTTCCACTGTTACAGGATGATAGGGTAAGAGTGGGAAGGGACCTTAGAATGTATTTGTTCTAATTTCCTAATTTTACAATGGAGAAAATTGAGATCCAGAGAAGGGAAATGGTAACTAAAAAGGGATTTGATCTCCAAATATGCTTTCTGTACTATACTATCTCCCCAGTTGGAATTGATGAATATACAAATTCTGGCAGGTCTGTTCCATTTCAATTTGCTTTTATATATTCTAGTAAAGTTCTCTTTTGTTGTCTCATGCATATTAGGGAAGGAATCCTGCATTACAGAAGACCATGCCAAAGGAGCATAAGCTTTTGGAGTTCTTACAATAATAATAGGCTTTTATTATAGGCCTAGTGTTGAACCTTTAGTTTAAAGAGTTTGATAACCAGTTTAACTCAAACATGATTTCAATTAATCATTTAATCAATATACATTTATTAGGTGCTTACTATATTTAAGGATCTGTGCTAAACTTTAGGGATACTAAAAGAGGCAAAAAAAAAAATAGTCCCTGCTGTCAAGGAGCTTGCAATCTTATGGGTGAGGCAACATGCAAATAAATATATATAAAACGAATGATATATAAGATAAACAGGAAATAATTAACACAGGGCAGGCACCAGAATTAGGAGTGGTTGTAAAAGGATTTTTGTAAAATATGGGCTAGATTATGAAGGGCTTGGAATACAAAATAGAGCATTTTGTATTTGACAGTGGTGGTGATAGGTAGCCATTGGATTTTATTGAGTGGGAAGTAATGTGGTCAGACTCGAACTTTGGAAAATGACTGGTAACTGCATGAAGGAGGGATTAGAGTGGGGAGAGATTTGAGGCAGGCAGACCCACCAGCTAGCTTCTTCAATATTCTAGATGTGAGATGATGAGTGGTTAACAATATCATAATTTTTCATAATCATTCTTGTAGATCATTTTGTAAATGAAGTTTTGGTTTGATAGAGACTGACAGAATTACAATTCTTTGAAGTGTTGCAAGAGAATGACACAACTTGATTTTTATTTATTGGATGCTCACCATGTGCTTATACAACCCTCACTGTGTTCCATTTGAGAAATCTTTCACAAGAAATTGTGCTACGTACATTGTTAGCATTTAGAAAATTATTCTAATAAGGTAGTAATGATGATGATCTATGAGAAAAATTAAGAAAACTGGGATGCCAACAAGAAAAGTGATGGAAAAGTCCAACCCTTTGAAGCAGTGATTCAAAAGAAATCTTGTTGAACCTAAATTCAGGATTGGAATACCGGTATTGATATGCAGTAGCTTGGTGAAAAAGAATAGTAACTTAATCTCTCAATTCTGCAATCCATAAATAAAAATAATGAGAGGTACACAGCCCATATCACACTTTTTTTATTATTTTTCACAGAATTTTTAATGAGAGATATCTTCAAAGCATTTTATATATGTGAACCATTTCTATGTCCCAATACAATGAATTTATCCAGATAGGATGACACTATTTTTCTCCAAACATTTCTTTTCTCTTTCTGCTTTTCATCTTGTAGACATTTTTAAAATGTTTGTTGAATTTGCATCTGGATTTGTTGAATCAGTTGAAGCCATGAGGAATGTTAATGAATGTATGTACTTACAGAGCTTGTAGATTCAATTTAAACTGCCACTAAAGATAACAAGAAGAGAGATGTGATGGGAGCATTTGGTTTGGAGTCAAAGGATTTTGATTCAAATCCTATTTCTGTTACAGAATTTTGGAAGTACATTGATAAAATAGAGAGCTAGAGAAGAGAAACCAGATTGGTGGAGGAGCTTGGGTTCATGTCATATTAAAATTGGTCGAAGCATAAGGATGTTTAGTTAAAAAAAAAATTCAGGGGGCCCAAGATAATTTTCTTAAAGTACTTCATGGACTGTTTTTGACCACAGATTGAAGAATAAGGTAAAATGGGGAGAAGTTGCAAAGAGACAAATTTAGGCATGTCAGCAATAAGTGGGTTCCTTGTTATTAAAGGACTTTGAGGAAGGCTTGATGACCACTTGGTAAACATATTTTAGTGGATTTTCTTTTGGAAGAGTGGGTGAGGTGAGGTCACCATTATACTGAGCTTAGAACATTCGTTTGTAAAATGAGGAGGTTGAATGAAATGATATACAAGGTCTTTTTGATGGCTCTAAACCTTATGATTCCTTAGGTTCTACAGAGCATACAAAGTATTATTTTCATTCACTTGACTTAGCACTGTATTCTTCAGATTTCAAGTGATGGTTTAACAGGAGATGAGGTGGCAGGTAGTTTAGTGCTAGGGTTCCAATTATCATATTTCTTAAGATTTTCTGTATTTACACTATCAATAGTGTACAGAAATTGTGCAGGTTTAATTCATTCATCAAGCCACTCAAACATTCATCATATGCCTACCATGTGCATTAAGCTATTCTAGGGTCTGAAGAAGATATAAAGCAAAAAAAAATATTTCTTCATCTCAAATTGTTTTTATGTTTCTTGTTCTCTGTTTTTTGCTAGGCAATGGGGTTAAGTCACTTGCCCAGGGTCACGCAGCTAGTAAGTGTTATGTGTCTGAGGCCGGATTTAAACTCAGGTACTCCTGACTTCAGGGCTGTTGCTCTATCCACTGTGCCACCTAGCTGCCCCCATCAAATTGCTTTCACCATAAAAGGAGAGCAAGAACATGGGCTACCAAAACTTATGTCAATATTTTGTTTCTGAATGCATATAATATTCATCTGCAATAGTCTATTCCTTAATTATCCTTTTTGGAACTTTTTCCAGCTTCTTTACAGCTTTCTTAAAGTGTACTCAGAATCAAATTCTATGAGAAATTATCTTTTTCTTCTACAGAAACAAGTTTTATGTCAATCATAGTTTGGCTTTTTTTTAAACAACTTTAGAGATGACTCTGGATTCCTGAAAGTTTGGCCAACAGAGCATAAACTTTGACAGGTCTTTTTCAAGTTGGAAAGGCTTCAAATATATCAAAAAACATATATTAATGATACAATAAAGAGTATAGGTATGAATTGAACACTGTGTGATTTTTTTGAGAGGGGGACTGCAACATATGAGAAGAAATCTGTCTATGAAGTATACAAAGTCAATTATCTTCACTCATGGGCCTAGTACTCACACTGATAAAATTGTTGACTCTTAACCATTGAAGTATGGTTTTGTATAAGGATGAAGTATGCTCTTTACAATATCTTTCCTGATGAGTATGCTTGGGGGCTGTTCCAAAATTCAAATATATTGGCCTGATATCTCAAGGGAACAATCAATAAATAACAGACACAACCTTGGGTCAGAAATCCAAGCCCATTGGGCAGTACAAACTAAATTATCAGATTGTTTATTATAATATTAAATGATGTATTTCTTATACCAATCCCTGGGGAACTAATTTATCCTTGCTTTTTTTTCTGTTTATTTTAAAAGCTAATTCTCTTTCTGTTATGAACAACAGTTTCAAAAATTACTGTTTTCGAGAATCTTTAACTGGGCAGAATTCTGAAAGTGAAAATAAAGTATACCAACTTGTTCACATGTATGCCCTCACTTTCGTTTTTTTCCCCTTGCAACATATTAATGAAGTTACTAATATCCTTTTTGCAGACAAATATTCACTACTCACATTGCATGGGAAGAAAAAAATATGTAAATATTCAAAGTGATTTGTATTTATATATGCTAAATTTATGATGCTAAATTGTGTGGCTTCTTTTCACTATTATTGTTAATGTTCCTACCCTGAAATATTCTTTAGTGTTATATTATAAACATGATATGATGTCTCAGTCATTTACTTTACCCACATTTTCCAAAGAAGAACAAACTGGAATTTACTGTTACAAGTAATTATGAGTTTCACACATTACCTTCATAAAATAATGGAATGGATATCTACTACCCTCATATATTGATCAATGAATATAGAGCAAATAATTTTAGCTGTTCCTAAAGTAGCTAGTGGCTAGATTTCATTTTCACTCATCCTCAAGGTGATAAAAAATAATGTGTGTATTACTATATTTTACAACCTTATGTAAATGTTTCACACAGTTAAATAGTTAGGAAGTAAAAATATAATGTTAGTAGAGAGAGAAATAGTAAGGCATTGGCAACTTGGGTTGCCTTCTGAAATGCACTGAGGAGATAGTCTGTTAGATTAGTATTATTGTGGATAAAATTTCAATTAGCCCATCCACCTATCTCTTGGGGGAGAAAACTATACTTATAGTTGATAAAAATGTGAAAAGTTGGGGAGACCCCACCTTTATAAATGACTTACAAAAGCTGATGATAGTGTCTTCTTAATAAATGGCTGCTGAGTTGAAAGAATTGAGAACTCATGGATTTGCAGTGGAAGATAATAAAGACTTAGCTACTTGGCTGCTGAATAAGAAATCAGTAAGTATGACAAAGGGAGGTCTTATTCATCCTTCTCTATCACTTGCTTTTGGCTTTTAAAAATGAAGATAAATGTTCAATTACCTCCCTACAGTCAGATGAGAGAGGGCCATATGGCATGGCTACCATGGCCATCATACATCTATCTTCACGTTCCCCTCTTTCACTCTTTTGTATTTGTAATTTCCTGATGTTATGTAAATGCATGCTTACAATGGGTTATGCCGGTAAACTATGAATTCTGAAAGGTCCAAAGTTCCTAGAAGCCAGTGACAAATAAATTACAATGTGACGGGGAGTAGCAATAGATGACAGTAAGAGAAGTGCCTGTGTTAGGTGCAAAGACATATGCCTAAGGATCCCTGTAAAACCTAGCAAATTCTGACAAGAGGTACAAACTAATCTTTCACTAGGATAAGCAGATTAACTTAAAAGAAACTCAGAAATTCCACAAAGTTTCCAAAGAGATGTGTGCCAACTCTCCCCTTTCTGTTTCAGGTATGAGATTGGCTTGTGCATCTCATGTGTACCACTCCAGAAAATCAAGTAGTTCCCTAGAGTGACAACCAAGTGGCTACTATTCATTCTCTGGGTCTTAGAGTAACAACCACACATATTTATACAGTATTTCACAGGGACAAAGTGCTTCTTGGCTTGACATTACAGGTCCTTCCCAATCTTGTGTCATGTTATTTTTCCAAATAATCCTCCTGCTAACTTCCACATACCCTGTCATCTAACTAAAATTAGATGTTTTCCTATGACATGCACATATTTCATCCCATTTTAACTCTCTCTTAACTCATATTTTCTATGCTAAGGAATCCCTTCTCTCTTTCTACTTGCTAAATTCCTATGGAGGCTTTAAAACCAAAATCAAATGCCATACAATCCTAGGATTGTTTTGCTTCTCCCAGTTGGCAATAAACATTTCCTCCTTATACCTCACATTGCACTTGTTTACATCAATCATATTCACTCATAGCAGATTACTTTGTATTAATATTATTGTGTGCGTGTCATATCCTCCTATTAGACTAAAAGCTATATTCAGAATAATGATTACATCACAGCTTTTCCTATCACCTTCCCCCCTGCTTAGAAAACTACCTTATTCTAGGAACATTGAGTATTTAATAATTGTATTAGGAGTTTATTGGAGCCACCTGTCACTTTGATGGAACCCTCCCAAAGAAACTTGACGAGCTACAGGCATCTCCCGTGGAGATGAACTTGTACTGACTAGTTTTCAGAGGTTGTGACTGCTCTCTGATGATTGGTTTTTTGAGGTTTAGGTTGATGGACTCATCACAACTTCTGTGTTATATGAGTGAGCTGTGAAATGGTTTGCACCATTTCCCTTTTTTTCTCTGTACTATGGCTTTCTTGGAATCCTATGCAAGAGTAAAGCAAAAACAAATAGGAGGCATTTTTCTCTTTCTTCATTATCTAGCAGATAATAGAAATGTGTAGGACAAACACTTAGCAGATGGCTTGTTTTCCTAGGTAGCTTTTCTGGACCTCCAAACCCTGGCTACCACTTTCTTCCTTTTTGTTTCCTTTTCACTTCCTAACAATGATCTGTTTATGAAAGTTCTGAAGTTCCCAAATGATAGGGAGTTCTTAAGTACAAGCAAGAGGTCCTGTTGTCCTAGAAAGCAATTTCTTTAACCATGTTCTCCTTGAAGAAGAATAAGAATTTTCCCCAGGGGATTACCATGCAGTGAAATGACAAAAGCCATACCTGAGGGATAAAAAAATATATAAATTTCACCAACAATCTAGAATATTTCTTAGAGTAATTCAGATGTTGTGGGTCCAGGCTATATGAGAGATATTTGTTTATCAGGAGACACCCCCAATCTTTGAAGCTCAACCAATAAAATATTAGGGCACAATTTCATCTCCATGAAATATGCCCAGAAAATGCCCTTCAACTGCATGCAACAAAATCTATAACTCATAATTTCATAAAATGTATTGATGGAGTTCATCAAATTGAACAATGATCTTCTGACAAATCCTCATTGTATAAATATTTGTTGAATAAAATTACTTCTGTTTTATTGGTTAAAAAAAAAAACCTCTATCCCCAGATGATTAAATAACTATTGGAGGTGGAACAAGTTAAGCTTATTTCATCAGAGCCATAACTAGTGTTAGATTTACAGTTAGACTTAGCTTGTGGCAATGGGCTATGGTTCAGTCAGATCACCATGAGAGAGACATAGAATAAAGCACTGTTTTCTAAATTAATTTTTTTAATGAAAGTATTGTTTTAAGGCCATAAAGGTTTGTTCTCCATAGAACATAGATTTGCTTGTGTTACTCTATTAGAGGCACTAAACCTCTGGTGTGAAGTAAGACAAAGGGGTGGCAAATTTTTCAAAGTCTGCTTGGGATAAACAAAAGCCTTACAGGGCTCTGTATGCTATGGAACAGATGGGGAAAAAACAGACTGTTTAAGAATCCACTAAAGCTGCTAGTGAAAATGGAACTATGATGCTGCTTCATTTCACTAAATAAAAAATCGAGGAGAAGAAATCAATGGAACACTCTCCCCTTTGTTTTACTGACTCATGGAAGCCTTTATATAGGAAGAATCATTTTATTTTAATTAAAGAGTGAACATCCCCATGTATACACACACACACACACACACACACACACACACATACACACATACTGCACATTTGCATCTATCCCTGTTGGCATCTGCTTTGAAGCTGTCATGAGACTCCAGAGGGAGTAAAGCTGTTTCAAGCAGCTGCTTTTCAAACAACTAACTTCATTTTCAGATCAGAGCTGAGGTTTAAAGTCCTTAAAACCTTGGCTTCCATCATAAGACAAGGGTAGGAACAGCCAAAGCAAAATAAGCAATTTACCATTATGCTATTTGCATGAGCTCTCCATTTCCTGGTTGCCTCAGAAACAATCTGGTTTGGCATTATTTAAATTTATTTTGAATAAACCTCTCACCTAGCCTTTTGTTGGATGAGTTTACTGGGCAAGATCTTTTGCCACATATTTGGGGAAATTACATCAAACACCTGGGTTGTCTATAATGGAATAGGTGAAGTACTCATAAACTGAGATCTGAAGCCTTTTCTCAACAAGACATTTTCCAGATTTGTCCAATTATTTTCCTTGGCTTGGCTTTGCTTTGTAGCTTTTCTTCTTATATTTGGAGATGTTCACTAAGAAAGTCACTGATTTCCTGAAGGTTATCAGTAACCAACTTATTAATAAACTACTCATCTGGCAATCTCACTTGTTTTGAACTCCAACAAGAATCTTAAAGAAAGTTTAAAAAAAAAAATCCAAGCAGTCAAAAGAGATGTCACAATGTGTAGTTATTATAATTCACTTATTATACTCAAAAGAGGTTCTTGGGCCTTTTACCTCAATTCTAATGACTTTTAGGTAATACACTATTCTGTCAAGCTTAGATTCCCAGGCTTTCATTGAAGTAGCTACATTAAACAGTGGAGAGAGCACTGGGCCTAGAGGCAGGAAGACCTGAATTCAAATATGGCCTCAGATACTGACTAGCTGTGTGACACTAGGCAAGTCACTTCACCTCTGCCTACCTCAGTTTGCTCACCTATAAGGATAATAATAGCTCCTACCATGCCAGGGTTGTTATGAATTTCAAAGGAGATAATATTTGTACAGTGCTTAGTATAGTGCCTGGTACATAGTAGCTGCTATATAAATGCTTATTATTATTGTTATTATTATTCCTAATGACTCCCTTCCTGTCGGAGTGTTTTTAACCCTGCCCTACTCTGTCCTTCTTGGGCACTCGAATACTTTGATGCTGCATGATGGCCCCATAGTGCATTCCCCTTGTCTCCATTAAATATCCTAGTTTTTGCTGCTTTGGGAGTATTCTTTTTAGGTACGTACATCCAGTATAAGAAAGTGGGATTTGAAGTTTCCTGCCTGGCTGACAACCTTTTCAACCTCAGATGCCTTCCACCAGCAGGAACTCATTTCGTGTTAAGTCCAGATTCACCTTCGTGGTTTGGGTTGACAAGGGATCTCTCAAACTAAAAGAGGTCCTGTCTCTTTCAGTTGAGTTCTTGGCTCATTAATCCAGGGTTTGGTAAAGATGTTTTGTAGACCTTAGGGCATAGTTCCAAATTGGTCTTCAGAATAGTTGGATCAGTTTCCCTTGGAAAGGGGAAAACAAGATTGCAGAGATATTTAATAATGCCTTTCTGAAATCCACATTTAGATAATCCATATGAATATGCATAATCTACATGGACAGCACATGCCATACATTACAATTGAGGAATAGTAAGAAGGACAGTTTGCATAGACCATGAAAGGATGTGAAAAGGTATGTTGGAACCCAGAGGTGAAGAACTTGAAATGCCAAACAAAATATTATCCCAGAGATATAGGGAGCCATTGGAGCTTATCAAATAAGGGAACGGTTACACTTGTATTTTACAAATATCATTTTGCTAGATGTCTAGAGCACAGACATGAGAGATGAGGTAAGAAGAAAAATTTTGGTGCCATTCAAATAGTCCAGATGAAAAGTAGAGAGGGGACAGATACAAAAGATGTTATGCAGGTAAACTCAACAAAATTTGACAATATATTAAGTACGTAGGGTAAGGAGACAAGGATGTATCCAGATTTATTTGGGAGAAATGGCTTCCCACTGGTAGAATTCCAGGCACTGGACATGATTAGTCTGAAATTTTGCAGCTGTTCCCAAGCACATTAGTCTCTTCTAGTTTCAGGTCACATTGTGTGTCAGCTTAATTCTCTTGTTTGCTTTGAATGATTAGATACATACAAAAAGCTAGCTAATGTTTACCAAAACATGTTTGTATCATTCAAAGCACCAAGGTATTGGAAAAGCTTCGTGCTCATTAAAAAAAAAAAACAACAACCGCATAACAAGCTGTAGCTCACATTAAAAAACAAATATGGCATTCTAAAAGAGCTCAAATCAAAGCAGATTGTGATATTTCATTGAGACTTTGCTCATTCCAATGGATCAGAATTGAAAATGATAGGGAAAAATGTTTTATGAAATTATATCTTATTAAGATGCTCTAGAACAGTGAAATTTCTTTGAATCATTACTACTTATGGGCAGGGCCATCTTTAGACAAAAATGTATCCATTGGAATGCCATCTTTGTGTCACAAAACATCCTTTTTCCAGGTGTATATTCCACTGATGACATACTCCTCTAACACCTTGTGGTTCAGGGCCAACAAGTTGCACACTGAAATCCCTAACACAAGTCTATCTTTTCGGGGAAATATCCCACAATTCAGAATGATTAATCTCACTCCCACTTACTCATCAAAACTCTCATTTCATCAATAAATCTATTCAATTTGTGATAAAATAATGAGATGAAGTAATACTCAATAACATTTTAGTTTGACAACATAGTTTATTGCTAATATTCCCAGGAGTATTAGCATTTAAATGTACCTGTTAACATAACAAGTTTCTAATGATGAAATGTCAGGCATCAGTAACTGACTAGTGGGGAACATATAAGGAAGGGAAAATAATAACTCAGATTTATACAGTGCTTATGATTTACAAAAACTTTTTCTTTAAACAAAAATGAGTAGTATGTAATACAAGCATAATTCTCCCTATTTTAGAAATGAATACAATAAATCTCTGAGAGGACTTGCTTAGGATCATAAAGCAATTAACAGCTTGAGGTGGAAATTGAACCCAGTTTTTCTGATACCAAGTTCAGCACTCTTTTCATTATCCTAAGGTGACTGCTTGCATCCCCTTGCATCACATATTTATCCAAGCATACCCAAACTGGATTAGGCTAATCTTGCTTGTAGAGATATTTGTATAGGAAAAAAAAGTAAATATTCCACTGTTCCTGCATACTTAATAGTAATCTCTCTGTTTAAGTATATTTTTTCCATGTAAATCCATCCAAGAGGAATAACAACATATGTAATTTAATATAATGTGTATATGTGTTTATTCACTTATCTAATAATATGATACTACTTCTAAGAATCTACTACTAAAATGCTATATTGCAGTTAGTTTCCAAGGGCCTCCTCCCCCCCAAAAAAATAAAGAATATGGCTCTTACTTTAATGACTTTACAATAAAGAGCCATTACTAGGGAGTAATTCACACAACAGATGCTGTGAAGATATCTGCTGATTCTGTATGTTGATGGTTAACTCCACTGCAACAGAGCTTCAAGTCTATAGTCAAGAGAACATAAGTTCTCCCTAAGCAATGCCTAATGTGAACAGCAAAGCTGTAAATTCTAGCTAATGGGAAACAACATGTCTGCTATATTCCAACTCTCTAACAATATTTGTTTGTGATGTTAGTATGTAGCAGAAGAAAAAAAAAGCAAAAACAGAGCAATATCCATTTTTCTAGCCCACATTCACATATTCAGATTGGGGATAATAATCAAGTGCTTTTCAGTTATACCAAGTAAATAAGTTAAATGGTCCCTCTGCTTGTTCATTAAACTTCCATGGTATATTCATCAATTACCCAACAGCTCAAATAAAACAGAGGTGAATTAACTTTGTGAAATCCATTGGAATAGCCAAAAGGAACATAAAGCATCAAAAGTATTTTCATTGGTTTAAAGTTCATCTCAAATACAATTAGCTTGAAGTCCAATTCTGAACTGTCAAGGGGAATATTTACAATAGCACTTTCAGATCATTATCATAGCATTCCAATGCAAATAGCCACAATTTAATTCATTATCACCAACATTATATCTTTATTTTGCCACCAACTGCTGCCTGACATTTCCCAGGCTACAGCAAGGAAATGCTAATTAGACCACAGTGCACTCCTACCCTTTCTTAACTTTCTAAAAAAATTGTTTTTCTCTTAACAGGACAGATGTGAAATAGACCTCTTCTTTCAGTCATCTGCTGTCTACTCTAATGCCCTCCAGCTAGGCCACGGTCCTCGGTCCTCACAATATTGGAACCTGGCAAGGGAAATCAATCCCTATGGATTTTTCTTTTCTATGTATTGCATCTAGAATGTTTAGACCTGGGTAATGAAATGACCCCTTCCTAATACCACCTACCCATCCTCATTTATGCAATCTAAAGTGATCTCTGGAGTGAAATAGTATAAGCATTAATATGCAAATGAACTGCCAAGAAAGTTCAGATTTGCATTTAGACTGGACAAAGGGGAAGGAAATGATTCTCTCATGCTGTTCTCTTGCATCATCACAATTTCACCAATTACTAATCCCTGGAATGATGCCAGAGGGGATTTACTCACAACATCCCATTCATGCTTAGATGAATTTGATTCAATTCAGTACAAAAAAAAAACCTTGCCTTTTCCCTCCTAACTCGAAGTTTAAAAGAGTTGTATAACCTCAACAGCTTCAGTAAGATATTTAATCTCTTCAAATGAAAGCAATTAGTAAGTACAAAATTGAAGATTCTCTGAATATTTTGGCAGAAGATTCAGAGATGGGGAGAAATTATAGATTCACTTCCCCTCTCATGTATGTGCTTTGGATATAAAAACATGGTTCCTCTGTGTAAAGGAATCATTTTTCTCATATTTTGCAATATGAATTATCTATTAGTATGATGAATTCCAGGTTCATTGAAAACAGTTAATAATTAAACATAATTAACAATCACAAACCAATTTAAGCTTTAAAGGAAGATTACAATTAGTCAGCCATACCTAATATGGTATTAAGAAATGGACAGCAGGAGGATGCAGGATCATTTCTATTCTCAACATAAATATGTTAGATTTAGGTTTGGTTTATGCAGAATTCTTTAAGTTTTTGGACCCCTTAAATGGAAATGCTTTAAAAAGACTCATGCAAAAGGATCTTTTCTTTAAAACAAAACAAACAATAAAAACTTCACAGTACATTTTTTTTCTTGAGACTCACATTAATCATCCAATTATTATTATATTTCATTTTAATGTCTAGAAATTTCAGACCCAAAAAAAAAAGCAGTGCTATCTGGCTTTTTTTTTAGATGTCCCACTAGGCTGGTGCTTTAAAATATAAAGGTCCTGCAGAAATTGACCATGCCCTGGGTTCTCTGACTAATAGCAGAATCAAGGTCCTTTTTATGTTTGCTACTGAATCCTTCTTCTCCCCATCCCATCTCAGCCAGCAAATAAAATTTCATAATAGCATTCCTCATCTCCAGTCTTTTGAACTAGCTTTTGGATCTAAGATCATTGTGTCTTTTAGTCCTGATGTCTTACTTTGATGTATTCGGTTTCAAAAAAAGATGAAGCCTAAAGTTCATCCTCAAAATGGGAATTTTGGCCCCCCTTCCATCCAAGTAAAGGAAAAATTTTTGTCTCTGTGGCACAAAACCACCTTTTCTAACTTTCAGATCTTAGGCAATGCACTGGACAAAAGAAAAAAAAGACCTTCGATACTTTATTTAGTGTCACCATGATTTCACCAAATAGACATAAAATATTCACTTCAGAAATGGGCAAACTGAAGGACTGGGAGTGCTGGAGCCAGAAGAATTAGAATTCAGCTAGTTTTTGTCATCTTTCAATTTAGAGTCAATCATCAACAATCTCTTTATCTCTATGTTATTATTGAGGCTAAATAGAATGTGTGGGTGCCTCTGAAAGGCTGAAGTCAGAAGAAAAGTTCTCAGTGCTAGTGTCCTACTATATGATACACCTCAGTTTTGGCAGAAGACCTCACCTGAGAACCAAAAGCCTATTAGCCACCCTTCTCTTTAACTCAAGAAGTCTGTGATTCATCAGAATCCATTAGATCCATCAGTGTCTCAAACACTAGGCAAGTAACTTAAACATTTTCTCCCTCAGTTTTCTCATTTATACAGTGGGAATAAAAACAGTAGTTATCTCAGGATTATTGTGAGAATGAAATGATTTAATATTAAAGCTCTTTGAGGGCATGGGCTGTTTTATACTTTTCTCTTCATCTCCAGCACTTACCACATTTCCTGGCACTTAGGAAGCACTTAATAAATGTGTGTTCATTATTGATTGATTGACTGACTTTGGACAAGACATTTAACTTTTGTGGACTTCATTTCATCATCCATTAATTGAGGGCACTGGACTGGAAAGCTTCTGATGTCCTTTTCTTCTATCAGTGTTAGATCCAATGAAAAGGAAAGAAATCTTCCTATGTCAGAGTAAAAAGTGCTTCCTCTCCCTCTCTCTCTCTGTGTCTCTCTCTCTGTCTGTGTCTCTGTCTGTCTCTCTCTCTCTGTCTCTCTCACTGTCTCCCTCTCTGTCTGTCTGTCTCTGTCTCTGTCTCTGTCTCTGTCTCTCTCTCTCTTTCTCACACACACACACACACACACACACACACACACACACACACACATTTTTTCTACCCTAATCTTCTTCAGCAATTTCAATCTTCAGTTTTTCCCCTTCTGTCTTCAAACATGTCCAATTTTCTCCATCTTAGAAAGAACTTTGTTAAACCTGAGTGCCATTGTGTTTAATTCCATTTATTTTATGTTTACTGGCAATACTCACAAAGGAATGGTCTCTAGATACAATCTTCATTTCCTTACTGTCTAATATCTGGCAGAGTCCAAAACCTCCATCCTCCAGGATTATAATCAGAAGTGAGTTCTAACCAATATTTTCTGATAACTTCCTCCTCACCAAATTGAATAGAGTTTCTTACATTTTGATTCCCTAACCAAAACAAACAAATAATAAATGTTTGTGGAATTGGGATAATCATTTTGAAGCTTAAAACACTGGATTTTACACCGTTGATGACTTGAAATTCTTGCCCCTGTTGAATCAGGAATCTAGCCCTCTATTGATTGTCTCATTTGTTATACACACACACACACACACACACATACACACACATATACACACACATATGTGTGTGTATATATCTTATTTGTACATAATTGTTTTCATGTTTTCTTCCCCATTTGATTGAGAGCTTCTTGAAAGCAGAAGCTGTTTTTGCCTTTCCTTGCATCCCCAGTACTTAGGACAGCACCTACTACATAGTAGATGCTTAATAAATATGCTTAACTGGTATTTGTGCTTCTGGAGAGCTTGACATTACTGCAAACAGATATGGGTAGACAATGCTAGCAGGAATGACTATGAACAAATTATCTCTTCCATTGGAAACTTTGCTATCTTGAGACAAAAAGAAAAAGAAAATACTATTCAATTTGATGAAACCACCTATCCACTATAATGTATAACTTTTTCTCAATTAGAAAGCTTACCTATTGAACCTCAGTGTCTCTATTTTGTATATTCTTTCATTCATCTTCTACTTTTGCATACCTTCATCAGTCTCTTAACTTTTTATCTCCCTCTCCCATCTAAATTTGCACCACTCTCATTTTTTAATTTGACTTCTCAAGAGAATATAACAAATTCTTTCTTGCTTTAACTAGGGAAGGAATTTCTTTTTACTAAAACTGCATATGTTGGAAATTTGTCCTTCCTTTCAGCTGTAATTGATAAATTCTTAATAAAGCTGCCAAATCACAGTACTAGATCATTCCTTTAATGTTCCTTTTGTAATATGTGATTCAGGTTCTCTTTCTATGCTTCATCTCTTGACTCTCATTCATTGGTTTCTTTTCCTTCTCTAGGCTCCCTGGTTATTTACTCTTGAGACTCAAAGTTGGCTATTTTTTTCTTCCTGTGTACTCTCACCCTATTAAGAATGATTCTTTGCAAAGGATCAAGTTGAATAGTTTCAACTATTATCTTTATGTAGATAATTTCTAAATCTTCATCTTTAGTTTTCTGATCTACATCTGAGTAATAATTCTATATTTCCAGGTATACTTCCATTGATTTATTCCTATGTTTCATAATATATATTCAGTCAACAAATGGTTATAAATATTAGACTCTAAGTTCCTTGGAGGAAGTGAACATCTCTTATTTAGCTTTTTTACCCAGTCATATCCCTCTTCCTATAGCCATTTGGCCTATATTAACATCTGGACTTACAAATATTTCATGCTTAATTACTGCTTGATGAATTGAAATCCTATAAAATGTCATTCTGAAACATTTCTCATAACTGTTCTCCTGTTTCCTTTTTGTATTACCATTTTCCTTTCCCAGGTCCTGTTCCCCATACAAATGATAACCAGTAAAGAAGTAAGATGTAAGGGCCATTTCATTTAGAATAGGTATTATTTTTCAAAATGGTAAATACAGCATGTTCTCATTGAATATATAAGCTTCTGTGTTGATAAATTATACAACCCACTTGAAACATTGCTTAGAGATCATGTTTACTTTTATGTATGAGGAAAGCAGGATCCAGAGAAGGTCATGGTCAAATATGTACAAAGTAGCAGAGCCAGGATTCAAACTTGATCCTCCAACTGTTTTCATAGTATCACAATGTAACCACAAAATGCAGAATTGAAGGGCAAAAATTACTCACGTATTGATATTGATTGATATGAATTGATATGATGGTAGACATATATTTATCATCAACATTATTTTGCATGTACGTTAGCTACTCCCTTAAAGATGAATTTTTAAAAATCTTAAATAAGATTCTCTCTTCATCTAGCATGTAACTGGACAACCTACCCTTGAAAAACATAATGGGTTTTCAGGTAACACAAGCTCATTTTAATATTAGCTTAGAGAAAGCGGATAGAGTGCTGGGCCTGAAGTCAGGAAGACTTATCTCCCTGTGTTCAAATTCAGCCTCAGAAACTTACTAGTTGTGTTACTCTGGGCAAGTCACTTAATCCTATTTGCCTCAGTTTTCTCATTTGTAAAATGACCTGGAGAAGAAAATGAAAAACCATTCTGGTATCTCTGCCAATAAATTCCAAAATATGATCACAAAGGGTTGGAAATTACTGAAATGAATGAACAACAATAATAAAGAAAGCATAATTGTAATGGTACAAGTGTTTTAAAGCATTCAATATGTTTCTTTTTTTATTTGACCAAACTGTATTTCTTTTTGAATAACAAACATTTGTTTTCTCTACTTTCTATCCCTTCCTGTGGAGTGGGGAACACAAGCCTCATAACAAATATGTATAGTTATGCAAAATAAATTCTTACATTGGCCATGTCAAAAAAAAATCCTCTTGAATCTATCACCTCTCTCTTAGAAAGTGGATAACACAATTTATCATCAGTCCTTCTGGAGGTGTGCTTGGTCATTCATTGTTCTTAAGTCTTTCAAAGTTGTTCCCAAAATAATGGTTTCCAAAAGCAAATCCAAAAACCTGAGATTTAAAGGTGGAACAAGAGACATTAAAACATCAACTAGCCCAACCCCCTCATTGTACAGATGAGAAGTTAAATGGCATTCCAAATCACATGGATGATAATTAGGTACAAAGAGCATTAGATTTGAAGTTAGAGGATTTAATTTGATCCTAGCTCTGCCATTTAATACTGCATCACTTTGGAAAAGTCATTTATTGTTCCTTTCATTTTTCATTACCTGTAATATGAGGGGTTAGGATTAGATGACCTATAAAACTCTCTCCAGCTCTATATATGTGATCTTAAGTATTAGAATCAAGATTTGCAAGCACATCCTCTGATTCTAGAGTTAGAACTTCACCATACTCCATTGAGTGAATGGATAAATGAATAAAAATAATTTATGGAGTTATCAAAATTCATTTATTAAGCACCCACTCCGTGTGTTGCCACTCTTAAGATTCTTGGGTTAATCTACCTTTAGGTAACAGTTGTTCAATATTTGATGTTTATGATGGTAAGGAATGTTAGCCCCTTCTCTATAGTCATTGACCTTGATAATGATTGCTGTGGAATTTGAGGTAGAAACAGAGATGGTACCCTGAGGTGTACTGCTCTTCAAAAGGCCATATGTATCCATTGTCCTGGACTATCACTTGCATTGTAATCTTAAGGGAAGAGGTGGTTATAATTTGATTTGCTTGGTACTCCTGTCTCTTTTTTAGGATGTCTTACTATTTTGAATATTGTAGTTTGGGATTATGTATACCACTACATTAGGAGGAATAACTGTGAATATTTTGAATTGACTCTCTCTGTCTGTCTGTCTCTCTCTCAGCATGATGCATTATTTAAAATGAATCATTCTATACATGATACTTTTAATCAGTTTTTTTTTATATTTCAATAATAACTGCGAGCTCTTTTATGGATTCAAATGTAATCTACAGAGAAGTTAGAATTATAAAATTTTAACTCATTCATTACCAAAGTAACTTATAATGTGATGAGAAGAAACATTGTTTAGGATGCTTTCAACTACTTTTAGTCTATTTCTGTTCCAACAGTAATGGATACATTGACCAAAGCTCTTGTTTCTCTACATCTAAGTACCTCTGGCATTTAGATAATTTTAAGAAGCCACTGGAATCTTAGCTATCAATACAGTCTTTTAGAAAGATAACCAGGTACCTTTTTTTTTCTTATCCAGAAATATAACCCTAGCATAACAGCAATGAATGGGAAGATGTTGTGAAAGACAAAAAGTCTTAAAGCATTAAAAAGTCAAGGCTGAGTGTTAGTGTTTAGTTGGGTATTTGCCTGAGAAAGGAAGAATTTTGGCAATGGTGATCTAAGATTCTGGATACTGAATGTTTTTGTTCCTCAAGTTCCAGGGCTTATTTTTCAGTAAATCCTATTTTTTTGTGATGGCAATAATTATGATAACACTCCTGGTAATAGTACATGGGAAGGCTCCTTGGCAGGACAGCCCATGAATATTGAACACCTGCCACAATTTGATACTTTGGACAGAAATCTCTTATCCCAAAACAAGGAGAATATTTTAAAGAGAAGCCCATTCATCATAAGTGAGTTGGATTCAAATACATCCTCTGCCATATGGTACAACTTCCTCATTTTACAGATGAAGCAGAAAATTGATGCCTAGAGAGAAATCCAAATCTTTCCTTCCTTCTCTTCATTACCCTCCCTGTATGCTGAGAAGGCAAGCAGTTTGATATAGGTTATACATGTGCAGTCATACAAAAAAAATCCACATTAGTCATGTTGTGAAAGGAAACAGATCAAAATAACAAAATAAAACAAGAAAAAGAAATATAAAGAAAAAGTATGCTTCAATCTGCATTCAGACTCTATCAGTTCTTTCTCTGGAGATGAATAACATTCTTTATCATAAATCCTTTAGAATTATCTTGGATCATTGTATTACTGAGCATAGCTAAGTCATTCACAATTGATCATACTACAATATTGCTATTACTGTGTCCAATGTTCTCCTGGTTCTGCTAGTTTAACATTGCATCAGTTTGCGCAAGTCTTTCTAGATTTTTCTGAGAAATTTTGCTTGTCATTTTGTATAGTAAAATAGTATTCTATCACAATCGTGTATATCTTGTCAGCCATTCCCCAACTGATGGACATCTCCTCGATACCCTTTCTTTGCAAAAAGTAAAAGAGCTGCTATAAATATTTTTGTACATATAGATACTTTACTTTAAAAATAATTCTTTGGGATATACACCTAGTAGTGGAATTATTAGTCAAAGGGTATGGATGGTCTTATACTCTTTGGGCATGGTTCTAAATTGTTCTACAGAATGGTTGAATCAGTATACAACTTCACCAAGAGGATATTAGTGTCTCATCCCACATCCATTCTAACATTTATTATTTTCCATTTCTGTCATATTAGCCAATTTGAAAGGTGTGGGGTGGAAACTCAGAGTTGTTTTAATTTGCAATTCTTTATTCAATAATAATTTAGAGCACTTTTTTTCATGATTATTGATAGCTTTGGTTACTTTTTCTGAAAACTGTCTGTTCATATCCTCTGACATTGCATCAATTGAGGAATTGCTTTTAATTTTACAAATTTGACTCAGTTCTCTCTATATATGGGAATGAGGTCTTTATCAGAGTAACTTGCTGAAATTTTTTGTCACAGTTACTATTACCGCCTATCCCTCTATCCTGTTTCGCACCTGTTTCTCCCACTTTCTTTCTCCCTTCACCCTGTCTATTCTCAAAAGTGTTTTGCTTCTGTCCTTTACCTACCTCAATCCATCCTCTCTTCTATTTCCCTATTCTACCCTTCTTTTATCCCCTTTCCCTACTAATTTCCTGTAGGATAAAATAGATTTCTATGCCCAACTAAGTATGCATTTTATTCCCATTTTGAACCAATCTTGATGAGAGTAAGGTTCACTCACTACCCCCCCAAACTTTTCCCATTTTCCCCTCCACTGTAAAGGCTCTTTTTAATCTCTTTTATGTCAGATAATTTACTCCCATTCTACCTTTCCCTTTCCTCTCCTCCCAGTGCATTATTTTTTCTCACCTCTTAATTTTATTTTATTTTCAGATAATCATCTCATCCTATTCAATTCACATCTGTGCCCTCTGTCTATGTATATTTTTGAACTGCCCTAGTAGTGAGAAAGGTTTTAGGATTTATAGGTATTTTCCTATGTAGGAATATAAACAGTTTAATCTTATTAAATCCCTTATGATTTCTCTATACTGTTTATCTTTTTATGCTTCTCTTGAGTTTTGTATTTGAAAGGCAAAATTTCTATACATCTCTGACCTTTTCATCTGGAATGTTTAAAATGTTCAGTTTCATTGAGTGTCCATTTTTCCCCTGAAGGATTATACTCAGTTTTGCTGGGTAGGGGATTCTTGGTTGCAATCCTAGCTCCTTTGCCTTCCAGAATGTCATATCCTAGGCCTCTGAACCTTTAATGTAGAAACTGCAAAATCCTGTGTTATTCTGACTGTAGCTCCATGGTATTTGAATTGTTTATTTCTGGTTGCTTGAAATATTTTCTCCTTGACCTGGAAGCTGGGAATTTTCCTTCTGGGATCTCTTTCAGGAGGTGATCAGTGGATTCTTTTAATTTCTATTTTATCTTCTGGTTCTAGAATATCAGGGCCATTTTCCATGATATTTTTTTTAAGATGATGTCTAGGCTCTTTTTTCATCATGGCTTTCAAGTAATCCAATAATTCTTAAATTAGCTGGCATTTTCCAGGTCAATTTTTTTGTTGTTTTGTTTTGCTTTATTTTGTTTTTTCCCAATGAGATATTTCATATTTTCTTCTATCTTTTCATTCTTTTGATTTTTTTTTATTGTTTTTTAGTGTCTCATAAAATCATTAGCTTCCTTTTGCCCAATTCTAGTTTGTAAATAATAATTTTCTTCAGTGAGCTTTTGTACCTCTTTTTCCTTCTGGCCAATTATATTTTTAAGTTCTTTTCTTCAGTGATTTTTTGTATCTCTCTTTTCCTATTTAACCAATTGTGCTTTTTAAGGCATTCTTCTCTCCACTGGATTTTTGAACCTCTTTTTACCATTTGGCCTCATCTGTTTTTTAAGATGTTGTTTTCTTCAGGATTTGTGTGTGTGTGTCTCCTTTACCAAGCAGTTGACTCTTTTCATGATTTTCTTACATCACTCTCATTTTTCTTTCAAAGTTTTCCTCTGTCACTCTTATCTCTTTCTTTACCTCTTTCAGGAATTCTTGATAACCTTGTACCAAATTTGCATTTTTCTTTTAGGCTTTAGTTGTAATTGTTTTCACATTATTGTCTTCTCATGAGTTTGTACTTGCCATGTCTTGCCATGTACTGCCACAAGTAGCTTTTCATAGTCAGTTTTGTGTGTGTGTGTGTGTGTGTGTGTGTGTCTGTGTGTGTTTAATCATTTTGTCAGACTTTATATTGACTTTGCACTTTATGTTAAAGTTGGGCTCTGCTCACCTTGAGTTATGGAGGCATTGTGCCAAGCTTTAGGCTTTTTTCAATCTGCTGTTTTCAGAGTTAGTTCCAAGGGTCTGCATGTTTTCAGTGTCTTCAAAGTGGTGTGATCTAGGAAATGTGGTCACTGCTCTCTTGGTCTTGGTCTGGTCTGACCTGTATTAAGGGACCCTGCTTCCCTGCTGCTTTAAGTACTAGTGTTCCTCTTGGCCTGGAACTGAGGCTAGGGTCCCTGTTCCCATGTGACCAGATGAGAAGCACTCCTCCCCATCCCAGAACTGAAACCCAGAACTACTTATGGACAATAAGGTTGTCAATCAGGGCCAGGTGCACCCAGTGCAAGCAAATGGTGCCCTGTGATATCTCTCTGATCAGTTGCCTGAACCCCTTACTATCTCTTACTATCTCTGGGCTAAGAGCTCCCACTGCTGCTGTTGTAACTATTTTAGGGGCCTCCAAAGCCCAGCAGTGATGCTTCTGCCATTCTCCAGACTTGCTCCACTCTGATGTTATAGATCTCTCCTGCAGATCTTGTAAGTTTTCTTAGGCTGGACAAATGTCTCCCTCTGACCTTTCTTTGGTTCTGCTACTCCAAAATTTGATTTCAGGCTTTATTTTTAAGTTCTTTAGAGAGGAATGTTAGGAGAGTTCAGCTCAGTCCCGGCCCATACTTCCACCTTGATTCCGCTCCCCTCACTGCACCGCATTGATATCGTGATCTTGCTCCTTTATAATGTCCACAATCTATAATAGTGCTCTGACACATCCACCTCGGCTGATTGAAGCTTTCCCTTCAGCCATAAGGTTTTCCAGAGGCAAGTTGGACTGGCAGATGCCCCTATTTTTGGTATCTCTGCCAGAATCCTGATATCTCTAGGCCTATAAAAATTCAGTTCTTATGGATTATATGTAACTGTATAACAAAGTGATAAGTGATGATTGGCAGGGCATAATGATCAAAATGAGTAGCAGACTAAATGTCAAATTCCTATAGATAACTTGAGTTCCCTATTGGTAAAAAAAAAAAAAAGGAAGTTCAAGATTGATCCGTAATTATCACCAAATAAACCAAGACTAATTAAAATCATTTATTTTAAAATGCCAAATATTATAACCTTAGAGCATAACTCATGTAGATATTCTGTTTTATATTCTGTTTTACATGTTAAGAGATACTTCCCTCAAAGAATTTATGTGATATAGGTAGTGATACTATTATCATCTATTCCTTAGCTGAAAAATAAAGGTTCAGAGTGCCTTAATTAGGGTTACACAGCTAGTATCAGCCAGAATTTGAACTACAATTTGGAAATTACTCCAAAACCAGTGCTCTTTATCATTCACTATCCCATGTAGTCTCTATGCATGATCCATCATCATGCATACTCTGTAGCAAAATATCATGTCATGAACGTTGGATTTATATAGCTGTACAGATGACAGGATGTTAACAGATTCTATGAATACAGAGTAGTGATTTCTCAGTTCAGCTTCTCTCAGAGCCTTTTATCTGACACACCCATGTCACAAAGTGTACCTAAGGAAGGGTACTAACTTCACTATGCTTGAGACCCCACTGAGGCAACTGGAAAAAATAATTTCAGCTAAATAGCCCAGAAACCTGAACCTCTTCCCAACTATAAGCAAACTGGCCATGAGCAATCCAAAGAAGGTTTTATCAAAAGAAAAAGGGGGGGGGGGGGACACAGTATTGTATGTTCCTAAGACTGAATTATTCATTTTAATTTCCTAAAGATTATAGTCACAGGTTTTTCAACATATTATGCTAGTAGCAAACACTGACATCATGTTTTAAGACTTACAAAACACTTTGTTCACAGCACTGCTGAAAGGGACATCTAAGCATCATTATCTACATTTTGTAGATAACACACTGAGGCTCAGAGAGGGTAAGGCTTGTTTCAGGATAACACTCCCAATCACCATCAGTCTCACAGTCCTGAGTGCTGATTTTTCCTCTACGTGACATATGATACCAAAGTGATAATCTCATATTGGAGTTTTCCTTAAAACTGCATCAGGGGCACATAATGATACTTCTATAAGCTATTATCTGTGATATTTCAACCTAATTGCTAGTTGTCTAGAATTTAGACCTGTAAGTGACAATATTTTTGTCAAAACATGGCCCTCATTTTGCATAAGAGCCAACTGAGAAAACCTAAGGCAAATGACCTGTCAAGGTAATTAAATTTTAGAATCAGGGTCCAAATCTAGGTTGTCTGACTCCAATATTATGCCTCTTTTCACTCTATCATGATACCTTGACTATCTATAATCCCACTACTAATCTATTCTGGATATGCTAGTTTCACCTTATATTCAATATATCAAACCTATTCCCTTCTTCCCTATTCCAAAACCAACTCTCACTCCCATTACATTATCTTTCTTTCTCTTAATACCAACTAGGCACTTAAGCTCAGAATTGCAAAATCCTCTTTGACATTTCCTTCTCCCTCCTTCATAGGTATTTATCATGATCATTTTTTATAATGTCTCTCATTCTTTCTTTCTATCTCTATTCCCACTGCCCTATCCTAGTCCAGGCTCTCATCTCCTCAATGCTGTAACATAGAAGCAATTTCCTACTTGACCTTCCTGAAGGAAGAAGCTTTATTAAATTGAGTGGGCTTTGATCCTTATAATCCATCTTGCATATTATAATAGTTTTCAGAAAACATCAAGGCCATCATTGTGTCCCTTTATGTCCACCATGTTCATGATGCCTTTGTATAAGGGGAAAAAATTACATTAGAAAGAGTAAAAATTGTATTGTAGTAAGGGTAACAATGAAGAAAGAGGATATATTTCATAACTATTATAACAGTATTGAATTCCTTATAATTTTATGTATTTTTATGGATTCAGTATTCTAAAAAGGAGTTCAAAAGATATTCTTGTCAGAATAGTCACTTATCAAACTGCCAAAGGAGTTCAGTATGCAAAAACAGTTAAGAACCCCTGTTCTACTGCTTTATGAAAGTATTTTACAATTGGACAGAATTTGGGGCCCATTAATGTTTAAAAATATAATTCCTAGGAAGCAATGTATAATTTTAAAGTGATTTGAACCTTTCATTGTGTTGTCTCCTTTCTAATTCTCCATATGTATTTGCTGTTTCTATGGAGTACAATTATGTAGGCAGTATGGTAAAATGAACAATGCATGGCACTAGGAACCTGGTTACCCGGTCTTTCATTTTAACTGTCACTAGCTAGCACTGTGACTGGGTAAATCACCAGACTTTTATAGTTCTAAAGAGTAAAATAAGAATATTCAACTAGATTACCACTGAATTCTCTTCTCTTTTTTTTTTTTAATATTCTCTTACTTTATGCCCTGAGATATGGATTTATTAATGTCAGGGTATCACTTTCTTCCCTTGGTTCTAGTTCCTTGAAAATAGATTTAAATCTCTTGGTCTTCTTGACAGTTTGACTAGCCTAGTCTTAGGTCAAAGTTTGCCAATGGCTACATCCCTAATTAATCATAACATCTCAGAACAGCTGACTAATTCCTGCTAGAATGAGTCTTGCCAGACACTGATTAATGGTTCCTAATTATGCATTTCTTCTATCCAAGAAACATAGATTTTCTTGAGACAAAATCCAGTTGAGAGAGGATAAAGGGCCATCATACAGTCACTCACTGAATAATGCTGAATTGAATTCCCAGAATGTTTTAAGAACTACCTAAGATATTACATTTACCTTGCTATGCCTAAACAATTGCATTCCTTCCCTGCTATGGAAATTTGACCTAGCTACTACGCAGAGACAAGAAACTAGCTCAAAATAAGATCATAAGCATTAGGGTTTTCATAAGTAGGAGGCAGCTATGTGGCACAGTGGATAAAGTGCCAGCCTCGAGTCAGGAAGACTCATCTTGAGTTTAAATCTGACCTCAGACACTTACTGGCTCTATGACCCTGGACAAATCACTTAATTCTGTGTGCCTCAGTTTCCTCATCTACAAAATGAGTTGGAGAAGGAAATGGCAAATCACTTCATTATCTTTGCCAAGAATATCCTAAATGCAATCACAACGAGCTGCACATGACTGAAATGACTGAACCACAACAACAACCATTAGTTCTCTGAGAATCAGCTGCCTTTAATAGGGAAGAGTTAACAAATTAGAAAACACTTCAATTACATTTTCAATGCTACTTCCATCCCCATTTTGTCATTCTCAGCTTTCTTAGTCCCAGAATCTTTGACAACCAGATCTACCCCTTATTTGGGGGGTTGGCATAGGTTTGGCCTCCTGGATTTCATCTTTGTTATATATCAAAAGTCTGCATGTCTGCAAAGGAAGACATTTCTCTCCTATTAGCTGCTTATTAGTGACTATATCATGTTGAATGTCTTTCCAGGGACTTTTGACTATATCACAAGATAATATTTTTTTCTACATTTTAATATACCAGCATCATTACCTCTAGATAATCCTTTTATCTTGTACATACAAAGTTAACTACATAAAAGGCTAGGTTAGGAGGCTTTCTTAGCTCAGGCTGATTAGACTCCATCTTTGGTATTGTGTTCAGTTTTGGGTACTTAGCAAAATAGAGTACATTGAATAAAAACAATCAGAATCTGGAGTGGACCAAAAAAAGGAGAATATTGGAATTGAGTTAAGAATGTTGGTTAGAGAACCAAAGACTTCATGATGGGGACAGAGGGAGGGTATTATAATTTTTAATATAATACATTGTTGTCAAACTCAAATAGAAATAGGAAAATGTACTAAAAAAATCTGTAAGGATCTGTGAGGCCCACATATTTACTTAGAAAACCATATATTAACATAATTTATTGTCTATTATTTTTATTTTGTTAAATATTTCCTGATTCTGAACCACTCAAGGGGTAGTTCTTTTATTTCTTTAAAAAAAGTTTATTGTTGATCTGTTTTAAAATTGTTTTCTTTTTAAATGTTGATATAAAAATTCTCTCCCTACATCCTGCCACTCCCCCACTTACTGAGAAGGCAAGCAAGCAATAAGATATCAATTATACATGTGAAATCAGGATAAACATATTTCTATATTAACCATATTGTGCAAAGAAAAGCAAGAAAAAATTAAAAAGTGTGAAAACTATATATAAATTCACTCTCAGAGTGCATTAGTTCTTTCTCTGGCAGTGGATAGTATTTTTAATCATGAGTTCTTTGGAATTTTCTTGCATCACTGTATTAATTAGAGTGGCTATCTTTCACAGTGGATCATCATTACAATGTAATCGTTCCTATTTACAATGATCTCTTGCTTCTGTTCACTTCACTTTCTATCAGTTCATGTATCTTCCTTTTTTTTTTTTTTCTGGAGCCATATACATAGTCATTTCTTATAGCACAATAGAACTCCATCACAATCACATCCCACAACTTGTTCTGCAATTCCCCAGTAGATGGGCATCATCTCAATTTCTAATTCTTTGCAACTACAAAAAGTTGCTATAAATATTTTCATATGTGTAAGCCCTTTTCCCTTTTCTTCACCATCTTTGGGGTACAGACTTAGTGGTACTGCTGGGCCAAATGATATGCACAGTTTTATAGCCCTTCAGACATAGTTTCCAATTCTTCTCTAGGATAGTTGGATCAGTTCTGAACTCGACTGACAATTCATTATTGTACTTATTTTCCCAAATGCCTTCCAGCATTCCAGTTGTTTTAATTTGCATTTCTCTAATCAAAAGTGATTTAGAGAATTTTTTTTCATATCACCGTATATACTTTTGATGTCTTCTTCTGAAATGTGCCAATTTATATTCCTTGACAATTTATGAAATGGGAAATTGCTTTTATTTATAAATTTTACTCAGTTCACTATATATTTGAGAAAAGATGTTTTTTTAATCAGAAAATTGCTGTAATATGTTTTGATATTACTTCACTATCTTTGGTACCTTTGATCAAAATATAGTTTCCCTGACTATCTCTTTTAATTAGGTCTATTTTTGACTTTACTTTGTCTGAGATGATGATTGCTAATTCTGCCTTTTTACTTCAGGTGAAACATAACAGATTCTTTTAATTTTAACTTTGTATATGTTTCTTTCATTTCAAGTGTGTCTCTTGTAAATAACATGTAGTTGGATTCTGGTTTCTAATCCATTTTGCTTTTCCCTTTCATTTTATGGGTGAGTTCATCTCATTTATATCTGAAATTATGATTATCGTGTATTTCCCTGCATCTTATTTTCTTCTGTTTATCTCTCTCTCTCTCTCTCTCTCTCTCTCTCTCTCTCTCTCTCTCTCTCTCTCATCCTATCCCTTCTCAAAAGATAGTTTTGGTTTTGACTACTGCTCCCCTTAATCTTCCCCTCCCTTTTATCATCCACCACCCCCTTCTCTTATACCCTTCCTCTCTTATTTGTGTACTTGGTAAGATATACATTTTATACTCAAATGAAGATAGATGGATGGATGGATGTGTATATATGTACACACACACACACACACACACACATATTTGTGAGTGTGCACACATAGGTATATGCATATGTGTGTCTGTGTGCGTATAAATTCTTCCTCTTTGAATCAACTAAGATGAGACTGAAGTGCAAGCATTATCTAACATTTGCACATAAATTTTCCTTACCACTATAAAAGTTCTTCATGGTGTGGCTCTTTTACATAAGCTAATTTTCCCTGTTCTTCCTCTTCCTCCTTCTAGAGCATTGCTCTTTCTTACTTGTGCATTCTTTATTTTAGAGATGATCTCAGCATACTCAACTCACATCCGTGTCTTCTGTCTATATAAAGTCCTTCTAACTGTCCTAATAATGATAAAGGTCTTAGGACTTAGATGCATAATATTCCCATATAAGAATATTAACAGCTCAACTCCATTGAATCCCATATGATTACACTTTCATGTTCCATGTTTTATACTTCTCAAATCTTCTGTTTGAATGTCAAATTTTCTATTCAGCTCTGGTCTTTTCATCAGGAATACTTGAAAGTCTTCTATGTCATTAAATATCTGTTTTTCCTCCGAAAGATTATACTACATTTTGCTGGTATTTTCTTGGTTGTAATCCTACTTCCTTCCCCTATGGAATATAATATTCTATGCCCTCTACTTCTTTAATGTGGAATCCACCAAATTTTGCGTGATTGCCCCTGTGGCTATAAAATACCTTAAATATTTCTTTCCCAAAACTTGCAATATTTTCTCCTTGAGCTGGGAGTTCTAGAATTTGGTTATAATATTCTTGGGCATTTTCATTTTGGGATATCTTTCATGAGGTGATTGATGGACTTTCTGAATTTCTATTTTATTTTCTGGATCTAAGATATCAAGGCGTTTTCCTCAACCATATCTTGAAATGTGGTGTTTAGACTTTCTTTGATCATGGCTTTCTTGTATTTCAATAATTCTTAAATTATTTTTCTTCAATTTCTTTTCTAGGCCAGTTGTTGTTTTTCTTTTCTTCAATGAGACATTTCACATTTTCTTTTATTTTTTTAATTTTTGACTTGGTATTGTTGTTTCTTGATATCTCATGGGTTCACTAGCTTCCAGTTACCAATACCAATCTTTAAGGAATTGTTTTCTTCATTGAACTTTTGTACCTCTGTTTTTCATTTGGATAATTCTGCATTTAAAGGAGATATTTTCTTCATTGAATTTTTGTGCCTCTTTTATCACCAGGTAAATAATTCTATTTTAAGTTGTTATTTTATTCAGCATGGTTTTTCTTTTGCCTCTTACCAAACTGCTAATTTTTATTGCATGATTTTTTCATCACTCATATCTTTTCCCAACATTTCTTCTACCCCTCATCTTTTTCTTTAATTCCTCCAAGAATTCTTGTTTGGCTTTTGTCCAATTAGCATTTTTTCTTTGAGGTTTTGTTTGTAGCTCTTTTAACATTGTTTTCTTCTTCAGAGTTTGTGTCTTGGTATTTGTCACCACTATAATAACTTTTTATGGTCAGGTTCTTTTTTTGGTGTTTGCTCATTTTTTTCAGACTATTTCTTGACTTTGAACTTTATGTTACAGTTGGGCTCTGCTAACCTGGGGTGGGGAGACATAGTGCCAAGCTTTAGCCTGTTTTGTACAGATGTTTTCAGAGATAGTTCTGAGGTCCTGAAAATTTTCTTTGCTTCCAAGGTGGTGTCATGCAGAGAGATGTTTTGTCCATGCTCTCCTGGTCTCTACTGTATTTTGGTCTTTACCAAGGAAAGGTCCCAGCTCCTCTGCAGTTACAAGTGCTAATGCACCTTTCTGCATTGGAATTTTGAACAAAGTTTCTCCTCTATTCTGACTTGCAACAATTCTTCTCTGTGCTTTAACAGAGACACAGTGTTGTACATAGACAACTGAGATGTCAACCAGTGTTAGGTTCTACTTCCAGTGCAAGAAAATGGTCCTCTATTATCTCTTTCCGACAAGCTGTCTGACCCCCTTACCTCTCTGGGCAGAGAGCTCTCAAAACTACTGCTGCCACTGTCCAGTCGCCTCCAAGGCCTGCTGCTGGTGCTGCTGCCCTGTGTGTTTTTTGCCAGCTACCACTCCAGTGTCACAGATCTTTTCTGCTGCCCTCCTAAGTTGTGTTAGGCTATAAAAATGTATTACCCTGACTTTTCTTTTTTTTTTTTGGCTCTGCAACTCCAAAATTCAATTTAAGGCATTACTTTAAAATTATTTGGAGGGGAATGTTGGGAGAGTTTGGCTGGGTTGCAGCTTCTAGTCTACCACCTTCACACCTTACCTTCAGGAATGTTAAAGAAGGAAAACCTATTAAAATGCAATTGTGACTTAATTATGTTTCAAATTCCTTCCAATTCTGAGATCATGTCATTCTACAAATGTTTATGAATGTGATTTTTTTCTTTGAATATGATACTGCAAAGTAGTACTATACCTATCCTAACACATAACTTCTCCTCCTTAATGACAAAGGGCAGAGAAAAATCAAGAAGGAGAAGAGAAATCAATTCAACAAATTTGAATTAACAAAAATTCATTTAAAGTCTTTTATCTGCAATACACTACGCTAGGCAATGGGAATATAAAAACCAAACTCAATGGAGCTGATGCACTTGTAAGTGGTCATGACAAATACACAACTAATTTTATTAGATATTACAATATGTTAATTGTGCATGACAGAATTCTAACAGTGGCATGAGAAGTGAATTCTTATTCTCTTCTTCTATTTGAATTCTTTATAATAACTTGATTATCAAAAGAAACCTCATACCAAAAAGATATGTCACCAATGTATTGACAGACATTCAGAGATATAAGTAGGAAAAACTTCCAACCATACTCTCAATATTACCACTGCATAAATGAAGAAATTATTTAGAAAGAAGGGCCTCTTTTACCTTCAACATCACCTTGGCTAATCAGTTAAGAGCAGAAGTTTATATTACAATAAGTGGGTCCTTTGCAAGACTATCCTGAAAATATTGAAATCAGACTGGCACAGTTAAATATATAGTAGTAGAGATATATGGGAATAGGAAGTACAGCTTTGATTTCACTTTTAGAGAGGACTCCTTCATTCACTATTTGCAGGCTTTTTCTCTTGTAGCTTCATAGTTTTAGAGACTTGCCTGGAGCAGAGTTGTCAGACCTACAGCTCTTGGGTGGGCATTGCCACCAGAAAAATCCCCAAGTATGTTGGGAACCAGTTTACAATATAATTGGAAAATTTTTAACAATTTAAGAAAAATACAGATATTGTTAATATGTGCCTGTAGGGATCCTTACTTAGAGGCTACTGCATCTATTTGAGTTTGACCCCACTAGACTAGAGAAAGGAGAAGTTAAGTGACTTAGCCAGGATCACATAGCCAGTAGGTATTGGACTTGTATTAGGACTTGAACCTTGGTCTTCCTGGCTTCAAGATCAGATCTCCAGTCACTGCTTAGTCAAATGTGTAAAGTGGGTATGTAGATTACATTTATTTGAATCAAATTGCTTTATTTATACCTGAAAGTAGGCCTTTGTAAATCATAGAAGCACAAAATTATAGAACTTATTGTTGGATGAGACTCAGTAGATTATCGAGTCAAATCCTCTTATTTTGCTTATTAGGCAATGTGGTTAAGTGACTTGCCCAGAGTCACACAGCTAGTAAGTGTTACATGTCTGAGGCCAGATTTGAACTCAAGTCCTCCTGAATCCAGGGCTGGTGCCCTATCCACTGAGCCACCTAGCTGCCCCAAAACTAAGACTTCAAGACCAAGGAGACAATGGTTCAAATTCTATCCAAGACATATTAACTGTGTCCTCATTGCAAGTTGCTTCACCTCTCTGAGACTTGGTTCGTTCATCTATATAATAAGGTGAATAAAATCTTCCCAGCATTGGAGTGGGGAATTGATAAAAGAATAGGGTTTGTAGTTAAATTCCAGTTCTGTCACTTTATTGGATTAGAAGATAATGTTTTTAAAGGGAGAACGGACCTCAAAGATCATCTAATCCAAACTGTTCATTTTAGAAATGAGAAAACTAGGACCCAGAGAACTTAAGTAACTTGTCTTGTGGCATAGAGTCAGTATTTGGCCTCCTTCTTAGGCTCAAACACAGTTATATGCATAAAAGTACATTGAAAACCATCACACACTCCATAAATACAAGGCATTATACAATTAGCCAAAGTTTATGCAATTGAATAATGAAAACATTTGGTGAATTCACCAGTTATCAGATAGGTTATCTAGGGAGGCAGTGAAAGCCTCATGATGAGGAGTTGCTCCCAACTTTTCTTCCACAATCAAATGCTTTTCTTCCATGTGTTCCTAGACTTTTGTGAAGATTGGATCTTTTTACTTTGCTAATAAGGTGTCATAATAGATTGTGCCCCAAAACTCACACTCTCACAGATGCTTCTTTGAAATCAGGAGTGTAGATTTCTCAAACATACTATTCTACTTCTTCAGATATGTGATTTATAAATGTGCATATTTTCTCCAGTGATGGTGGAGATACATCCTGATGAGTACCCAGTCTCTGGGACTCCTATAAACATGTTACAAAAGATCATTAATGAATGAGGTTCCATGTTATTAAACAAAAAAGAATGAAAATACGTGTGAAATCCTTTGGAAAAAAGGATTAAAAATTAAATTAATTAAAATTAATTAAAAATATGTAAAATCCAGTAATAGCAATATTGTACAACAACTAACTGTGATAGACTTAGTTCTTCTCAGCAATGCAATGATATAAGATAATTCCAAAAGATACATGATAGAAAATGCTATCCACATCCAGAGAAAGAACTACAGAGTCTGAATGCAGATCGAAGCATGCTGTTTTTTTGTTTGTTTGTTTGTTTTTTCTTCTTTGTGGTTTTCCCCTTTGTTCTGATTCTTCTTTTACAACATGACTAATGTGGAAATATATTTAATGTGATTGTACATGTATAGCTTATATCTGACCACTTGCAGTCTTGGGAAAGGGGGTAGTGAGGGAGGCAGAAAATTTTAGAATTCAAAATCTTATAAAAATGAATGCTGAAAACTAAAATAAATAAATAAATAAAAGTAAATCAAAAGATCTACTGGTTAGTGACAAAAATGTATAAAATATTTTTTTATCAGAATGGAGTCACCTGACCACAGAATGAGAGTTCAGAGAAAACTTTAGGGTCATCTGGTTCATCCCCTTCTTTTATTGGTGATGAAAATGGGGATCAAAAAGACTAAATTACTTTCCTAAGGTTCACAAAGGAAGTGTCAGAGTTGGATTTGAACTTAAGTTCTAGCACTCTAATGCCAAAATACACTCACAGGTAGAACTTAACTCCAATATTTAATTTTTTTCCTTGAATAAGATATATACATGTCTTATGTTCTTACATTGAAGATATTTTCAATACAGATCCCTATCACCTGAACCCTCTTTTGTAATGAAGAAAAACAGTTAAACAAAAACTGATCCAGTGAATATATCTAAGAATATATGCAATACTCTGTCCCTGTAGCTCCTCTACTGCGAGGAGTCAATGTTTATTGTACTTTTGCCGTGACTGAGATTTGTTATTATAATTACTTGGAGTGAGATTCCTTTGGGTATGCTTTTCATTTATGCTATATAATTGTAAGTGTCCCTCAAGGTTCTATCCCTGGTTCTCTTATCTTGGTCCTCTCTATGAAGTATCATTTTGTGATCTCTTCAGCTCCGATGGATTTAATTACCATCTCAATGCTGACTATTTTCAAATCTACCTTTCCTGTCCCAATCTCTAAGTTGATTTCCATTCTCACATTGCCAACTGCCTTTGAAACATTTCAAATAGATATCCAGTAGATACCCATTATGTTCAAAATTCAACTCATTATCTTTCCACCTAAATCTTTCCCCTGACCCTCCTACTTTCCTTATTATTATAGAAGGGGAAAATCTTCTTCCCAGTTCCTCAGGCTCAAAACCTAGGGATTTTGGGGACCCCTCACAAGGGCTGTCAATTTCAGCTTTACAACATCTCTGTAAAACATTCTCTCATTACCACCACACTAGTGCAGGCCCTCATCACCTCATTCATGGGTTATTACAATAGCCTACTAGTAGTTATGCCTGGTTCACATTTCTCTTCATTCTAAATTTATCCTCCAGGGCATACAGGATAGTTAGCCACAGTTAGCCTAGAAGAGTCTAGGCTAACATACACACATACTCAAACACTCCAGAGGCTCTCTATTGCCTCCAGGATCAAATACAAGATGCTCTGTATGACATTCAAAGCCCTATATACCCTAGCCACCTCCTATCTTCCAGTCTTACTGCTTAACACTGACTCTTCTGTCTCATGATGTTGACCTTCTACCTGTTCTATAAACAAGACATTCATCTCTTGGCTCATTTTCTTTGGCTGTCCTCCATTTCTGGAATGCTTTTTTTTTTAATCTTGATTCCACCTATAGAGCAACTTGGCTTCTTTAATTCCCAACTAAAATGCCACCTTCTACTGGAAGCCTTCTCTGATTTTTAATAATCCCATCAGCTTTCTTCTGTTAATTATCTCCTGATTTTCCTATATATTCTTTGCTTTGTATATATTCACATTTTATCTCCTCCATTAGATTGTTAGCTCCTTGAGGGCAGAGACTGTCTTTTGTCACTTTTTATATTTCTAGCATTTTGCATGGGGCCTGACACATAATAGACAGATGGTTAATAAGTGTCCACTGATGGCTTGATTAATTGATAATTATTTATATTGTTCTTTCTTGGTGTCACAATTTTTTTCTTGTTTCTTTAAAATTCTTATACTCATTTATATTTCAGAATAATACTCCATTATATTTATATACCTCAGTTTGTTCAGATATTCTAGAATCAATGAACACCTACTTTGTTTCCGTTTCTTTGTTTGCCCCCAAAATGTGTCAATGAACATTTTTATATATAGTGTTTTTTTCTTTCTGATTTCAATATCTTCAGTATATCTGCTCAGTAGTAAGATCCCCAGATCAAGTAACATGAATATTTTGCTCACTTTTCTACATAATCCTCATATAATTCAAGATGCTTTACTACAGAGTGGGAGCAATAGAAAGTTTCCACTAATAATTGTGACCCCCAGCCACATTGAACATACTCTCAGCTTTTGTCATCTTTACCAATTTAATAGGGATAAAGTAAAGCAATAGGGTTATTTTAATTTTCATTTTTCTCATTATTAGTGATTTGGACTGCCATCTCATCTTCTTAGTAACCATTTGTCATTTTTTTCTAATGAAAACTATTTATTTTGATTATTTATCTTCTGGGAAACGTCACTTGGAATTTTCTATTTGCCTTTTTCCTATACATCTTGGTTTTCAGGGTTGTTTTGTTGTTTATGTTTCTCTTTGTCCTGTGACACCACAGCTGTTAGGAAATCCCAGTGAGGAAACTCCCTTAATACACATTGGCAGGTGTTCAGGCACTTATTGTTTTAAAGAATTGCCTGGAGCACAGACAGGTTAAGTGATTTGCCCAGAAACAATGAGTATGTGTCAGAGGCAAGTCTTAATCTAAGGCCTTTATGACTAAGAGTCCCATTCTCTCTTCAAGTTCCTTTTTCAAACTCTTTTTTTTCTAAAATGGTATTAGATGCAATTCCTTCCCCTCTCCCTTATAATCTCTTGTTCTATACACATCGTATTTTTTTTGTTCAAAACCTTTGAAAAAGATAATGTAAGCCAAATACTGTATTTTACATTTGATGATTAATCCTAACCATTTAAAAGTTATTTTTCCCCTTAGTCATAATTGTGAAGGGTACCTACTTTTCTATTTTTATTATTTCAGTTATATGAAACTTTATACTCAGACAGCATATCCATTTAGAATTGATTGTAATATGGTGTAAGATACTGGTATAAACTTAATTTCTGACAGACTTCTTCAGCATTTTCTCAGAAGGTTTTATCAAACAGGGCCTCAGAATTTTTCATTCTTGGTCTGATTAAATGAACAAGGCTACTCTAGAATATTTTCCAGTTTTTATTTGCCACTTTTCCATGGTTTTGCTTTTCTACATTTCAACTAGTAACAAGTCAAATGGATGAAGAATGGTTTATAGTATAATTTGAAGCCTGGTATCACCATATGCCCTTGAGTCTTACTCTTAAAAAAAATCACTATGATTCTAGATTTTTTGCACCTCCAAGGAATTAATATATTACATCATATTTGTACAGTTCTTTTTTAAAAAGTCCTTGGTAGTTTGGTCTACCACCAAATCTGTAAATTAATTTATAAATCTCTAAATTATTTAAATCATTTTTGCCATAATGGCATGACCCCACAATAAACACTGAATATTTCTCTGCTGTCTTCTTATATTTCTGTAGAGTACTTTTGTAGTTGTATTTGCTTAAGTTTTATTTTTTTAACATCTTGGTAGGCTAATTTTTAGATTTTCTATGCATTTTATAGTCTTTTTAATGTAATTTTCCTTATTTGTTCCTGATATTTTTAGTACCACATAGAAATTTTTATTACTTTTGTCAACTTGTGCAGCCCAGATTTTGTTTCCAGAGTGTTCCAGAGATATCAAAAGATCTACCCAAACAATGGGGTCACTGAGGTCAAGGTATCCCTTTCTGATGACTGCATTCAACATTAGAAATACCATAATCAATGATTTGTGTATAAAAAATATTTTAAAAACATGAATGATGACATGTGTGAACATTGCCTGGTCATTTAATGAGAACGAGAAATAACAATATAGGCAAGTGGTGTTGTGCTGGCATTCAGTGAATGTTAAATGACTATAGGGCAGTTTCTATTAGGTTGGGTAGATTTTTTATGGAATAACTAATGAAGGACATGGATAATAGAAACATGCAGATAGAAGACATGCATACATTGACAATATCACAGGTTTATTAAAATATGAAATGGACACATACATACAAAGTATTGTACTGTGGTGAAGTGAGCATTGGGAGCATCAGTGAAAGTAAGGGAGGGCTTAACAACATAGAGTGGAGAGAGAGAAAAAACAAAATAAATAAAAAACTTTCTCTGCAAGAATTTCCAAAAGCAAAGCCACTTACTAGGTGACCTAATAGGTTTCTCTCATTTTATGATGGGTAGACATGTTTAAATCCTCAGTTCTACCCTAAGAGAAAATCAGATTGTATCATACTCCCTATCAAATCTCAACTCTCAGCTCTTGCTTTCATTTTTACTGCTTTTCACTTTTTTTCTGTAGTAAACAGAGGAAAGTCAGTTTCCCATTTCTTCCAGATTATTGCTTCTTTTGACAAAACATAAATCAGACAAAAAAAAGCAACAAATATTGATAGCACTTCCTTTTTCCTGCTTTTCAGAATGACTGCTCTAACTGTTGAGTAATTTGGGGACAATTTATAACACTCTCATTATCCGCATACTTAACCCAAACATTGGCAGAACTGCTGTTGACGTCATTGCGACCAAAAAATACTTGGCCAGGTTATAACTCTTCACAGAGATGATATGTAATTTTCAGAACAGAATGGAAATAGAATACTATGTCAATATATCAGTTTGTTTGTTTGTTTGTTTTCTACCTCAAGAGAGAAATATTTTGAATTTTAAAATGCTTTCTTCTTTTACTGAAATATTTTATGTGATAGTTTCTTTTGTTTTAATTTGGCAACATAGTGCTGAATCTATGACAATTTGCTTTATTACTCTATTTTTTTTTAGCATGAAAGGAGAATGATTATTAAAGGGGCATTCTGCCATAAAACCATTTGCAAAAATTGTTTGTGGAAGTACTGGAATATTTTATAATTTCTGATCATAAAATATATATCAGTGGTCCCATGAAAGAAAAAAAAATACCCATTGCATTTATGTTTTGGAACATCTCTCTCTTCTCCTAAGAGGAAATTCTGTGACTCTTTTTGTCTAGGGATGGAGGGCAAGGAGGAAGAAGAATGAGGAGGGCAACAGAATAAAAGGTAAGGAGATGAAAGTCTGACTCAAAAATATAAATGGGAAATGTATAATTTGGGGTTGCATCTTTCTTTGGTCTTAAAAATTACATTGAACTTTACACAAATACTTCACGGATCCATGACTTTGTTTGAATAGGTATCCCAGTCATCCACACAGATTAAAGCCACCTACAATGAAATAATTTGTTGTTGTTGTATTTTTGTTTTGGAGATGAATGGCTTCTATATGTCGTTCAGTCATTTTTTCAGTCATGTCTAACTCTTTGTGACCCCATTTTGGGATTTTCTGGTCAAAGACACTGGATTTGTTTTTCATTTCCTTCTCCAGATCATTTTACAGATGAGGAACTGAAGCAAATGGGATGAAGTGATTTGTCCACTGTTACACAGATAGTAAGTATCTGAAGGACTTTCATGTGGGAGAGGGATTAAACTTTTTCTTCTTGTTCTAAGAGAGCAGAATGGGAAGTAGTGGGTTAAAGTCGATAAGAGGAAGATTTGAGATCAATGACTATCTCTTAAATCTCTCTAAAGTAAAAATAGGCTACCTCAGGTGAGAGTGGGCTCTCACTCAGTAGTGATCATCTGTCATGGGCTGTGGAATCTCTTATTTGTTAGAAACATTGTAGAAGGGACCCCTATTCAGATACAGGTTGGACTAGATGACAACTCTAAGATTCTGGATTTCTCTGTAGTTATTCAACCAAATGTGGTTTTCTGACTATCCCTCTGACAATGTGCTCTCTGCTTTAGCTATACCACCATATTTCCTCTTTACCTAATGTCTTTCATGCAGTGCTCTATATTTTAAACCATCCAAGCTAAAAACTTTCTCTTTAAATATCAGAGACTGGAAACCAATCATATGTGCTTGATTAAAATGCCTGTACTTCCCTATAAACCCATGGTCCTTTCCCCACATCATTGAACTTTCTGGCTCTTTTCACAGCACTTAGACATATCTGAATCCAATTAAAAGTGTTAAGAGCCTGTCATAACCTTGGTACAGATCCAAATATTATCTTTCTCAGGATCATCAATCTCTCTCTTGCCAAGCCCTGAAGATCATTTTGCCTATGTCCCAGATATCCCTTGCTTCTGTATCTTGTCTCCTCCAAAGAACTGGTTGTATGCTTGTCTGCACAGTAACTGTGATCTAGATGTGTCTTCCTTTGCTACATTTTTACTTCTCCCTTTACTCATGCCTCAGCATCAATGGCTGGTTAAGTTCTTCTTTGGAAACCTCTAAGACCACACAAACAAATGCATTAACTCAGTACAAGACTATGCAGTTAGTCATACTGAAACCAGTACTATAATTGGGTCTTCTTACACCCAGTATGTCAGTCCTTACCTTCTACCACATTACCACAGAAAGACTATATTTAGTAGTCATGAGCATACTCCAAAACTTGAAACATATTTTGAAAGAATTTTATTAGGTCATTTGGCAAAGGAGATGGCTGGGAAAAGGTGTGGCTCCATTTCAAGTCTTTATGAGGTTTCATTATATAGAGCTCAGAAAAGGGTGTAAGGACATTTTCCTGATAGGCTGCATATAGGCAGCAGGCATTTCCAGAGAAAGGTGGTTTCACACACACACACACACACACACACACACACACATATATATATATATATATCAGCAGTTGTGTATAAACATTCATCCTAACTTTAGGAATCCAAAACACAAGCTTTTAAGTGGACCTAAAACAAGCACTAGGTGGGATCTAAGAATTACTGACCGCCATCTTACTTCTCCCAAGACTCACTGAGGTCAGTCAACCCGGCCTCTACTTTAAACTTTGGTTTAGACAATTTTCTAACCACATACAAACTAATTTCAAATAAAATATAAATAAGAAATAATAAAATATTTCCCTTACATTCTCACAATCAAACCATAGATCTACACCTTCTGAGATTTTAACTTATTTTTATGCTTTTTCCATCTACTTCCCCACCCACGGTCTTTTGCCCATCTAAGTTTGACATAATAGCCTTTTTTGGATCTCTTTTATGAGGCTTTAAGAAAACACAGCAGCCTGTCACTCAAAACGTATTTTAATTGAGAAGAAGTTTCTTAGGTGGAAATTGAAATGATTGTGGCTATGGTCATAGTAAAAACAAAATGGAAGAACTGACAATAACTCAATGGTTGATTCAGTGTGGGTACAGAGAAGGAAGAATAGGAAAGGGACATGAATGATTCTAACGATTTGAACCTTGATGACTAGGAAAATTATGAAGCCAATAAGATAATAAAAAAAAATGTGAGGATAGAATAAGTTCCTGGAGTAGAATGCAAGGTCTTCGAGGGCCTGGGCATTTTTGTTTACTTTATTGTTTTTTAAATATATTTGTTTGCATTTTATTTATTTTTTTTCTTTTTTATCTCTGGTTAACAGTGATTTTTACATAATATACACTTAATAAATATTTATTTAATGAAAATAAAATGAATAAAAATTGGTAGGAAATGTATAGACTAATTTTCAAACATATTCAGTTTGAGGTGACAGAAATCTAAGAACAATTGCAGTTTAAAAAACAAACAAATAAACAAAAAAAAAGCCAACCCTCTTGATTTATAGATTAGTAAAAAGAGACAGTGAAAGGTTAGGAAGCTTTTCCAAGTTCACACTGACTGTAAGTGAGCCAGTATTCCGACCCAGGTTTTGTGTTTCAAAATACCTGAAGGTTTTTTTTGTGCCACAGATTGTGTTTAGCAGGTAGTTACAGAGTTAGAGATACAGGTATAAAGTTCAGTGGGAAAGTTGGGGCATCTGAGATTTAGGAGTCATCTTGAAAAAAAGTGATGATTGAAGTCATGGGATTGGATTGGCTCAGCAAGGGAGAGAGTGTAAAGGTATAAGAAAAAAAGTTGCATGCAGATCTTGGCAAAACGAATACTAATGTGTTGGAAGAAAGAACCATGGACCATTGAAGAAACCTGAGGAATACATTTCTTCAAAGTCAATTTAACAAATATTTATTAAGCATAAATAAACACATGGCTTTCTCCTAGTTTATATGGCATTTGCTTAATTTAGCCAAAAAATTCTACTGTTTACCACATTTGTTTTATTTCTTGGCAAGAATTATGTTCACAGAGTCCCACACTCACCCTGGAAGTTTTGGTGTTCCACCCCCACTTAAGTGGAAGTTCTCTGTGGTTCTCAAAGAGTGGGTAAGCTTCTATGACTCAGTTCTACCTCCCTTTGCTGGCTGGGACACTACCTTAGGGCAATGGATTAGTATGGATTCATCTAATTAAAATCAGTCTGAGCCCACACACCATTACAAAATCCTGACTGCTCTCAAACTTGTTATATATCATGTGTCTTTAGCCTGTCCCATACTTAGACAGTCCCTGATAGTACCCAGCTATCACTAAAGCCAGGAATTACAGGAAATGCAGCTTTGTTTTTTTTTAAATATTATCCCTTGGTTTCTCTTCTAGATGAGCAAAGAAATATAGGCAATACAACAGGGTTTACAACTGACTTTTGACTCATACATCCTTCATGTTTAGTCTTTACATGAAGATTTATAAATTTACTATGTGTTCCTCTTGCCTCCTCATTTATGGTATAGGGCATGAATTTAAGATATTGTAGAATCAGAAGAAAATTAAAATTTTCATAGTTGATGCTTGTCTTGTTTTTTTTTCTATCTTTTTACTGTCATGAATCTCCAACCTCTTCTTGTCAACCACATACAGCCAGTGTATATACGAGAGTAGGTTACACATGAAAGGAAATTGTATCTTCTACTCACTGTATTATCTTCTCTGCTCCTATGTCATCTAATTACAGTCCATGGCACATTTGTCCTTTCTCCAAGTCTAATCACCTTTTGTTGTACACCTCCTCCCTTATTTCCCCATAGGACCAAAGCCTCAGTACTCTGTACAGCATGTACATGCGCATGCATGTGTGTGTTTGCACATATGAGTGTGCATATGTGTGCATGTGTGTGTGTGTGTTTAAGGGTTGTAAAGAGAGATGTAGATTGCAACATGGCTTTTCCTTGAGGAATTAAGAATACTAAGATAAAAAGTGGCATACTCACTGCCTTAGAGCATCTTATAATACCCTAAGAGAAAGTGAAATACACAGAAATGAATATAATACAAAGTAAAAATTAATAAAGAGAAAGAAGAGAACCCATAATGAATGCGACAAGTTGGAAAGCATCAAAGAGATGGAAACCAGGATGGTAAAGTGTACTGTGATTATGCTACATGAGGATTAGTTGGAGCAAACCTGGATATTTAGCTTCAGAAGAAGAAATAGAAGAGATATTGTGTTGTAGTTGCCTTCAAGTATGAAGCTGTGATCTGGAAGAGAGTTTAGACTTGCTGTGCTTGACTTCAGAGTACAGAAGTAGGAACTATTGATGGAAAATCATAGGTTGGCATAATTTGAACAAACAAACAAGAAATCCTAACAATTAGACCTATCACAAAGTAGAAGGGACTGACTCAGGAAACAGTGGTTTCCAGTAACAACTTTTTTTTTGTTTGTTTTGTTTTTTAAGGAAAGGATGGAACACTACTTGGGGGAGAGGGGTTAGAGAAAGAACTTGATCAAGCTAAGGTTGGAATACATGGTTCTTGAGATTCAATGAAAAAGAAATGAAAATATTCATAGTTGATATAAATTACCTGTACCCTATTATGAAAGAAAGATAGAAACATTCTATAAATGGAAAGAACATTGGAGCTGCACTCACAAGACCTGGAGTCAAATTCCAGCATCAGCTAATCATTAACTTTGTGACTTTGTGCATGTTATGTCGTCTCCCATCATCAGTTTCCTCTTTTATAAAATGAGAGGTGCACAACATGACTTCAGAGGCCCTTTATAACTCTGAAGCTGTTATCCTATGAGTTGAATGCATGAAGTGAAATAAAACTATTATAAAGAACATGAATCAACAGAAACTATATTCCTATTATTTAGATAATCAAAAACACGGGCAGATTCAGAGTTACATAGGTATCAGCAGATTATTAAAATAATCAGAGTAACATTTAAATTGTGTTTAGTGGCTCTCCTTTCAATTCAACCATATATTTATTTAATGCCCACAATGTCATTGCATTTTACTAGGAACTATGGATACACAGAAAAAAAAAATTGAACAAATTCTGCCTTTAAAGAGTTTACATTCTACTGTAAAGAATAAGAGATATACATAGCTAAGTAGAGATGAGGTCATTTGAGGAGTGAGAGAGCACTAATGACACAGGAGATCAGGGAAGGCTTCACAGAGTAGGTGGCTTTTACTGATAAAGATTTTGAGAGGTAGAGATGAAGAATACTAGACATAACATAGAACTGCAATGCAGTTGGAGCTAGAATTTGGGGTTTTCCCAGGAAATAATGTATACTGTCTGCCTGAAACACTTTCCGTTTATCCTCTTTCTGCAAAGACTATATAGAAAGTAATAAACAAGAATTAAATAAGTTGAAAATGCATGGGTGGATTGGAATTTTCACTGAAAGAGGAAGTGTCCTCATGGATGAACTCATGGACTTATGAAGGTATAACATATTTTAAATGCTGGAAGCCAAGTTAATGACAGGATTTTTTTTTGTAAGACGGAGGTTGTCTTAAATCAGCTGAGGCAGTTAGGTGGCAAAGTATATAGAGCTCTAGGTCTTGAACCAGGAAGACTTCAGTTCATATCTGACCTCTACCAATTTACTAGCTGTGTGACCTTAGGAAAGTCACTTAATCTCTGTCTTAGTTTCTTCATTTGTAAAATGGAGATAATTATAGCACTTACCTCCGAGGGATTGTTCTGTGGTTAAAATGAAATAATAATTATAAAACACTTTGCAAACCTTAAAACCCTATGTAAATGCTTAGTATTTATTATTATTAATTATTATTATTATTAAATTTATGTAACATGAGAAATGGGTGTGGTGCCCCTAGTTAAGGGTACAGAGCCTTCTGAGTCATGTACTACAAAAAAGAAACCGAGTGGAAGAGATACCTGAGAGACAAAGGGCTTATTTTTATTTATTTTTTTAAATTAAACTTTTGAGTTCCAAATTCTCTCCTTCCCTCTAGTCACTCCTTTACACACTGAGAAGGCAAGCAATATGATATCCATTATACATATGAAATTATGCAAAACGTTGATGTATTAGGCTTATTGGCAAAAAAAAAAAGACAAGAAAAAATAAGAAAAGTAAAAAAAAAATGTGCTTCAATTTTCACTCAGAGTTCATTAGTTCTCTCTCTGGAGGTGGCTAGCATTTTTCATTGTGGGTCTTTGGAATTGTCTTGGATCAATGTATTGATCAGAACAGCTATGTCATTGTTACAATTTTGGTGTTACCATGTGCAATGTTTTCCTTCTTTTCTCACTTTATTTTGTATTCGTATAAGTCTTCCCAGGTTTTTTCTGAAGCCATCCTGCTTGTTATTTCTTATAGCACAATAGTATTCCATCACAATCATATACCACAACTCTTTCAGACATTCCTCAACTGATGAGCATTCCCTACATTTTTAATTCTTTTCCACCACAAATGAGTTGCTACAAATATTTTTGAATGTATATATCCTTTTCCTTCTCATTGATGTATTTGTGATACAGTCCTGTTAAGTATTGCTGAGTAAAGCAGTATCATAGTTTTATAGTCCTTTGGGATAAGTTCCAAGTTATTCTTGGAATGGTTAGACCAGGTCACAACTCCACCAACAACGCAGTAATGTACCTGTTTTTCCCATTTTGGCTCAGATTCTTAAAATCTAGCCACTGCTCAGATTCTTACAATCTAGCAAATAGCTCACTAATGTTCAGACTCCTTAAGAGTCTGCCCAATATGACAGATGTTCTAATAAACCTTGTTTTTGGTTGAAAGAAAGGTTGCGTCAAATTCTTTTGGGCAGGACCGCATGTTGTGATTTTGGGGTCCTAGCACCCCCAAACCTCTAAACCTCAATATTTTAGTGGCCTACATGGGGAAACTACCTAACCCCAAGTTCTTCTCTAGCCAAGACTGGAAGGTGTGTAAGCCTCCCCCACCCTTTCTTGCTCTGCAGTTGGGGTCACTCTCTAAGCACCAAGGCTTAGAGGTGCTTTTCAGGCAGACAGTTACAAGGCTGTCTCAAATTTGGCCTAATGCTCTCAAATTCTTGGTGCACTGGTTCAGTTCCAGGCCATGGAGTTGGGTACACCTTCCACAGCATAGAGGACAAGGACTGACCCCCTATCCAGAAGCATATGCCCAATTCTGTCAATTCTCTAGGTGCTAGGGAACTGGGGAAAATTGCAGTTGCTTTTGGTTCCTTGAGGCTTACTTCCTTCCTTCCCTTTATACCTCTGTAACCTCTCTTCCCTTGAGTCAAGAGGGTATGTGTTAACTCCTCTCATAGGAGAAGAGAGTTTCACCCTTTCCCCTTCACCTTTGATTTCACCCTCCCCTGCCTGGGGAAAGGAAGGAAGGGGTCAAGGCAGCAGCTACAACATGGGTCCCACTGGCAATGGCCTCGGGCCCTGGGGCAACCTTTGCCTGGTAGCAACACCGAGGTTCATCACATCCTGCTCAAGGTAAAGGAGCTAGTCTCCAAACTTGGGTAAGCATGCTCTTTTTAAAGTTGTAGTTTTAACTGTTAATGATGAGATGTTGAATCTCTATGTAAAGTAATTTGGAAATGCATTTAACAAAATTTAAGTCACCTGATTGGTAATATGTTTGTTTGGAGTTTCAAATTGCTGAACTTTTTGTTTCAGTTATTTCAAGCAACTTTTCATAATTTAGTTACTACTAAAATAATTTGGCTATTGTTGGTTATTGTTTTCATGTGTAAACTTGTCAAAAAGCTTGTTTGGGGTTTGATTTGCTGAGAATTTGCAAGTACATAGAAATCTCTAACAAGTGGCTTTTTACACTAGGACAAATTTAAATTTGAGATGTAAATCCTGGTAAAATTTTCCTAAGCTGTGATTAATGAAACTTGTTGTTTGAGGTAAAAGCTCATGGGATTTTATTTTGAGTTGTCTAATGGATCTTCATAATCCATTAATAAATCAATAATCCACCATCTGAGACATGCTGTAAGCTACTCAGAGAATGTGATACTGGTGGGAAGTCAGCATTGGGAAACACTGAGAGGACAATTTTAGCTTCAGTCTGAGATGGGATCCTCCTGGCTCAGTTTCTCCATTATGTTCTTTTGAAAAGGAATGTTACTCACCTGGCTATTCCTGAGTCTGTTAAAGAGGTGGATTTAATACTGCAGCACTGGGAAACTTTACCTGCAAAAGTGTTACTTAAATTTCATAGAAAGTAACAAGATCAGACAATCCTGCAGGTTAAATGTAAATGATTTTAGTGGGGCTCTTACACTTTTACTTTTTACTTCTATATCTGGGCCCTTCAGTCTTTTCTGTGAGATTTGTGTCTTCTAGACTACAAGCCATTCACCTACAGTTGATACCAAACAGTGGGTACCAGTCAGTGTCTTCCCATCATTCCCTGGATGCAGTCTGTGTTCAGTTCCAGTCAAACTCCTCCTTGGGGCCCCCTTGAGGCAGGGCAGCTGTACACCCCTTGCCAGCAGGAAGAAGTTTCAGAATCTGGTATCTTCACCCCTTACCCCAAAAGAATTTGGGTCCAATTTGTTTAAGGGGGGAATGATGAGGATAAGAGCTAGACCCCAAAAGGAAAAACCCTGGCCTTTCCCACAAGGCCAAATCTCTGGCATTTGCCTGAGGCTATAATCCCATCAACTGGCCTTTTACTGTGGCTACACCCAATCTCCCAATCCTCTGTTACCCTGAACCTAGCCTAGCCCTTGAGTGTCTTACTTCCTTATGGCCCACAGCCATTTCCCACCCTTAGTCCTAGCTAGGCTCCATTCTCCGTTGGCCATGTGGTCTAGGTCCCAGGAGTTCTGTTCACACCAGCTTACTGGCCACTCCCATCCATATCCTCCTTAGACCCCTCCTCCAATCACCCCAAACTACTTGGCCATTCATTCCTAGATCCCTCCCACAGTCTTTCTGTATGTAAGGTCCATCTCATTTACATTAAGGTGCTCAGATTCTTAAAGTCTAGCCACTGCTCAGATTCTTACAATCTAGCCAATAGCTCATTAATGTTCAGACTCCTTAAGAGTCTGCCCAATATGACGAATGTTCTAATAAACTTTGTCTTTGGCTGAAAAAAAATTTCCCCCCCATTTCCTGCTTTCCTTCTGAATTTGACAGAGCTGGTTTTGTTTGAGCATATTTTTTTTTAATTTCATACAATCAAAATTCAATATTTTACCTCCCTTGGTGGTCCTTTCTGTCTCTTGTTTATCATAAACTCTTCCCTTATCCATATACCTGACAAGAAAATCTTTCTATGCTCTCCTAATTTACTCATGATATCAGCCTTTATGTTTAAATTTTGTACCCATTTTGACCTTTTCTGGGTATACAGTGTGGTATGTTGCTATATGCCTGTAGGCTGATTTCTAGTTTTTTGCAGAGAAAATTCTTGCTCCCAAAGTTTGCCTCTTTGGTTTTTATCAAACTTCAGATTTCCATGTTTATTTGCTACTAGATATTATTTACCTAATCTATTTCACTCATCAGCCATTCCATTTTTAGCCAGTACCAGATTGTTTTGATGATTACCAGTTCAGAATATAGGTTGAAATCAAGTATTGCTAGGCTGCCTTTTTTTACATTTTTTTCATTGATTTGCTTGATATTCTTGACCTTTTATTCTTCCAGGTGAATTTTGTTATTATTTTTCTAGCTCTACAAAGATATCTCTTTGGTAGTTTGATTGGTATGTCACTGGATAGATAAATTATTGTGGTAGAATTTTCATTTTTATTATATTTACTTGGCCTACCCATGAGCAATTAATATTTTTCCAGTTCTTTAGATCTTCTTTTATTTGTGTGAAAAATGTTTTTCGGTTGTGTTCATATAGTTCCTGAACGTCTTGGCAAGTAAACTCCTAAGTATTTTATGTCATCTGCAGTTCTAAGGGGGCTTACCTTTCTTCACAACTTAAAAGTAATTAAAATATATCTCTTGATGTGTAATCTCTCAATGTTTAACCACTGTACACAATCTCAAACAGTGCCCTTTTTAATTATTTTGTTCACAAATTTATCTATTAGAAAAAAAGGGGATTTCAACATAGGTACTTTTTTATTTTATATGCTTGGATTCTCAGCTTGATAGGCAGTGTGGCCGAGTGGATAGAAAGTGAACCTCTGAGGAACACTTGGATTGAGGATCTGCCTTTGACACATAATGGCCAACTCATACTGAACAATCTATTTACCCTTTCAGTGCTCTAGGCAACTCTTTAAGTCTACAAGGTACAGAGAAGGCATTTGCTTGCATAGGTAGATGGAGGTTTCTTATGGAAAAAGTCCACCACCCCAATGAAATCATAAGTCCATTGCCTATCCCAATTCATAGCCCCTAGGGTCTGGCACATAATTAATTCATAATAGAAGCTCAATGAATTAATTCTTCAAGGAGCTATGATTTTTTCTGTATGTGAATTCTTTCTACCAACGAAGGTCACAGATTCTCTATTATTTACTAAATGATCTCTGAAAATTCCTGTATTCAAAAAATACATCACCTTTTTCTCTACCTAGAGATGGACATCTCTAAATTTAGATAGAGTGGCATACTACTTTCCCCATCACTATTCCCATACTCAGTCTCCCTATTAGAATGTAAGAAGAATGTAAGCTTTTTCAGGGCAGGATTTTTTTTTCTTTTTTCTTTTTCTTCGTATCCCTAATATGTAGCACAGTGCCTGGAACATGTCAAGTGGTTAATACATGCTTATAGACTGATGATTAATATATTGGATGGTATCCCCCAGAAATTTTATAACATTGATACTTTTTGACAACCTTGGATCAATTTCATATCACAATGAAACTTCTCAGAAAAACAACACTGAGTAACTCTAGAGATCACTGGGCAGAGATAAGATGACCATTCTCAGGAAATATTTCAAAGTGTTTTCTGAATTAAGGATTTTTTCATTTATTTACATAAGAAAAACAATCATTTTACCTAATTTAAAGAAATGAAATATTGTCATTTTAAATTGACAATCTTCCAAAAAAACCCAAGAGTTTGCATTTTAATCAACATTAGTGGAATAAAATGTAAATTCTCTATTTATTCAACATCTCATGATACAAACTACATGCTACAAAGATCAGATTGGTTTGCACTGGAATTTGCTTACCAAATCAGTGATTACCTAGAGACATCTAAAGAAAAGGGCATGGAATTACAATAGGGAAAAGAAAAACATGTGCTAGTGACTGACACATAAAACATAAAATAAGTTTTCCATTTATACTTCAATAGTCTAAAAGTCAGTAGATGAATAAAAATAATCAAAAGAGCAAATCACATTTTGTTAAATATAGACAAATTAATACTAGACTTGCATTCATGTGTACGTTGTTATTATTCTATTTCTGTGTTACTATTATTGATATGTATTCTTTCTCTACAAAGGTTAAAGGGAGACTAGATTTCCATCCTAAGGATATGTACTATGAGATATTGTGTGTGTGTGTGTGTGTGTGTGTGTGTGTGTGTGTTTGTGTTTTCCTTGGATATTCCTTGGGCAAAATCCCTTATAAATGATTTTTGGACTGAAAAAAATACACCTTTCTTATCCTCATGAGGGGCAGTTACATTGGGAATTGTGCTCTTATCTCTCAAGTCCACCCCATTCAAAACCTGTAGTTTGAAATAATTTCTTTAAAAAAATTATCTGTCTTTTATTACTGAGCCAGATTCTCTCACACAAGGTGGGAAAACTGCAGGCCCAAAAATGTCTCTGTATTTTCAAGGGGATGAATTACCTCATTTTACTCAATGCATCTTTTTCAAAATGAGAAATAGTGTGTAAAAGCTAGGGCCACAGGAATCATGCTGTAGTCTAATCCCCTCATTTTACAGAGGAGAAAACTGAAGAAAGGAGAAGTTACTTTCTTAAAAGTCAGTAATTTTTCAAAAAAACCAAACCAAACCAAAACAAAAAAAACACGAATAGAAAATGTACAATGATAATCTTAAATTTTAAGGAGAGCTTCATATTTGAAGATATCAAATGTTGAATATTTTTTACAGAAAAAAACAATTTATAGTATCATATAATAACCTCCTGTGTTATTTGGCAATCTTCATCAATTTTTACGTATATATATGTATATATATGTGTGTGTGTGTGTATAAGCATATATATATAAATATATACATATATATTATATATATACACATATGCCTGTGTATGTGTATATAAAAATAGATTCTCTGTAGGGCACGACTCACTCTCTCTAAGACTTCTCTGTATCTTTAATGGATTCATTGGAAAGGTTTTGAGCGTTATTAAATAATACATTTATGAGTACATGGATGCCTTTTGGTCCATGGGGAGTCAGCATGGTACAAAGGTTTTAGTGGGGAGGGAAGCAACAACATTGGAATAGTATTCAGGAGATTTAGGTTCTAATTAAGAGGATTTCAAATTGAAGGTTAAAATGGTCAAACTGTGATGCAGAGAGGTTAAGTCAATTTCCTAAGGTAACATTCAGCATCAGAATCAAGTATAAGACTGAAATCTTCTAACTCCAAATTCAATGGTTTTTGCACCACACTGCCTCCCATTAAACCAAACCTCCTTTTAGGATTTGCCACTTATTCACTGCACTTGTGACCTTGTGCATTTAACCTCTGTGAATTTCAGTTTCTTCATCAGGATGAAGAATTGGGGAGGGGAGTATCAACTAGATTATTAAAAAGGTTCTTTCCCATACTAAAATGCTACACTTTTATGCTGCCTGTGTAGACTTATATAGATTTGCTTTCTATGGCTAAATGACAGTGTTTGTCAAGTTGTGGTTTGTTGTTATGATATGGCAAAAGGCCCTGTTATGATTTGTTGCTGTAAGTGATTCAAAGGTAACCAATTTTTTCAACCTTTTCCAACAGACTCAACTTTAGTATGGACAAAAGACGCATGTTAGGAGGTTACAAACAATTTCCTCGCCACTGTATCACTTAGTCCTTTTCTGCTTAAGAGAGAAGAACCTTGAGGATATTTTTCCTAGTAGGAGGGTAGGAAGGAAGAGGGCCTTACGATAAGACATAAAAACTAAAATACTTTTATGATGATAAGGCAAATGGGAACTGAGCTGAAAGACTTAGTGGAGACAATAGAGAAGAGAGTAGTTCAAAGAAGAATTCAGAAGAATTCAAAAAACATGTATGACCTTAGCTTAGGCATTTGCAACTTTGGTTGAGCAGGCTGGAGGAGGGAAGATGCTATATAAATATTGACTGAGAGAGCTAAGGAGATCTGTAGCCCTTCGGTGAGAGGTAGAGACAATCTTCCTTCCCTTAGGAAATGAAGGACAGTGAAGCAAGTGTACTTCAAGAAAAGATTTTATCCAGACTGAAAAAGCTGGCTTATAGAGCTAATGTTATCCTACATAGGAGAGAAGCATACTAAGCACAGCAACCCAGTTCATTTGATGACACTAAAGATAGCTGGAGAGCTGAAAAAACATCTGAAATGAATATATAAAATGAAGAAGCATCTGAGACATGAAGCCCCACTGGGACCAATATCCAGAAGGAAACAGTATACAACAGTAAAATGGCATTACTGGTGGACATTACAACATCAGAGGAAAGAATTGCTTTTCCACCTATGCAGTCTGTACATATATGTTCCTAATATGAGTGTTATTCCTACACAGGTTCACCCTTTGAGATAAAAGTAAACAAATTAAAGGGGCTTAGTGATGTTTTGAAGAAGAGTCTGACCCACAAAATATCTGTAATTAAGGTAGGCTTCTGGGATCTGGGATATGAGTGATGGGGATTCCATTCAAATTTAGCTTATGATTTCAGAATGGTAACAGCTCATATTCTAAAATTAAGTTAAAGAAAAATAAAAAGAAGAAAAAGAAGAAACTGAAGAACATGACTTTCTAAGTATATGTTATAGTCTGTGTTTTTATAAATCATCCTTAGATAAGCTCCCAAAGGAATATGTACATATAGGAAAAACTTTAGATGATAATTTTGTTGTATATTTGAAAGGAATAGCGAGTTGTACATAGTAGATTTGCAGTTTCACGTGCAATCATCTTTTTTTTTATTGTACTATATTATGGAAATGCTTTTTTATTCCATAAATTAAAAAGAAAAGAAAAGAAAATCAGTAGCAAATGAAGAGATGAAGTTAATTCAGATAAAATGAATGGAGAAATATATGCATTTCTTAACAGACCATTCTTTTAATAATACGTCAAATCATATAATTATGTAATCTTAGTTTGGAGAGAACTTAGAAGAAATCTAGACCAACCTAACTACCAATGTTAGAATACTACATATAACATTCCAAATATTCATCCGTTTCAAATGCTTCTGGTGATTGGGGAACTCATGTCCAGCAAACAGACCATTCCATTTTTGGAGCTCTCTAATTGTTAGAAAGTTCTTCACTATATTAAGTCAAAACCAACATCACTGCAAATTCAGAGAATAGTTCTTAGATCAGTCTCTAAGAATCACATATACAGAGTGCACATGGAAATTTGGGAAATAATAGCTGAGCCTTTCATCAAGAGTAAAGCAGGTATGGCACTTCTTTGTCTTGGTGGATTTTCATATGGTTTTGTGTCCCTTATGGTGGGAGTGTGAGGTGGATGTTGGGATATAAAGGCTTCTTCCTTCCCTAAGGATCATCCATTAAATCACTTACCATTAGTCATGATAATGGAATGAAATCTCCCCCTTAGAAGTTCATGGAGTTTCCAGAATTATGAGGAAGGAAGGAATATAGTGTTTCAGGGAGAAAGTACTTTGGGCTAATTTTTAATATACACCTGATGGCCCATGTGAACCCCCAATAAGGTTTCTCAAGTACAATAAACTGTCCAAGGAAGTAGATCCAACTGGTACAAAAGATGCCTTGGAGTGGGGACTGAAACATATTCTTCAAAACAGGCCTTTAATAATTAAATGCTCTAGGCAGTGAATAACCTCTTATGGCAATGTAAATGTCATGCACTTTCAAGGCCTTTGTTTTTAGGAGCTCTTTTGCAGACAATACTTCTAATACAATGGTTTCTATTTGTCTTCCTATGTAACCTTCTTTTGTCTGATAGCAAGCAGGCACATTAACCAAGGGTCTTTATTTATGAACAAGAAGAAAAGAAAGCATTTGGTTTTAACCACTCGTTTGTGTACAATAGTTATAATGCACCGGGACTGTTTGTGTCTGCAAATCTGGCTCTTTTTTCTTTGCAAGATGACATAAACCATAGCATTTTCTTTTAATTGAGAAAAGAGTTCTTAAGAAGACAGAATAAAGATTTGTTGAGAAAGAAAGAGAGAAAAGAAAGAAAGAAAAGAAGGAGAAAGAGAAAGTTGAATACTTTTAAAACTTCAATAATCTTTAAATAAAACATGTTTTCATGAAAACAGTAGAATATTTGGGGCCTGTTATGATATGAATGTATTAATTGTTCTTAGTATGGAACATATATAGCTAAGGATTTCATAATATTTATGCATACTTGAATTTTAAAATGTGTATTTTTAAACTTGGGGTTAATTTATTTCTATATAGGATCTGATTTTCCTTCATGTTTACATTTATGGAGTGAAGACACTTTTACCTGTGGACAGGCATTTGATGTCATAAAATGGGTAAAGTTATTATGAAAACTCACAATAATAAGGACTCTTGATACATTTCTAGGAGCCAAGATAGCAGAGTAAGAATTAAGTTGTTCTCACCTTCCCTTATTGACCTCTGAAAGCCCAGAAAATATTACCCCAGGAAAAGCTCTGAAACAACCGAGCCAGCAGAAAGACAGGGTGAAACAGTCTTGTAGCCCAAGAAACTTGAGGGATTAATGGTAAAGGCCCCTTATGCTCTGGGGGAGGTGCAGTAGTACAGGATGGGAGGTGTCCCAGCCAGCTTCACTTCAACAAACCAGGGGGAGATCCTGGGCCTCAGGGTGGTTCAGCAGGCAAACACTGCAAGAGCCTCACCACAAGCAGGGAAACCAGCAAACACCAACTCAGAAAACCACCATGTGCTTTGGCAGTCCCCAGCAGCCAAATATTCAAGTCATTTAAAGAAGCCCAGGTTAGTACATATCTTCCAGGGGCAAAACTCCCCACCTCCACCCCAAGAGCTCCAGTGCTACTGACCCCAGCCCAGCACCAGGAAGCTTGCCAGACCCCTACAGCTGCCAGCAAGTGGGGTCCTAGCACACAAATCCAGTGACCAGGTCCCAGGTTCTCAGCACAAGAAGCTTAGATCAGTGCCTCCTGAGCTCCAGCAGGAGAGCTCAACTTTAAAAACCAGGAAATAGGCAAACACCATGAGCAGAAAGAAACTGACAATGAGCATAGATTCTTATTATGGGAACAGGGAAGAACAAGGCACAATTTCAGAAGACGATAACATTGTCAATATACCCATATCTGAAACCTCAAAGGTCAATATGAACCAGTCTCAAGCCTTCTTGGAAGAGCTCAAGAAGCATTTTAAAAGTCAAATAAGAAAGGTAGAAGAAAAATTGAGAAAGGAAATGAGAGGTATGCAAGAGAAAGTCAACAGCTTGGAAAAGGAAAGACAAAAATTGACTGTAGAAAAGAAGTCCTTAAAAAATACAATTGGAATACAAATGGAAAAATGGAAAAATACACCAAAGAAATCAACTACTTAAAAAGTAAAATTGGCCTAATGGGAAAGGAGGCACAAAAAACTCACTGAAGATAAGAGCTCCTTAAAAAGTAAAATAGGCCAAATGGAAAAGGAGGTACAAAATCTAGCAGAAGGAAACAATTAGTTAAAAATTAGAATTAGGTAAGTGGAAGCTAATGACTCTAAGAAATATCAAGAATCATTCAAACAGAAACAAAAGAATGAAAAAATAGAAGAAAATATAAAATATCTCATTGGTAAAACAACTGACCTAGAAAATAGGACCAGGAGAGACAATTTTAAAAATGTTGGTCTACCTGAAAACCATGATAAAAAAAAAAAAAGATCCTGGACAGCATCTTTCAGGAAATCACCAAGGAAAACTGCCCTGATGTCCTAGAACCAGAAGGTAAAATAATCATCAAAAGAATCCACTAAAGACCTCCTGAAGGAGATCCCAAATTAAAAATGCCAAGGAATATAGTAGCCAAATTCCAAAATTACCAGGTCAAAGAGAAAATACCACAAGCAGACAGAAGAAACCAATTTAAATATCATAGAACCACAATCAGGATTACACAGGACCTTGCAGCTTCTAATTAAAAGATCAGAGGGCATGGAATATGATATTCCATAAGGCAAAGGAGCTTGGACTACAACCAAGGATCAACTACCCAGTGAAACTGAGCATAATCTGTCAGGGGAGAAGATGGATAGTCAAAGAAATGGGAGACTTCCAAACCTTCCTGATAAAAAGACCAGAGCTCAACAGAAAATTTGATCTTCAAATAGAAGACACAAGAGAGGCATGAAAACTTAAACAGGAAAGAAAAACAACAACAGCATGTTATTAATAAGGGCAAATTGTTTACATCCCTACAAGGGAAGATGACACTCATAACTCTTGAGAATTGTAGCATTATTACAACAGTTAAAAGGGGCATACATAGACAGAGACTATGAGTATAAATTGACTTTGATATGATGATGAAAAATCTAGGTGTTGAAATGGGATTGTTCTAGGAGAAGAGGAAGGGAGCAGGTAGACAAGGATAAATTATATCACATGAAAAGGCACAAAAACCTATCTCAGCAGAGGCAAAGAAGGGAGGGAGATGAGCATTGTTTGAACCTTACTGTCATCAGATTTGGCTCAAAGAGGGAATGACATAATCAGGTATCGAAATCTAACTTACCTTATAGGAAATAGGAGGGGAAAGGGGAAAGAAAAGGGAGGGGTGGATAGAAGGGAAGGAAGAAGTAGTAAGGGTAAAGGAGAAGAAAAGGAAAGGGGCTGATAGAAAGGAAGGCAGACTGAGAGAGTGGATTAGGAACCATAGTCCTACAATATGTTGTTTAAAAACCTGGAAAGACTTATATGAACTGATTCTTAGTGAAATGAGCAGAACCAGGAGAACATTGTATAGAGTAACAGCTACATTGTGCCATGACTGACTTTGATATACTTAGCTCTTTTCAGCAATGCAAGGATCTTAGACAAAAGATTCACAATGGAAAATGCTATCCACATCCAGGGAAAGAACTTTGGAGTTTGAATGTTGATGGAAGCATATTATTTGCTCTTCTTTTCTTGTTTTGTTTTGTTTCTTCTTTTTCATGGTTTCTCCCATTAGTTCTAATTCTTCTTTACATCATGACTAATGTGAAAATATGTTTAATATGAAAAAAATGCACAAAATATTCCCTGTAAAAATAAATTAATAAAGGCTCTTGAGATGACTATAATACACACATGTGTGTTTATATGTGTATGTATACATACATACATACATATATGTGTGTACTTATGTGTTTGTGTGTGTGTGTGTGTGTGTGTGTGTGTGTGTGTGTGTGTAGCAACTAATAGTACAGTGGATAAAGTACCAGGAATAGAGTCAGGAAGAACAACATTCAAATTAGACCTCAGAGACGTCATAGCTGTGTGACCCTGGGCAGGTCATTCAATCCTGTTCACCTTAGTTTCCTCATCTATAAAAATGAGCTGGAGAAGGAAATGGCAAAACACTCCAGTATCTCTGCCAAGAAAACCCCAAAAAGGTGTCATGAAGAGTCAGACTGAAACAATTAAACAACAAATATATGTGTATCTATGTATACACAAACATATATACATATGTGTATACACACACACATACGGGTGTATAATCTCTTTTCATCTGGACACTATGGTCTTATTAAGGCAGCCTGAGTTTCACTTAGGAAAATGACTAGCTAAGAGCTCCTCTGAGTATATTTAGCATTCAATATGAAGTCCTTTCAAAAATAATCAGTTGATTATTCATCATCACCATCATCACTGATAGTAGTATTAATATAGCACATATGTGCAGGCATAGTGCTAAATATTATCTCATTTGATTTTCACAACAACCGTTGGAAGTAGGCACTATTATTATAATCATTTTATAGTTTAGGAAAAGAGAGGAAAATAGAGGTTAAATTCCTTGTCCAGGTTCACACAGCTTGTAAGAGTGTGAGGCCAGATTCTACCCACTCTTTTGTTCGTTGTTCAGTCATTTCAGTTATGTCTGACTCTTTGCGACTCTGCTTGGGATTTTATTGGCACAGATTTTGGAGGGCTTTGGCATGTCTTTCTCTAGTTCATTTTACAGATGAGGAATTGAGGCAAGCAGTACTAAGTGACTTGCTGAGGGTCACAAAGCTAGAAAGTGTCTGAGGCCAAATTTGAACTCATGAAATGAGTCTTACTTATTCCAAGCCCACTGTACCACTAGCTGCCCTACTCCATCCACTATGCCACCTTAAATGGCCAGGATACCCTGGTTCCAAAGACTGTTGTATATAGCCTAAATATCACTGGTTCTGAAGTAATCTTACTTCCTACAAAATACACATTTGCATCCTCACTCTATTTACTAATTATGAGACTTTGGCTAAATTGCTTGAATTCTCTGGGCCTCAGTTTCCTCATTTGTAAAATAAGGTGGTTGGCCTACATTATATCTATCTTCCATTCCTTCTCTACTTCCTACTATTTTCATATATCTTACATAGGAATATTTGAAGCACAGAAAATGTAATAAAAACATCTAAATTCCACAGACTGGACCACCTAGAACTACTTTAGTGAAGCATCGCTTATGGCCCACTAGGGATTACAGACCATCTCTAGGCTTCTATAACTCATTTTTATTCTCAGTAACTGACTGTTGATGATATCAGGGATATTGAATTATCTAAGTCATTTGATGCAAGCAGAGACTATGCATTCACAATTCATTTACAATGGAATCATAGAACATTTCCTTTGTATAGACTATTTGTTAATAGTACAAGACTAACTCAGGAGGGAAACACCATGGTGTCAGAATCTTGGCTCTGAAATCAGAAGGCAACAGTTCAAATATTGTCTCCATCACTTATTTTCCATGTAGTCTTGGTAAGGTTATTTTCCCTTTCCATGCTTGAATTTCATCTGTAAAATGATTTTTTCCTAAGGTCCCTTCTAATTCTAAAAATCATGATTCCAAGAAGGCAAAGAAATTGTTCTACATAAACTCTATTTGTACTTCTATCCCTCCCCCCAGATATACTTATATGTGTCAATATGCTATTTTATATGAAATTTACTGATTATGGTTTTTGGCTTTGATTTTGATTTAGGGTTTTGTTTGATTTATTTTTTCAAACCTTTTATTCCCTGTGCAACATGTCAGGAAATTGGGACATTTCATATATATATATATATATATATATATATATATATATATATATATATATATATATATATATACACATACATGTATACATATGTATGTATACATATGTATGTATACATATGTATGTGTATATATACATACATGTATACATATGTATATATATGTATGTATACATATGTATGTGTATATATACATACATGTATACATATGTATGTATACATATGTATGTGTATATATACATATAAATATGTATACATATGTGTGTGTTGTATATAATATATATATATATATATATGTATATATATATATATATATATATATATATATATATATATATATATATATATATATATATATATATATATATATATATATATATATATATATATATATAATCATACCAATCTGTGAGATAGGCATTATGGATATTATTATCATCATATTTTAATGATGAGGAAACTGAGACTCAGAGATGTTATGTGATTTCCACAAATTCAAAGAGCTAGTAAATGCCATAACTAGGATTCAAACCCATGTTGTTTCCAATTCCAAGGGCTTTCTATTAGGCCATGCTGAGTCAACTAGGAATATACAGAGAGAAATATATAAAGTATACATGTAAAGTAGTCTCAAATTAGACCTGGAAAAGCTTACTGACTACACATACATTTGAAAGGCCAAGGATACAGTTAGACAAGAAAAAGAAAATGACCTTGCCCCTTAGCTTAATTTTGTTCCTGTGCTTTTCCTTTCAACCCAACTTGCCCAACCCAACAGGAGACAAAATGAGTTTGGAGGAAGAAAACCTGGGAACTTCAGATCCCAAATGCCCTTTGTGATTTTTGGAAGAGTGTTTTCTAAAAGAAAGCCAAGAGGTTTATTTTAATCATTAGAATTTAAGCAATTAGTTATGTGAGATTTATGAGTCTACATCAGACAGAAACTCCTGATAAAAGTATGATACCAGTGAATAGTAAATACAGATGAAAAATACAGATTTGAACCTGAGGGCACCAATTAGTTGGGATGGCTCTGTCCTGTGCTCCAAAGAACTTGGCACTAGGAGAGATGACTCTCCTTTTGGAGAGGAAAAACCTATCCTAACCAAGGCTCAGAAAAATAGAAAGAACTTTATGATAAAAGGGAAAAAGTAAGATTTTGTTGTTTCTGAGTAGAATGATGACTGATGTGTTTAGGCCTTTGTCTTTCTAAAAAAAATAAAATAAAGTAAAAAATTTATAGCAGAAGAAGTCAGTGGTCTAAGAACTAACAGAGCAATAGCAAAGCTTACTCCTCCAATAGATGAAAAGAGAGCAACTCAGCTGAAGTGTCCAGTTATGATTTTAAGGTACCACAGCTGGGAGATGGGCCTAGTAGCAACTAATAGACAATTAGAATAAAAAAGGGCAATTGCTACATAATTCCCAGCAAAAACTTATTCTGTAGAAAAGAATATATTTCTGGCCAGGACTGCAAGTTTTGTGAAACCAGTAGGTCTAATAGTAGCAGCACACAGTGACATGAACAGAAGACACTAAGAGCTTAGCTGTATCAGAAGCATGATTAGCCTCTCCGTAGAAGTGCTTCAGCCAAACATGTTTTCAATGTTTATAAAATGCCACGTGTATGTGTCTTGACTGTTCTTTTTTTTCATCCCTCCCACATGTATAGACTGTTCCAAGCAATTCCCTTTTTGTGTCTACTTTTCTCACTAATAGTATGGGTATTTGTGTGCTATGTTTATGGAGGAAATCTTTCATTATTGTTTTTCTTAGGATGTTATTTCAATAATTGTTTCTGATTTGAAAAAATCATCTCTACTGTGTAACTAGCAAAGGTAAACGTATTGGTGGAGAGTTGTGAACTCTGGTTTTACATGGATATGAACCTAGGACATGAACCTACAAAAAATGTCATAATTGTGATAGCCTTATCTGTGGAACTGTGTTATTTTGGCATTATTATACTCAGTTGGCATAAACACCACATTTGTGCACACATACACACACAAGTACTATGTATCTATACATACATGCATAAGTGTATTCGAATATATGTGCAATACACACATATGCATAAATACATATGCATGTAAATATGTATATACATAAATATGCTATGTATATATCTGCTCAGATATGGTTATTTGTGTAAAAAAAAATGAAAAAAAAACAACTGGGAAGAGTCATAGAACTTTGGGACTCACCTTAACTTTCCAGTTACCTCTCATGCCTTCATGTTTACGAAATGACCTTTTTATATCCTGTAACTGTATTCAAAGTAAGCTTTTAATTGGACAATTTTTGATGCCTAAAACCTGAAATTTTACACGTGCAAAGTAGCACCAGAGAACTTGTCAAAGCAAATTTAAGAGCACATGTTTCAAAGCAGCATTTGGAAATTTGAGCCAAAATCATTATTTCCTTATAAATAAATCAGATTGTAATTTGTAGAATATGTAAAGCTGGTTGGGAATGAATGTTTATGTAAGCAAGAATGTTGTATTAATTTACCACCTGCAGGATCTTTTATGGTGCTAGTTTGCTAACCTTTATTAAAATCCTGAGGAAAAACAAACCAGTCACCTTTAATAATTACTGTAGAAAGTATCAGGCCTACAATTGTAAATGTTCTTGATTCAGAGGTTGTTAACCCTGAAGTTTAGGAAACACAGAACTTCAGAGTTAGAAAGGACTTCAGAAGTTAATCTAGTGATACCTGAAAAAAAGAATCCTTATTACAATATACCTAACAAATATACATCCAGGCTTTACATACAAGCCTCTAATAATGGGAGCCCACTATCTCCCCAGGTGTACCATTTCTCTTTAGGCATCACTATAATTGCTACAAAGTTTTTCCTTAGAAGAAATCTAAATTTGTCTGTCTACTTTCCATCATTTGCTTAGAGTTCTGCCAGCTGAGAACAATAAGGAAAGTCTCAGCCCTATTCCACATGACAACCTTTCAGATACTTGAAGATAGTCATCATTTCCCACCACTACTTTCATGTCCCTCTACTCCCGAGTCTTCTCTTCTCCAAGCTAAGCATTCACATACATATGTGATAAAAGGTCTACTGGGTGTTAACTATTGCACAGAATTAAAAAAAACAACTCAGGATTCAAAGTAACTTTTAATATTTATTCTCAATAAATAAATAATTGAAACAAAACTTCCCATGTTTCTCCTGAGGGTCGAAGCACAATGTTGTTGTTCAGTCATTTTCTAGTCATGTCTGACTCTTCAGGAACCATTTGGCATTTTCTTGGCAAAAGTACCGGAGTGATTTCCCATTTTGTTTCCTCCAGATCATTTTACAGATGAGGAACTCAGGGCAAATAGGGATAAGTGACTTGCTCCGGGTCAGACAGCTGGTAAGTGGCTAAGGCTGGATATGAACTCAGAAAGATGAATGTTTCTGACTCCAGTACTGGCGTTTTATCCACTGTGCCACCTAGCCACACAAGTTATGAATTTGGAATTACAGTAATCAGCATAACTCTTGTTTTGTTTTTCCTTTCTTTGTATCCTCAATCCTTAGCATAGTACTAAGCATATAGTAGGTAAATAGTAAATTTAGGTAGTTCACTAAATATACTTTAAGAGCCATATGACTAGCAAGATGATAGTCACTTTCTACAAACTTCTCCAAGTCTAAAACCTCAAAATGGAAGAATTACACCTAAATCTACATGATAAGAAGACAAAAACCCCATATGAGAAAACAAACAAAGAATTCCTGAATTGACATCAGAGAACTTTAATTCTTATTGCCAACTAACTGCTCCTATCTACTGCACTGAGTACAAGTAAACATACAGATTTGTGACTCAGGGGTCAATTTCAGTAATTCCATCATGACAATGTTGCACAGGGAGGGTCTTCCTCAAAAGAATTAGACCACTCAAGTTTTCTTTCAGTCAAAGTAGACAGGTTTTCTTATACACTGATTGGGTGGGCAAGATTTCTAGTAAATCTGTGGTTTTTGTGATGCAATACAAGTCAGTGAGATTCTAAGAATCTGGGGAATTTAATAGGGGTAAGATTGGTACTTTTATACAGAAAAAGTCTATGAGAAATTTTGGATGGGATTAAGGAATGATAAATAGCCTGGGGTGGTCCAGAGGTACAGACAGTGAAATGCTGGGCTGGGTCTGTGGGTCAAAATAAAAATACAGTTGAAAGGTTTATTGACTAGGGTGGGCCTGATGCCTCAGGAGAATGCCATAGATCTGGGCTGCTGAAACATATTGGAAAGTTCAAAGCAAAGACACAGTCTTATGCCAGTGTGGGAAAGTTCAAGGATTGTGGGTCTTTTCCTTTTAGGGGTCCAGTAAGAATCCCATAATCCCATCAACAGCAATTTACCTGAAGCTCCCCCCACCCTTCCCCTATCCCTCTAAGAGGCAACATACATCTATTCTGCCTAGCCACTCAAAGTAAAGAAAGAGGGAAGGACAGAAGACTCAGGTGAAAAGAATTGTCATATGTGGCACTCAGATTCACATGATGGGGTTGGGATCTGGGCCCCAGAAAGGGAACCCTGGACTTTCTCACATGGCCAAATCTTTGGCATTTGCCTGAGGCTATAATCCCATCAACTGGCCTTTCATTTCGGCTACACCCAATCTCCCATTTCTGTTACTCTAGCCTGGCTTTCCTTTGTCTTACCTCCCTATGCATGGCCCCCAGCCATTTCTCACCCTTAATCCTAGCTAGGATCCATTCTCCCTTGGCAGCTAGGTCTAGCTCCCAGGAGTTCTGTTCACCCCAGTTTACTGGCCACTCCTAGGTCCCTCCCACAGTCTTTCTATATATAAGGTCCACCTTGTGTCCATTAAGATGCTCAGATTCTTATAATCTAGCCACTGCTGGGATTCTTATAATCCAGCTACTGCTTAAATTCTTAAAATCTAGCCAATAGCTTACTAATGTTCAGACTCCTTAAGAGTCTGCCAAATATGATGGATGTTTCAATACACCTTGTCTTTGGCTGAAAGAAGGCTTGGATTGAATTCTTTCAGGCAGGACCCATATTTGTGATTTTGGGGTCCCAGCACACCTGAATCCCTAAACCACATCACGCAGGTTAGAAGGGAATAGAGAGTCAGGCCTAAAAAAAGGGGATAAGAAGCCCATTTCAGGCCAGTCTTTTCTATGTAGAAGTAGTTCATGGCAGAGACCTAAGCCTAGGTAACCCTTTCATCTTTCCATTAAAAGAACTTAGTCTTCCCAGGTACCTAACATAGAAGATGTGAATGTAAGCGTAAGGGAAAGGAGCTGAACTGTTTTTCAAAGACAAGTGAAAGGTAGTACTTGTAAAACATTGAAATGCCAGAAAGCCAAGGGAGAAGAGGGGCATGGGGAAAAAACCAAAATGAAACAAAACAATCTCACAAGCAAATAAATCAAAAGAGAGGATAATAAAGGAAGCAGGAAGAATAAGTCAAAACTTAAAACAATACATTTAACAAATATGATAAGAAGGAATATCAATTCAGATTACCTGATGAAGAACAGAAAAAAGAATTATCACCCTTAGATATAGATAACAGTGTATGACTTCGTAGAATAGACTATAAATCACTGCCATAAATTTTTTCCAAGCTCTAATGTAAGTAGTATTTTTTTTACAATTTCAATAATAAACAAAATACTTTACAAGAAAAGATTTTTAAGCATAAAAGAAAGGAAATTTGAATTACACAGGATTTTCTCACATTCATAAAAAATAAACAGAAAGGATGAACTAGAATATTCCAAAAACCTAAAGAGATACGGATGCAAAGTTAAACAAAATGTAATTTAGATTTTTAGCTTAACCAAGACAGGAAAAAATAAGGGGAGTCAACAGGACAGAAACATTTGAGTTACTCCTACAAAAAAGAAAAAAAGTCATTTTTGAACAGATTATTTGACTTGCCAACGTTGCCAAAGAGCAGAAGCATAAAAGAAGACAGAATTACAACAAGCAATAAAATACTCAGTAAAAGTTATACTTTTACATTTTAAGCTCTCTTTGATCTCATTGACATGTCTTTCCTCTTCTTTGATGCAGTTCACAATATAGTCATACCTCCTAATCCTGTTGCTTATCAGCTTGGAATTGTGGCAATTAAAATATCAGGAACATTATGTCATTTCACTTTTATTTCATCTTTTATGCTTACTTTCCCAAAATATGGAATTCAAAGTCATAAAAAATAGTCAATTTAGACATAGAGACGGTAAAGATAAAGTGGGTGAAAAAAATGCATATGACCCATATTACAACATGTAGTGCAAAAGGAAACCTATTGAATTTGAAGCTTGGGTAAACATGTCATAACAGGGATGAAAAAGAAAGGGAAATGAATAAGCACTTATCAAAGATCTCTGTGGCAGGCACTACGGCTTCCTGAAGATTATCTTATTTCATCCTCATAACAACTTTGTGAAGAAGGTTCTATTATTGTTCACATTTTACAGCTTAGGAAACTGAGGCAGACAGAGGTTAAATGACTTGCCCAAAGTGACACAGCAAGGAAGTCTCTGATTATTCCAAGAGCATTGAAAAGACTGACAATGGATTTGAAAAGGCTATGTTTTGTCACCAGCGATGGCATCTGCTTAAAAAGTTACATAAAGGAGAAAATGCCATGTAGTGAGAATGAGAGACAAGAAACTGATGTTGTCAATGCTACATTGGTATCTGTGACAGGTTAAAATAATCAGAGGAAGGATTCCAGCACATCAGATACATGTCCTTTATGAAAGGTTTATAAAAACAAACAAACAAACATGAAAAAGAATCATTTTTGATAGGGAGGTGTGGAGATATGTAAAGATCAGAGGAAGCCACAGAACCATTTACATATTGAATTAAGGTCCTCCTTTATTAATGCACATAATAAAACTCAAGGAAAAAAAGAGAACTCTATTACCAAAGGTCAAAATCAATGATCCTTTTACAGATAGGACTCTTGGGGGCCACAAATGCTTTACTATCAGAAAGTTTTTGAGGCTGCTACTTAAATTCTAGGTTTTTGATAGCAAAAATAAATGATATCTTTAAAGAAGTAACTGTAGGGAATAGAGAGATAAAAACTGAAATATGTATCAGTATGTTTGCCTATGAAATACATATATATTTGGAAATTTATTCACTCTTATTTAATTGCACAGAATTAAATCATAGGCCAAATTAGTGAAGCTGTCATATATAGTGACCTTATTGGTAACAAATATAAATTAATGCTTTTGACTTTGCACAATCTTTCTCCTGCATAACTGAAATATTTTCCTTTTTTATTCTCTTCCTCTTGGGATCCCTACCTCTGCTCATGACTCAAGCTATGTGCCATCACCTGCACCATGCAAATCCTATGACATGCCCTTCCTTCTCCTCCAACAAATGAATTCTCTTGTGTCATACCCAGAATTACTCTGAACTTACTAAAACAGCCTCACATTGAAGATAGAGAACTAGTCTTTTAGTCAAGAATATTTGGGTTCAAGTTCTGCCTTTGACACATAATAATTATGTGAACAGGGTCAATAAAATGGTGCCCTTACCCCAAGGAATTTCTAATTGATCACCAGGTAATTTTACATTGAGAGTTTCCCATATTGATGTTTGCCAGCCTGGATCCCCACCTTAAAACACATTCAATATTTACCTACCTATATATAACCTCCTTTCCCTCTTCCTTCTCTTAGGATGTAAGCTCTGATGGGGAGGAAGAATGTTTCATTTTTGTCTTTGTATTCCTTGTCATATTTCACATTTTTAATGTTTTATTGCCATGTTTTGTTTTTAAATTACATTAACAGATTATTTTCACTTTATGAGAGGTCGGTTGTAACAAATCAAAACAGTCAAGAAAAGCTAATAACACATAGATCTTATCTGAAAGTGTCTGTTGCATTTCCCAACAGCAACATATCCAGTTCCTTATGTTCTAATTAGCAAGAATCATCATTTCTTTCTCCCACACCATGGAAAACAAAAGAAAACAGAAAACAACTTCCTTGTAACAAATATGCACATCCAAGCAAAACAAATTCCCTCAAGAGCTATATATATAGATGTGCAAGTCCCATTCTATATGGCAAATCCATCACCTCTCTGTCATACATAGCATGTTTGATCATCAATCCTCTGGAATCATGAATGGTTACTGTAGAGATATGAGTTCTTTCAGCTTTCAAAGTTGTTTGTCCTTACAGTGTTGAGGTTATTGTATACATTTTCTTTGTTCTACTGATTTCATTGCTAGTGAGTTTACAAAAGACCTCAGAAGTGTTGATTTTGTAATATCAATGTCATAGTATACATTGTTCATCTGGGTCTGCTTTTTTTTAATTCTGCCTTGGGTCATATGAATCTTTCCACGTCTTTTTGAAATCACCAATATCACCTTTTCTTATGGCACAATAGTGCTGATAGGGCTGGCATTTGGACCTCAGCAAGGCAAAACCCTGGACTTTCCCACATGGCCACACCTCCGGTGTTAGCCTGAGGCTACAGTCCCATCAATTGGCCTTTCATAGTGGCTATGGCCAATCTCCCAATTCTCTGTTACCCTTAACCACCTAGCCTAGCCCTCCGTTGTCTTACCTCCCTATATCCCCTGGCTACTTCCCACCCTTGACCCTATCTAGACCCTATTCTCAACCTCCCAGTTATTCCCATCAAGATCCTTCCTAGATCCCTCCCACAGTCTTTCTGTATATAAGGTCCATCTTGTCTCCATTAAAGTGCTCAGATCCTTATTATCTAACCAATAGCTCACTAATGTTCAGAGTCCTTAAAAGTCTGCCCAATATGACGGATGTTCTAATAAACTTGGTCTTTGGCTGAAAGAAGTCTTGGTTCAAATTCTTTCAGGTAGGACCTGTGTGTTGTGATTTTGGGGCCTCAGCACCCCTTAACCCCTAAACCTCAACAATACTACATTACATTTATATGCCACAACTAATTTGGCCACAACTCAATTGTTAGTGAACTAATTTCCATTTTGTTTGTTTTTTAACATAACTGTAAATATATATTTTTGTACATATAGAACCTTTTCCTCTTTCTGTGATCTTTTTTAGGTAAACACCTAACAGTGGTATAAACTAATTTAAAAGGCACATACTTTTCAGTAACTTTTGTGCGTATAATTCCAAATCATTTCCAGGTTGGTTGTACCCATTCATAGGTCCACCAACAGTTTATCACTGTGCCTATTTTTCCACAGCGATGCCAACATTTATCATTTTCCTTTTCTGTCATCTTTGCCACTTTGAATCATGTGAAGTGGAATCTCAGAATTATTTTAATTTGCATTTATCTAATTAGTTGTGATTTGAAGAATTTTTCCATATTGCTATAGATAGGTGTTTCTTTCTTTGAGAACTATCTACCTGCAAATATCCTTAGACTGTCAATTAAAAAGGTTTTTTTTTTCATTCTTATAAATGTGAATCCATTGCTAAAGGATCTCAGAAACAACACTTTTATCAAAGTTGCTGCAAAATTTTTTTCTAGATACTTGATTTCTTTTTAATCTAAACTTTTTCAATTTATTGATGCAAAAAATATTTTTAAGCAATCAAAATTACACATTTTATCTTCTGCTATTAGTCCTATTCCTTCTTTAGTAACAAACTATTCTCTTATTCATAGATTTAATAGGTATTTCCCCTATATTTCTCTAACTTGTGTAGAATATGATGCTTTATATCTAGGTGGTGTGCCCATTTGGAGCTTATCATTGTAAAAGGTATAAGGTGGCAATATGAACTCAATGTATTCCACTCTGCTACTCATTTTTTCTAACAGTTTTTAGGAAATGGTATGAATATGCATGAATGTTTGTATGTATATATGTATATAAATATATACATATGTTTGTATGAGTATACATACACATATACATATATAGTGTATGTATGTACACACATTTATATGAGTATATGTACAATATACATATGAGAGATTATATACACACATATTCATATATGCCTTATGTGTGCGTGTGTATATATATGTATATATACATATATATATATATATATATATATATAGATATATATATATGTATATATACATATATATATACACACACATATATTCATGTATGGGATATTAGCTATGCACGTGTGTATATAATATAAAATGCATCATTGTCTGTATGTATTATGCATGTATGTATGCATATGTCTACTTTTTCACCTTGAATCTACACACTCTGTCAGAAATCAGATGGCACATTTCATCATCATTCCTCTAGTACCATAGTTAATCTTTGCATTGGTCAAAGTTCTTAGGACTTTTTTTTCTTCAAAATGTTCTTTTTGTATTAATTGTTCTCCTTGTTTGTGCTCTGAATCATTTTCCACATATCTTCCCAGGTTTCTCTGAACATCTTTTCATCATTTCTTAGAAGACAAGAGTATACTGTTATATTAAAATACCATAATTTCTTCAGCTAGACATCTAAATGGCACAGTGGATAGAGTTCCAGATCTGGAGTCAGAAAGACTCATCTTTCTGAGCTTAAATCTTGCCTCAGACCCATATTATGTGACCCTAGGCATGTCATTTAACCCTGCTTTCCTCAGTTCTTTATTTGTAAAATGAGCTGGAAAAAGAAATGGAAAACCACTTCAGCATCTTTGCCAAGAAAACTTCAAATGGTCTAATGAATAGTTGGACATGACTGAAATGACTAAACAACAACTTCTTCAGCTATTCCTCAATTCTTGAATATCTGCATAGATTTCAGTTCTTTGCCTCTGATGAGGTCTAGAGGTTTAGGGGTGCTAGAACCCCAAAATCATGACATGTGGGCCCTGCTCAAAATAATTCAACCCAAGCCTTCTTTCAGCCAAAGACAAGGTTTATTAAAGATCTGCCATATTAGCTAGACTCTTAAGGAATGTGAGCACCTGTGAGCTATTGACTAGATTTTAAAAATCTAAGCAGTAGCTAGATTATAAGAATCTGAGCAATTTAATGGAGACAAGATGGGCCTTATGTACAGAAGGACTGTGGGAGGGATCTTGGTGGGAGTGACTCTAATGGGATCTAGATAGGGTAAAGGGTAGGAAGTAGCCAGGGGCCATAGGAAGGTAAGACAATGGAGGGTTAGGCTAGGTTAAGGATAACAGAGAATTGGGAGATTGGTCATAGCCACAATGAAAGGACAATTGATAGGACCATAGCCTCAGGTGAATGCCAGAGGTTTGGCCATGTAGAAAAGTCCAGGGTTTTTCCATTCTGGGGTCCAAATCCCATCCTCATCACCACCATAAAATGGACTACTATCAAGATTTTTATATCTATAGGTATTTTTTTCTCTTTTTTTGATCTCTTTGGATTATAACTATAATAGTTATATATCTAAGTCAACTATGCACAGTTCAGTACATTTGGGGTCATAGCTCAAAGTTGCCTTCCCAAATGTCTACATCAATTCACAACTCCACCAACATGTCATCAATGTGTCAGGTCATCATTTTTAATACCCCGTTTACTCAGTGCTTTAAATGACACATTAAAGTGAAAGTTTTTTTTTCTCTTCCTTACTTATTTGTTCTATGAAAAAACAAAAAAAACCAAAACAGAACAAAACTGGAAAATTAACTTTTTTGCCCCAGTAGCTTAATTTATGATTCTTGAAATAGAGCTTTGGAAAACTAAGCTCTGTTAAGCCCATTGGGATTCAAATTAAGCTTCATGACTATGTCTTAAAATCCAAATCACTCTGGCTCTCACTGACTGGCCCATAATAGGTCCCAACCCAAGTCTCAGTTGGTTATTGTTTGAGTTTTAATGGCTGAGAGTGAGTGTAAATAGCAATGGTTTCTGTTCTGGCCAGAAATCCTGAGAGTCTTCTCTTCCCAATTTTGTTTGTTTGTTTGTTTGTTTTAATCTGGGCAATTTATATTTTTGTAAATATTCATCCATTTCACTAAGATTGTCAGATTTATAGGTATACAGTTGGGCAAAATAGTTCCTAATTATTGTTTTAATTTCCTCTTCCTTGGTGGTTGGATTCACCCTTTTCATTTTTAATACTGGTAATTTGATTTTCTCTTCCCATTCAATTTTCTCTAGAGGTCTATCATACTTAACTTTCCTAATATTCTATTCACCTCCTTAACTTCTTTCTTGATGCCTATGCACAGCTCTGCTTCACTTAAATCCAATTCACTTGCAAGTCAAGACATCACCCTCCTGATGTCATTGGTCCTCTTCTAGAATGAAGGACAAACAACAACAACAAATGAAACAAAGAAGAAAGAATGAGATGTACTTCCCAGACTACCCAAGATCCACTGACCTGACTCCAATTCTGATCTCTATTGCTTCATTCCTTTCTCCTCTTTCACTTATGATTGGGTCACTGAGAATTTACTTTGGTTTTGGCTTTGCTTCTTTATGACTGCTATGTAGAGATGAGTACACTGGCAAATATTTAATAAGCAGTTCTTCAAATTTTAAAAATGTGCATATGACATATTTTTAATTTTACCCTCATTTAACACTTTCCCATCACATTCTAAGTCTAGACAATTAACAAAACAACAAATGAAGCCCAAATATGTAATTTTTGCTGATTTCTGAGGTCTACATGTTCAAAAAGAAAATTTAACAATTGGTTCTCAAGAGTCAGTTCCAGCTAGATTAGCACACCTCTGGAATGAAGACAAAGATATCCTCCAGTGGGCAATTAAAGCATTAGGCAGGGATCATATGTATTAAATTTAGGAGAATGGTATGTGTATGTGTGTGGATCTGGGAGGACTACATATCTCTAAGTCTATCCCACCAGTACCAGAATATGCTTGGGTGAGTAGAAAATTGTTATTTCTCATAGCCTGCCCTGGTAATTTCTTTTTAGCTACTTTGAATGTATTGTGCACTTGATTTTCTGTTAAATGCACAATACTGTGCCCTTTTCCTCCCCCATACGCATGAACACATAGAATGTAAGGGTAGCACTTGTACTTGAAATGGTTTAATGTGTGTCTTTACATCATCAATTCCAACAATTGATAGGAGATAGTAGCTACTTAAATGCTTGTTGAATGAATTAATTTTCTCATGCATGCCTATTGGACTGGAAAGAACATATGACTTAAAACAAGAGGACATAGATTTAACTCTAGGCTCCACCACTCATTAGTTATGTGACTTTGGACAAGTTGCTCCCTTTCTCTGGGAATCTGTTTCTTCATGTACAGAAGTCCCTTGCAGCTCTAACCCCGCTATTTCTGTAATTCAAGTGTAAAAGGGGACATGAATGAAATGATGTATAGACAACTTTCTTTTTAGTTGTAGGTCTTGAATTAGAATGAGATACTCCCTAACCATCAGATAAGAATACTCAGTTCACAGACAGATTACAATTCATGTTGCTATGTCTTAGATACAAGGTAATATGGATGTGTATATTTATGTGTGTATATGTGTGCACATATACCTATGTACATATATATACACACACACATATATACCTATATATACATGTATGTATGTATGTATGTACATTCATTTTTGTATCCTCAGCAGATAATATTCAACCCTGCATATTGTAAGGTCTTAATAAATATTTATGAATAAATCAATTTTTAACTTTTGTAACAGTGGGAATTCACTGGATGTTGAAGGGCAGGGCAAAGTAAGTCATGGGAGCCTTTCCATCCAGTACTACTCTCTGCCCAGATCTCATTCTCACCAGAGAATTGAGACCACATCAGTACAGTTCTATCACCTGTAGAGACCTAGCATAAGGGCTGTTCCCATTAATGGAGCTCAATCACAATGACTCATAATCACTCCTTCTCCTATGTGTGAATAAGTCTTTAATCAATTCTGAAGGATTACAGCGCTTTGGATATTGGATGAAAAGCAGCAGAAATCATCATGTGACTCCCTAAGAAAATCAAACATGCCCCTGATATTAAAGGGGCAAGAGGAGGAGCCACCTGAATCTCAGTATCTATAGTCATAGAGATTCTGAATTTGCTTCTATTAATGAGATAATGTTTTTTCCCTCAAGTACCATTTCTTTTCTTTGGACTTTTTGTTTATTTTTTTGTTTGTTTTTGTTTTAACATTTCATTTTTTCCTTGACATGTCAAAGAATGTCAGGCTTATTGATTCCTCAGAGATCCAAATATGTGAGAGGGCAGCTGGATTCCTCTACTTAATTGTTTTTTTTCTACTGCCTTATGCTTTTGTCACCATGGAAACTGATAATTATTGAGGGCAAAAACTCAAAGTTCTTTTGCAAATCAAACTATATTACAGACAGGAATTAAATATGTTTATTTTAATCTGTTAGACTTCTAACCCATGGTCCCAAGAATAGATCTTGATGTTATGTCATGATATGCAATGACAGAATATTCCTATAAATAAACTCTTAAGAAACAAAGCTCTACTTGGGAATTCTAGAACGTAGGGAAAAATCAATTAGAAAGAGGAAAGAAATAGAGTCTGGAATTCCCAAATTTCATCACTTGCCATCATCATTACTAACCCCAAATATCCAATATATTGTAGCTTAGATCTCCAGGCCAGGTGATTTATGGGTGGTCCATTTTGATTGGGCTTACTGGTACCAACATGCATAGTTATGGGGGAAGGCAAGACTCCTGGGATTTATGCTAAGGAGAGAAAGTAAATAAGGGAGAAATTGTCTATCATTCCTTTCCCAAAGGATATGAAGTCTGGAAGACTACCTACTCCTTACAGTGGTAGAGAATAAGCTGATGTTGGCAATGAATGCTGAGGGCTCTTTTACTTTTAACCTTAGTTACCTACCTTTCTTACATTTTTTTGTTTGTATTTTTCATGGCTTAAATTGGTCTGTGAGCTCTCTGTGCTTCTGTAGCAGTCTTTTTAAACAACTTCTCCTATTCTTCCTCTTCATAATAATTAGTTTCTTGGTCATTAGCATTTTATCTTTAAATACTTCTGATCTGTCTTATATCAAATAGCATTTTCTATATGTTCTTGGTTTTCTTGTCTCTGAACTCTTTGAAATCCACTTACCCAAAATAGGTCACCCGTAAAAGGTCACACTTTAGCTGATTTTCCTCTTCTTCTTTACCACAAACTCTTAGATGGTCAATTCCTTCTAAACTTCTCATAATTACTATTTCAGCAAGAGAATTGGGTTCCAGAGTAGCCCTTACTATTTTTACCAAGGTATCAAAATATTAATGGTTACTATGGTTTTGGGCAGAGAAAAATATTCCAATGAAAACTAAATCGCCTGAGTCACCCATCACTACTATACTGTGCTATGATTTTGATCTGTTTTCCAAAATCTCCATGTATTTCTTCTCTCTTCCTAGGTAGTCTATAATACAATCCTACCACAAGAGTTCTGTTTTCCTTACAACTGACCTTAATCCCAAACGCTTTCCACCATGTTTTGAACCTACATTCCTTGGCATTCCCCAAAATATAATTTTGATTACAATTTTACCCTTCTACCTTTTTAAAAATTATGTTTCTTTTGAGAAAGGTATACCATTCCAAAGCCTTACTTCTAACATATGGCCCCACCTGGCCAAGTCTCAAGCTCTTTCTCCTCAGTGTAATCAGCTCACATCTTGTCAGAAGAAAGTTAAATTTGTTACTTAACTTATGGTCTTCAGGAATCCTTTCTTTCCTCCTATATTTCATATTATCCAATTTTAATTTCCTAACAGTTATAATTTCCCCTTGTCTCTTCTGATCTTTCTACTTTTTTTTCTTCTTAAAATCCTCCCATTTTAGAAGAATCATGTATTCTTCCTGATTCCCTGAAGAGTGGAAGGACATTTCACTCACCCTTTTACTTCATCCTTTAATAGGGAAACTAACTCAAACTTTGAGTGTACATAGCTATTATTTCAGTCAACATTAGCTTCTTCAGAATGCTTTAAAATTTCCTGTGCTTTCCAATTTTAGATATGTCAAAATATGAAAAAAAATATGAAGTAGGAAACATGGAATCTGAGTATTAAGTAAACTAAGCTGACTAGGAGAGCAAGGCAGAGTTGTCAGAAAGTTGGATTTTTTGTAGAACTTCATACCTGAGGTCTTTGGAGATTCTCCCACCTACCAATGCCCTGATACAAGTTACCTTATATTTATGTGGCATGTATTTTGTCTCTACTGATACGTATAAATGTTATTTCCCCCAATATAACTAGTGACCAATTTTACTTTTTGTGCTTCTATCTCCAGTTTTTAACATACTACCTTGTTCTAAGTCAGAACTTCCTAAATGATTGTTGATTGGTTAATAGATGATAGAAATTCTTAATAGTTCTACCACTAGAGGAAAGTTCTGTCATGCTGGAAAGGCTTTTGGTATGCCCATAGATAGCAACAGCATAGTCAGCTTTTTGAGGATCAGCCCAGATAAGAACAGAAGAGCTAGCATCTTAGGTATGCATATTTTGGCCACTGAAACCCATGACAGAAAGAAAATTAAAAGTGGCCTCAGTGTGATAGTGCATTGATGATCAGTCAGTCAACTGGCATTCACTGACTAAGTGCTTGCTATGTTCCAGGCACTGGGTTGAGAGCTGAGGATATGAAGAAAGGCAAAAGATAGCTCCTGCTCTCAAGAGGCTCGCAGTCTAAGAAGGCGTAGTGAAATAAGTAATAATAGTTCAGTGGTGGTTGCAGAGCGGTGGAAAAGGGAGCAAAGAGTACAAAATGACCATTTAGTATAAATTTAGTATAAATTTTAATTTTATTGTTGATATTATAAATGTGAAAGATTTATCTAAATTTAAAGTATTTGTCTACATTGATTTTTTTTTGTTTTCAAATAAATTTTATTACAAGCTGTATTTGGGGATGGCCCAGCTTTGTGTAAATATGCCACATTTTTCCCTATAATTACCCCAATTACTTTAATGAGTAACTGGACATTGCTGAGTTATAAAATTGATCTTACATTTTAAAGTTTATAAAAAGTGTTTTTTTTCTACCTTCCTTCATCTTTAAAATAGTCCTGTCACTGCTAATGATGATAAACATCAAGGCAGTATCATTCTGAAATGTAATCTACTCTTCATTTCTATCAAGACATAGCACAGCTACTCCCTACTCTGTTTTTATGATACCCTAAGGCATCTCTAATTATCTCAAGGGATATGTTTTTTAAAAGAAAACACTCTAAACAAAATTAATTTTAATATTCTATAATTCAGTTTGAGAAGAGGAATCACACATTAATGAAATGAAACAAATCCTGAAAACATCTCATCTCCAATTATTATAGACATAACCAAGATTATTTTTTTTTCCTGTTCTTTAAATGCTTGGGCCCACATTATTTACTTATTAAACAAGATGTGTCACAGATTCACTTGTCCAATGGCAAGACCTAGAAGTATCTCCCAGAATATGGTAGTTTAGGCAGAGATGCTAAAGCAAAGTTTAGGAGCAGAGACATAGACATTTAAGGAATAGTGAGAAAGTGATATTTGCCATACCCCCCACAGAGATGTATTCCAGTTTCTATTTCAATGGGATTGGACAAACATAAGTGCATACAATATAAAAACAAAAAAAAAATTATGTTTGGTTCTGGGCATACCAGGAAAAAAAGAGAAAAGTCTGTCCTCGGTATGTTTACAATCAATAAGAAATATGTAACATATATCCAGATGAGTTGATATGAAGTATATACAGAATAATTTCAAGAGAAATTATCTTCTTCAGAGTGGGGAATGGGGGATCTTCAGAAGAAAACTATTTTATTTGCAATAAGATTTTTGATCCTAGATATGATGGGATTCTGTACCTTAAAAAAGAATAGAAATGAAGACACTATTGTTACGTGTTACTTTAATAAAAGAACAGAAAGGTAATATGCAAATAAGAAGTGTAAAGAGTACAATATGGAAAGTACTTCTAATTACTTATGGAATCAGAAATTTTTACATGTAGTAGATAGCACCAGAGCAATGTTCTGAGGGATCTCAGACATTCTGTGAGAAAGCGGTTAACAGGATATGCATTCCAGACATAGCAGGTAGAGAGACACAGGGAGACAGAAAAGAAGAGGAGGAGGAGAGGAAATAAGGGAGAGAGAGGAGGAAGGAAGGAAGGAAGGAAGGAAGGAAGGAAGGAAGGAACGAAGGAAGGAAGGAAGGAAGGAAGGAAAGGAGGAGGACATGGAAGCTAAATTATTATTTGTTTCTCTTTCCCAGGAAATTGAGGGGATATTTGAATTTGGACAACTGACCAGGTCAGTCTGTATCACATGCTAATGTCAAAGAAGTTCATGAATCTGGAAGAATTTGTTTACCAGAGTGTGGCTCTCTAGGGAAGAACACAGCACATCTGTAATTCTAAGGAGACAGTAATGAGCAAAAACTGGCAGCATCCTGAACAGAGCACAGTTGTTCCAGATGCAAATAAGAAGTAATATAGGAGATCCCTAATATGTGCTAGTTTTTCACACACAGGCACAGACACACACACACACACACAAACACACACACACATGCTGAACTATTGGGTGTTAGACACTTGATAGTATTGTTTATCTAAAACTCATTTAAACTACTCAACAGTTTGGATTTCAAACATAAGGATCTTCTATTACCAAGATTAAGAAAATCTACACTCTATAAACCATATTCACATGCTTACTAGAGGCAGCTAGGTAGCCCAGTGACTATGATGGGGTATGGGCCCAAGCAGAGAACTTTGACCCTCACCCCAAAAAGAATTTGGGTCCCATTTGTCTATGGGCCCCAGAACATCATTAAGCTTCCCTTGAATTCACTTACCTGGTCAGGTAAGTCTAGCAGTCTCCTGATTATTATTCCTATCAACTTATCTCCTAGGCCATATCTTCCAATCCTTTGTTACCCTAATAAAGCCTAGCCCTCCATTACTCCCATTGGGATTCTTCCAGGTCCCACCCCAGTCACCCCAGCTTCAAGATCCTCCCTAAACTCCTCCTCCAATACTGGCCACTCCCATCAAGATACCCCTTCTTTCAGACTGCTCCTAGTTACCTCAAAACTACTTGAGCACTCCTAGATCCCTCCCATAGTCTTCCTGTATATAAGATCTATCCTGGCTACCATCTAGGGGCTGAAACTTCCTCATGCCCACTTGTCCTTACGGGCATCACAAATGGACAGATTCCTTAAGAGTCTGGCCTATATTGCTTATCTTTAATGAACTTTGTCTTTGGCTAAAAGAAGTCTTGGGTCGAATTCTTTCATACAGGACCCACATGTCATGGTTTCAGGATCCTAGCACCCCTAGCATCTATACCTCAGCAGCTAGACTCATCTTCTTGAATTCAAATCACTTAACCCTGTTTATCTTTAGTTCCTCAACTGTAAAATGAGCTGAAGAAGGAAATGGCAAACCACTCCAGTATCTTTGCCTAGAAAACCCCAAATAGTGTCATGAAGAGTTGAACATGAGTGAAATGACTCAACAACAAAAAATAAATCTAGAATTTCATCTTATTTACACTGCTTTGAGCCCCAGGTTCCTTATCTGATGTTTTTAAAGAAAGAAAGATCTTTGCCATTTCTCAGGCTGTTACCTTGAAATTAAGGATAGACCTTTCTCTAGGAAAGGTTGTAAAGTTTTTGTTATCTTGATATTGGGGAAGAGTGTTTTGTAACTGGACTAAATGTGATATGAGTACAATGTATTTTTTTCTTCCCCCTCCCTTTTAATGTTTGTAGACAGGCACTATGACATAGCTGATAGAAAGCTGGCCGTGATTTCAAAAAGACCTGGACTTAAGTCCTCCTTGAAATACATACTGGTTGTGGGACATTTGGCAAGTCATTTATAATCTTACCATCATGCCCCACCCCCATCTTGATCAGTCTGGAAATGCAGGGGACACTCATGACAGAATCCCAGTGGTGATTGGTACAGGAAATTGGTAAAGCCTTTGGCAGTTTTTCATTCCTAAGGGGTCTCCATATTAGTGCTGTACTAAGTGGGGACACCCAATCAGATTAAACCCTGTTTGAGCTCAAAGTTTCTGAACTCAAGCAATCTACCACAATCATCCCCCCTCACCTGCAGGAATTATAGGCATGTACCACTAAACCCAGAGGCAACTTTCTAAAACTACATATTACAGAAAAGATGTCAATATCCATTGGTATAATAAATTCATCACCAAGAATTCATTTTATTACTGAAGTTATTTTAATTTCTAATTCCAATTGTATAAGAGTACACATAATCTCTCCCACAAACCTTTCTTGATCCTCCCAGGTCATTAAACATCTTTCTTCTTAGACCTAGCACATTAACTTGTACTTCTTTATCTCACTAATTATTTGATATTTTGCTTTGTGGCTTTATTAGATTTTGTATTATCTGCTAGATAGACTGGAAGTTTCATGAGGTCAGGATCCATCTCTTATTTTGTATCCTTTCAGTTATCAGCACAATGTTAACCCACAGTAGATGGTTTGTCAGTAACATGTTTGTTTTTCCCTGTTGTTTGTTTATTTTACTACAAGGAAATTAAGCTGCATTTTCCTACCCATCTCAATTGCACATGACAGCAGAGGCAAAGAAGCAGTCTAACATTCAGCAAGGGAACCTCAGTACATCATAATTCCATGATTTGTGCATTAGCCCAAGTTTATGGACTGTATCAGAAGGCATGTCTGATAAAAAGAGAACCCAACAGCACAGTATTGTTTCTGACCACAGAGCATATATCAAGAACATTGGTTGAAAGCCAGAGAAGCCTGATGCTGTGGGACCTAGTTTGCTGAGCAGGAGTTAACTGCATCACAGCCAATACTTGAGGTGTTTGGACTTCTGGGACTATAGAAGAAGGAAATTTAGGATACTGGCTCTCCATGGATGGAGCTGGTAACTCCTTTCCAGAATGAAGGCATATGATGACAAAGAGAGTGAACAACAGATCTTAAGGCTGACACTTAGGTTTTTAACCCTGACCTCACAAATTTCCTTGGTAATTAGTTATTCACTAAAACATAAGCCCATAAGAGATAACATCCATTTCGTATGAGGACAGGAGGGCTGAAGATGATTCTAATTGCCATTTAATTTCCTGCATGTTACCTTTCTTAATTAAATTCTTTGTGTTTTTGACTTGTAGATCTATGAATATAGACTGTGCAAGAACAGGTGTTTTGCTATAGTTTCTGCTAGATTCTGCTTAACTTTAGTATACACTGCCTCCAGCTTCTGGCTAAGCTAAACTCCTTTTGCTCCCTCTTCCACAGGGAAGAGCAAATCTTGTCACACTTTCCTAGATTAAAACGTATACTTGTTTTGTTTTTTTTTTAGTTCTTTTAGAAAATGAAAAAAAAAAAAACAACTTGCCCTAATTTGAACAAAATATGTTCCTGTCTTATTCTCTCCGGCTACTAATTTTTAAAGCAATAGGTTCTCATTTCCAGACTGCAATCTTCTGGGACAGCTACATGGCACAGTGGATAGTGTTCTGGGCCTACAGAAAAAAAGATGTGAGTTGTTCAAATCCAGTCTCAGACACATAGTACTTATATGACCCTATGCAAGTCACCCAAACCCTCTTTGCCAGTTTCCACACCTGTAAAATGAGGAAAACAATAGCACTTCTCTTGAAAGGTTGTTTTTGAAGATAATATTTACATAAAGCTCTTGACACATAGCAGGCACTATACAATTATGTTATTATTATTAACATCATCAGCATCAGCATCAGCATCTGTAGGACAAAGAACAACATTCTCTTACCTAATATCTTTGGGCTCTTTTTTTTTTCCTTTTGCTTCTTCTTACTAATTCTAGAATTGCTTACCCTTAGAGACTTTACTCTACTGGTGGTTATCTCAGATACTTTCCAATTTCAATCTCTGAAGTCTAAGCTATAACTCAGGTAATGAATATCTAGCTAATAATTAGCGAAAAACTCTGGGGTTCATGATTCCAGTTTTCAAATGCTGAATCCTTCAGTTATCTCATAGAAATGAGTTTTTAAAGAAAGGCACAGAGTGACATCAACAAGTCTGCAATCTAACTAAGATCTTAAAGTTTAGACATAGGGAAAAGACTCATTACTTCAATTTATCATCTTAGTGAGATACACAAGCACTGAGAGCTTAAGTGTCTCCCCTAGGGTCACAAAATGTTAAGATCTGTACCCAAATAGGTATGACACAAGGTAAACTGGGACAAGGGTGAAGAGAAAGTCCTATAAAAATCAGAGAAAAGAGTAATTTTGAGGGGGTGGGAAAGAGAAGAAATTAAATCAGGAAATGTTTCATCAAAGGGTATCCTCTGAGCTAAGTTTTGAATGAAATATAGGATTTCAACAAAGATATGGAGGAAATGTGTATTAGGAATAGGAGATGGGCTTCATGAATACATAAAAGTCAGAGAGCATAGGCTCTGAAATTGGGGAACACTTAGTAGTCCAGTATTAAAAAAAATAATTCATTCTATTGTAACATTTCCTTAGGTGTAATTTCTGAAATATTTCTCTTTTGCAGACACACAGAGAGAAAATCCCCTCATCAGTGCCTTCTTCCTGACACAGAAGATTATACCTGCTGCTATATTATCTGGGCAACTGGCTAACCTACTGTCTCATTTTTGTGCAATGAGACTTCTGTGTTGAACCCTGTGGCTCTGGCTTTATGAAAGGTAAAACTCTCCTGGAGACTTCACTCCAGTGTGTGCCATGGTATTTTGAAATCTCTTTACTTGGCACCTTTGATTCTCTAAAATAAATAGATGCATTATTAAAAGAGTTTTGAACAAAGTATTTAAAATTAGCACACTACCAAGTCACAATTTGGCTTTTGATGCTATCTGCCCAAATTAAAAATGAATTGATTTTTAATTAATAATAAATGCACTTGTGTTCTTGGTTCAATCCCAAACTCAGCATGGCATTATGGAAATAACCCTGACCTTTGAGTCAGAAGGTCTGGGTTCAAATACCAGCTCAGCCTCTTTATATTTTTATGACTGAATAAGTCACTTGGCTTCTATAGACGTTAATTTATTTCTCAATAAAATATTATTGATGCTATAGATAAACACATGTGCTGCATGTATATATAAATGTATATACAGATGTACATATACATAGTACATATATTTGTAGTAAAATAATGAAAATATTTTAAATTTCATTTAAAAAGAAACCAACATTTGCTTAATTTTTCTATTAAACTCAGTAATCATGTAACAGAGATTCTTCATGTAGTAGCAAGAAGTAGTAGTGTGGTGCCACAGGTATCTGGCGATCTGTATTTGAATCCCAGTTCTACTTTCTAGCTATGTGACCTTAGGCAAATCTGTTAACATCTCTGGTCCTTAATTTATTTATCTGTACAATGAGGGTGTTGGATTAAAAGATTATTACATTTCCTTCCAGATCTAAATCATTAATGATAATATCAATTAATATAACTAAACCCTGACCATGTATCTCATTTCTAAAGAATATCATTTTCAACTTAAATAGTGTTTCCTATCAAGAACAAGAAATGTTATATTATTGCTTCCTATGTAGCCAAATGGAAAAAAAAGGACTAGACTTGGAGGCAGATGGTTAAAGCCTTCTTCTCTTTTCTATGTACATGAGCAATGATAAGTTACTTTATGCCATTCTCATGCTATTCCTGTCTCCCAGTTGTAAAGCATTACTGATTCAATGACAACATTTTACATCTATAAAATAAATGTGTTACTTTTATCACACAGTTTTTGTGATAAAAGTGTGATGCAAACCTAAGAGTTCTATCAAAATCATTACCAGACTATGTTGTTTTATGTACAAGGTGTCACGTGTAAATATCCTAATTGTCATACAAATTTTATATAAGTACATATAAATTATCTTGAGATTTAACATTCAGAAATATCTTTTTCAGTAATGGCATTGGAGGCTAAATATCTTTCTAAAAATTGAAGTCATGACTTTAATCATATGTAGTAAATACCTAATCTTCAGATGTTATCAACTTTGCTAATTTCATCTTAAAGTCTAATATTTCTTGAGGTTTACTTCTTGATTAATTATGACAGAACTAAGGCACAGATTTTTCTTTTCAATTCTCACGTTCAGGTTCTGATGAACTGTACATCATTTCAATTCCATATCCACCCCCTTTTTATATCTTGTCTTATTCATTAGGGGAAATCTGGATTGGCCAAGATTTTTTTTCCAGTGTCTACCTAAGTTAATTGTTACTCCAGTTTCCTCACACCATCATCACCCAGTCTTCTCCTACTGTTTATGAGTCTCAGAGAATGAAGTGGCATTTCCTCCTTGCTGAGGCTAATCCTGTACCTATACTTTTGATCTCATCCCCTTTCATCAGCAATGGGAGATTACCCCTTAAACCAGTTATTCATCCTCTGTAATTTTTATTCTTTTCTAATCTATTTGCTCCTTCACTACTTCCTAAAAACACATTCCACTTCTTAAAAGACATTTACTTGACTGCCATCACCTCAGGCCACCATCATAAAAACTCACCCATAGTAATTTGCACTCACTCCATCCATTTCCTCACCTTCCACTCCTTTCTAATTGAATATTGCTCTTTTAAAACTGCTCTCTCAAAGGTTAGCAGTGGATTCTTCATTGCAAAATACAACAGCCTGTTGTCAATACTGATCATACTTGACCTTTCTGTACCTTTTCATAACATCACCTATCCCCTCCTAGGTGGTCCTCTCTTTTCCCCCTGGTCTCTGACATTGGTCTCTCCTGGTTCTCCTAATATCTTTTTGATTACTCCTTCTCATGGTATTTTTAATGAATCATCTTCCATCTTTTATCCTCTACAAGTGAGTGTTCCCCAAATGTCTACATAAAGATACCTTCTTCTTTTTTCCTCTTTTTTCTATCATTTGGTTCTCTCCCTCTTAGCTATTCCCCTGGGGCTCAAGAATTCTCTTCATAGATATGACCTCTAGATCTAACCTATATACTTACTCCTTGATTCTTTCCCTGAATGGCAGCCCTGCATCTCCAACTGCCTGCTAGATATTTCATCCCAGGTTTCCACCTGGGACCACAACCCCATTATGTCCTGAACTGAACTCATTATCTTCCCCATAAGTTATATCATCTTTCAAACTTCCCTATCTATGTCAAAAGCACCATCATGTCTCCAGTAACAAAGTTTAGAAATCTTTTGATGATCTTTGACTCCTTTCTCTTTCTATATCTAGTCAGGTGCTACTTTTATCTCCTGAAACCTTTACATTTTTTTTTACATTTACTATACCCTCACCAAAGTTCAAAATATCATTATTTGCTTAAACGATTGTAATAATATGCTAATTGATCTCCCTCCCAAAATATTAATGGACCACTAGTCCTTCTTTCTAATTCATCCTTCATGTGCTAGCCAAAATAATATTCTGAAGTCATGGGTCTGCTGTCTTTTCTCAAAATTCTCAGTGGTTCCTAATTGCTGTAAGATTAAAATACAAACTCACTACATTGGATTTTGAGGGCTAATTTATTTTTGTTTTTGTTTTTGTTTTTTCATTTGTGTTTTTGGCTAGGCAATGGGGTTAAGTGACTTGCCCAGGGTCACAGAGTTAGTAAGTATTATGTGTCTGAGGTCGGATTTGAACTGAGGTCCTCCTGAATCCAGGGCCTGTGCTCTATCCACTGTGCCACCTAGCTGCCCCTGAGGAGTAATTTAAAGAGACAGTAATTAGCATATCTAGCTTTTTTTCCTTTTGCTGTACTCTATAATCCAATTAAACTCTACTATTTTCTTTGCTCTGAACTCAACAGGTCATCCCCTAACTTCAAGCTGCACCTTATATCTAGAATGGATCCCTCCTGATGTCTCTCAGAATCTTTTCTTTCTTTGAAGTTCAGGCCAGATGTTATTTCCCTTTTGAAGAATTGCCACATATACCTGACTACAAGTAGTTTCTTATGTCTCATGCTTTCCTAGAGGTCTATGATCACTCCTTTGCCCCTTTTATTCTCTACTCTGTTTTATACTTAATCTGTATTTTTTTTTTAATTCTTCCAATGGAATGTCAGCACCTCAAGATAAATTATTTAGTTTTTGTTTTTGTACTAAGAACATAGATTAACTAGTGGTTATACATGGTACTATCCAGATGGATCAATTTAATTTCATTTTCCTCCTTCCCTGTTCCTGACTTTCTGGCCTTCAATATTCTTCTACAACTTTCTCATCCTGGAATCTCTCTCAGTTCCTCCGATCTCTTTACCCTAGAGCATTATACCATTTTTTAAGCCTGTTGACAATCCCATCCCATTTCTGCTACTGGTGAATTCCTCCTGGAGCATCCATTTTGGGAAGGAACCCAGAGCAGTTTGCCTTCATCTCCTCCCCCAGCCCTGTTGCTGAAGCTCTTGATTTCAAAACCTTGTTCCCCTGCTGGATATTTTTCTGCTTCCTTTTGGGTGTTGTCTTTCCCCAATAGAATAAGCTCTTTGAGAGCTGGGACTGTCTATTTATATTTATATTTACAGTTTCTGGCACATAACAAATGCTTAATAAATTCTCATTTCTTTCCTCCTTTCCTTCCATGTGCAAGTCATTGTGTCAGTAATCAGAATTTTTTTTTAAAAAGACAAATAAATATAAAACCATCACTGTTCTCAAGGAACTTACATTTTACTGGAAGAAACAGCATACACTGTAAATAACACATACTTTTCAGAGAAAGAGAGTACTAAGAATTGGGGAAGTAGTTTTGATGAAGAGGCAAGACACTGCCAGGAAAGCATCTAGAGATTCTAAGAGCTGGATATGAAAAGGAAATTCAATCCAGGAATATTGAGCAGCTTATGAAAAGGCATGGAGGCAGAAAAGGGAAATCTACGTTTAAGCTGGTTTAACTAGAACCAACTGGTTACTCTCCAGCAAAGGAGGAACTAGGTAAACAAAAATGTATCAACCACCTACTATGTACCAGGCACTTCGCTAAGTGTTTTAAAATGTTTGATCCTCAAAATAATCCTTTGAAGTAGGTGTTATTATTATCTCCATTTTACAGCTGAGGAAATTGAGATGGACAAAGTTTAAGTGACAGGCACAGAGTCACACAGCTATTGATCTAACAAAGGAGTCTGGCAGGTAGAGGGGGATAAAAGAGAAAACTTTGTGGTAGAAACCAAGGGAGAAATGAAGAATGGGGTGTTAACAGTGTCAAAAGCTTCAGGGAGGTCAAGTAGAATGAAGACTGAGAAAGTACCACTAGATTTTGCACTTATATCATTTGTTATCTCAGAAAGAGTAGTCTCAGTTAAGTGGCAGGGCTAGAAGCCTTATTGTAATAAACATTTATTGAACTTCGAATGTAAATAAAAGGGAAATAAAATATAATAACTGTTTAAAGAAGAAAGGATTATTTTAAAAATAGTGAGTTCCCATCAAAATTCTTCATGATTTAGATGAGATACTGACTTGAGTAGGAATTGGACCTCAGATGATCTCTGAGGTTTGTTTGTTTGTTTTCACTCTGACCTTATGATTTGTCCTTCCTCAAAATGCCTTTTCAAGTTACACAGGTTTATAACTTAATAGTCATCCTCAACTCTGCCCTGACCCTCACTCACAATATTTAGTGTGGTAGTAAGTCTTGTCAGTTCTTCCTGTTCTCTTCCATTCACACAGTCACAAGCCTAATGTAAGTATTCATTACTTCTCATTTGGACTATTGTAATAATTTCCTAATCGGATTTTCAGCTCTTATTCTCTCTCCTCTCCAATACATCATATGCATATGTTGCAGAATTACCTTAGCGAGGCATAGGTTTGTCTCAAGTATCTTCTGAATGGGCCACTATTGTTTCTAACATAAAACACGTCTCCTCGGTTTTCATTTACAGCCATTCACAATTTGCAACCAGTCTACTTTTTTGAACTTATATAACATTATTCCCCTTCATGTTCTCTGTACTTCAGCCTAAATGATCTACTTTCTCTTCTTTAAATTCAATATCCCATCACTCCTTTGTGCACATTTGTCACAGGTGGTCTTTGAATATACTGCCTACTTATCTCTGTTGCTTAGAAGCTAATGGCTTCCTGTAAAGATCATCTCAGGTGCCAACTCTTATGGGAAGTCTTTCATGACTCCTTATTTGTTGTACATTCTCTTTCTTCAAATTCCATTGCATTTACTTAACTTAAAATATCGTGTCTTACTCAGAAAAAGGGCAGCCCCTTGAGAGAAGAGATTGTTTTTATTAAGAGTTGATATCTCCAGTGCCTGGCTTAATAAGCAGGTGCTTAGTCAATTTGTGTGGGTCCTTCAAAAAACACACAGACACACAAAAACAAATACTCCTAGACAACTAGCTAGCTTGTACTCTTTCCCTTTGGAAACTCTCAGGGTTGTAGCCTTAAATTTCCTTCACATAAAATGAACAAATCCCAAGGTAAAAATAACCAAGGCCCACATTCATGAAGCCACAAATCAGTCTCAGAGAGAGAAGGGCTGAGGCCTCTAGCCCCTACAGCACTATCTCCTAATCAATTCCAACATCCCAAGCACCACTCAGATCTGGCTCCTCAAATGCCCTCAGAGACTTGTTCCCCTTATAGTTAGCAATTTACAACCAGTTACAGAATATCTTAGCATACTCCAAAGTCTCTCCAACATACCCTTCCACTATTATACAGCACTACAACTCTCCCTAAAGCAGATTATCCAGGCTTTATCACATGGAGAGTGTTACGAATGTCACTTTAAGCATGCTCATAAAGACGGGCTTGTTGTCAGGCTTCCATTAGACATTGTTTTTATCGTGACGCAATTGGGGTTAAGTGACTTGCCCAGAGTCACACAACTAGTGAGTATTATGTGTCTGAGGCTGGATTTGAACTCAGGTCCTCCTGACTCTAGGGCTGGTTCTCTATCCACTGTGCCACCTAGCTGCACCCCATTAGACAAAAATTGAGAAATTATTTGGTTCCATCAGTAACTAGCAGTCAGACAATGTAAGAGAGAGCTGGGTTTGAGAATGTGAAAGGATGGGAAATCATGGCAGGGAAGAATGGGGAGGAGGAAGAAGAAGAAGAAGAAGAAGAAGAAGAAGAAGAAGAAGAAGAAGAAGAAGAAGAAGAAGAAGAAGAAAGAGAGAGAGAAAGAGAGAGAGAGAGAGTATGAAAGTGGATTGGTAAAATATAAACATGAGATCTGAATCTAAGAGAAATGTTGCAATGTATAAGCTAAAACAGGGTTAGAGAGATGAATCAAGAGCTTCTGTACAACATTAATTTAATGACAAGCATATGCTAATAATCCACACTCCTTCAAGGGGCTGGATGTCAGAACACAGCTGGTAGAGGTTTCCCTAAGTAACAGATTTCTGTTCATACTTCTTATTGGGAAAAGCATAACAAAGATTGCTACCAAATTTTGTCTCAGTTACAGCAGGGATAGGAAGCCACTCATAACATCAAATGCAGGGTGCCCCGATGTCAGTTCCAGTCAGGTTTCTAACTAGGTTGCATAGCTGAAGAGAACACACCTCAGCTGCTTTATTTCTTGCAGCTTACATTTTTCTTCTATCCTGTACTTATGTATTTATGATTTTTCCAGCCTTAGTATATTGGATAAACAGCTCTGTTGATTTTACATGGGCCCATGTCGCTCTGTTTACTACTTGTCAAACATCTCTTTGCCAGTTCAGGGTCACTGGCAAAACATTTTCCTGTTGTCAGACATGATGTATTTATGGTGCTGAAATATTTTATTTAGCATTGCAAGGCTAAATTGAGCATTCAGCTTGAGGAGAGCTTTTCAGGATAATGTAAAGTGTTGAGTATAGAATCAGGAGGTGCTAGCTGTGTGACCATAGCCAAATCACATTACTTCCCTGAGCATTGATTTCTTTGGTCATAAAATGGAGATACTAGTGCTTGTACTACCGATCTCAGGGTTTCTTTCACCTATACAAACAACCACAGGGCTATGCTAGAGAAGATACTTTATATTCCATAAAACACTGTATGATTCAGATAGTCAACTAACATTTCTTTAGGGTTTACCAGTGCCAGGCACTGGTCTAAGTGCTGTGGTATGAGCTATTGACATCACAGGCCACTATTGTCGGCATCATATGTTTTAGTTACTGTGCTAAGAGTTGCAGTGCTTTTTTCATCATCAGGATTGGTTACTGTCTCTTCTGGCCCACTATTTCAGGAAAATTCCAACCAGACTTCACTTCACCTCCTACTCTCTGATCCTCTTCTTCATAGTTATACCAGCCTCTTTGCTCCTGGCAGCATAGTTTCCTCCATTTTTCTACCATATAAACCATGATAATAAATTAATCTTGACAAATGAACTTCAGTATTATTGTGTTGTAACAATTTTCTTCCTGTAACCTTTCATAACAAAGTGCCCCATCCTGACTACCACTTTGCCATTTATATGGTCTTTCCATAAGCTCCTTGAGGGAAGGGACTGTCTTTGCTTTTGAATTTGGATCCCCAGTGCTTAGCTATGTTTAATATGTAGTGAACACTTAATAATTTTTTTAACTCAGTAAGTCAACAAGTATTTATTAAGTGTTTATTATGTGCCAAGCATTTGATTAAGTGCTGGGAATGAAAGTATGAAACAGAAAACAATAGTCCCTAACCTCAAAAGTCTTCAGCAGTCAATTATCTTGAACACTATTAAATAATGAAATAATATGTAAAAAAAATCCTATATTCAACAGTTATCAGTATGGATTGAAAAAATACATCTTCAAAGAAATTTACCTCTCACTCTAATGTATCTCTCCTCTATCTTGGACTATGACTACACAAAGAATATTGGCATCATGCATTGGGCAGTCATGTGGCAGGCTAGTGGTTCACCGGCTTGTAGAAGGACATGTCTCAGTCAGACATATCTTGTACAGTTTGTAGACATAAACAGAGGTTAAGCATTCTAAATAAAGGAGAGATTCACTTGCAGCATCCTTTATTCACATATTGCCCCAAGTCCCTTTTTCATAAAATCAGAGAATCTTCTATTTCAAGTCTGAGGAGGAATGTCCTTTAATATCTGTAATAAATGATTCATCTTTGCATAGGAAAGAGAACAGGGATATTTGCCAAATACCTTGCCAGCTACAATAAAAAGTGGGCTGCCTTCAGAGTATAGCAAATAACAAAAAACTTTGGTTAGTGAGGTGGAGGTGACTGTTTTGAATGGTTGTTGCTTTAAAGAATATAGTGAAGTAGGAGAATTGTACATTTGGATCATTATTCTATATGAGTTTTTGTGAACTAGCCCCTTGGTGTTTCACTGATGTTTATAAGCCTTGAATTGACTTCAGACTCTCTGCTTCCCATGCTCATCATTCCACCAAAGACCAACAACATCAGATAAACATTAACCAAAAAAAAAGGAAGAATTGAGTATTTAAGAAGATAAATGCATTCCTCCCCTCCTGAATTATTAGAAAAAAAGGTAGTGTAATATTTTCTCCTTCCTAAAACTAACTGTCCTTACATGAGGTCAAAATGCAGCAACGCAAAAGAATACCTTTGCAAAGTGCATATTGAGTTGTACAAAGGATATTTAAATTCAACATTTAAAGGTTCAGGCGCTTTACTTCATTAAATGCATCATAAGCCTTACAGTCTAAGCATCTGCATTTTTTGTTGTAGTCATTCTTGGCACTTGATTATTCTAACTGGTTCAAAATTTAATATTTTCTTCTGGAGTATATTTTATTCGAGCATCCTCATATCTATGTTCTACTGTGTATCAAACAACACAATAAATGGCTATTGGAAACTATTTATCTGATTGCTACATAGGTAAAATATAATTTTCTTTAAATGGCATAACCCAGTCACAATTCTAATTATCACACTGTCGGGAAGATTTGCTTTCTTAAAAAAAAAATGAGAGAGAAAGAGAGAGAATGCAACATAAAATTTAATGATACAAATTATTATGATGATAATTGTTCAAGGTTGTAGAGGTCTATATGTGTATCAGTATTCATAAACCAATGCCCTTTTACACTCGGTTTTATGGCTAATGCAATGCCTCATTTAATAATTTAAAAAATAATTTATTATAATTAAATTGCTTTCTCAGAAGGCTCCATCTTATCTTTCTCATTTTTATAAGAATCTCATTTTAATTTGTTTGTTATGCCATCTCTAGCATGAATTTTGGAATTTAATGGAATGAGAATGGAAGACTGACATCACTGAAATTATTAATTTCATATTTGAAGGTTTTATTTGGTTGATTCAGAAAAAAAAAAGTTTCAGTACTCAGTTATCCCTGAACTCTATTACAGGGGGACGCACTGACCAAATAACAGCTCTCACTCAACCCTTACCAGTATGGATTGAAAAAAAGACATCTTCATTACTACTATTTATGTAATGATGTTAATAGGCAAGACAAATACTATCGCTCAGAAAGGAGACTTATTTCCCTAAAAATGTTAGGACCCAAATCTTAAAAGTGTAACATTAAAATGAAACAAAACAAAACAAAACAAAAAAGCCTCTGAAAATCCCTGATTTTGATATGTCAACCACTTACAGATTCATCCCTGTCTGAACTGATAATTGAATCTAATTAACAATACATATGCATATGTATGCATAAGTATATGTATATGTGTACGTGTGTGTATCACTTATTCTTTGTCATGCAACATCCTAGGCACTTGAGCTACAAAGACAAAAGTGAAAATAGTACCTGTTTTCAAGCTTATGTTATATTATGGCAGGGGAGTACATCAATGAATTACAAAATATCTGAGTAATAAATACAAAGAAATTTGTGCTGAGAAGTGTTAACGACTGGGGACGTCAGGAATGGCCTTTTGTAGGAGGTAGCGCCTCAACCAAGCTTTCAAGAGCTAGGGATTCCAGGAGGCAGAGAGGAAAAGAGACAGTGTGCCAGACATAGGGAACAGCTTCTGTGAAAGCACAGAGAGATGACGCAGAGTGTTGTTTATGAGAAACTCTAGGTAAGCCCGTTTGACTCGGATATATAGTATCTGAAGGGAAGCGACATTAAATCAGTGCGAAAATATAAGGTAGAATAAAATTGTGGAGGGCTTTAAGTGCCCAACAGAAGAGTTTGAATTTTGTCCTAGTAATGAGGAGCTCTGAAGTTTCATTGCTGAGGAGGGGGGAGGATATGCGGAGGGGATGTGGTCACATCTGTGCTTTAAAATGATCAATCTGGCCGTGTTGTGTGAGATCAACTGGAGATGACCCACATGGCTATGGGGAGAGGGGATCACAATTTTAACTAATCTACTTAACTTGAAGAAGTGTGACGTTGCAAATAAAAATGATAGCATCTCAGAAAAAAATCCAAAAAACATAAATAGTTCACGGATGGGATTGTACAGTACACAAATGAAGGACAACATTTATACATGTGTATGTGTGTGTGTGTGTGTGAGTGTGTGTGTAGTATAACAGTAGTCAATAGTCAGTCAGTTGAACATTTATTAAGTGTCTACTATATGCCAGGCGCTATGCTAAGCACTGGGGCTAGAAATAATGGCAAAATATAGTCCCTGTCCTCAAGGAGCTCATAATCTAATGGGGAAGAAGACACATAAAAATAATATGAAAGGGAAGGTGTACTAAGAAGGAAACTTATAAGATAGCTGCCCTGGGTGAATCCCTTAAATGGAAGATTTAGGAAGAACTAAACAATGGTGGTGCAGTTGATAGAGTGCTGGGCCTGGAGTCAGAAAAACTCATCTTCATGAGCTCAAATCTGGTCTCAGACATAGCACTATGTGACCCTCGGCAAGTCACTTAACTGTGTTTGTCTTAGTTCCTCATTTGTAAAATGAGCTGGAGAAGGAAATGGCAAACTACACCACTATCTTTGCCAAGAAAACCCCAAATGGAGTCAGAAATAGTTGGACATGACTGAAATGACCAAACAACAACATACAAAATCCACACTCTACCCTCTCCAATCATAAAGACAGAGGGGCCCCAGGGGCAGGGGATATTGAGAAGGTATGTTTCAGGGCTGATGGGATCTTGTAAAATGATGAAATTCCAAAGAGTATGACAAAGTCCAGGAGTATAGCCAGGTAGGAAATGAAACAGCTCACATTTGTATAGTCCTTTAAGGATCATAGATGTAGAGTAGGAAGGGACTTCAGATTCCATTCAGTCCAGCTTTTCAAGGTGAAGAAGATGAAGTCCAAGGTGGCTAAGGGACTTCCAAAGATCACACGGTATCACTGACAAGAATTGAACTCAAGTCCTCTAACTCTGAAGCTGGTGCTCTTTTCTCTGGATAAAGTCTTCTCTCTTCAAAACATTTTATGTGTGCAGGTAAAGCAAGCTTTTATTTTTATTATCAATTATCTTGTTATCAAACTGAGACTCAGATCAAATGATTTGCCTCTGGTCATATAACTTTTAAATGTGTCAGGGCTAGAGATTCAATCCCAAATGCTTCTCCATTCCAAGTTCAGTGATCTTCACACTGCACAGTTTCATGTTTTGGGTTACATCAATGTTTCAGCATTTAACATATTAAATTTACCATGAAGGCCTTAGCATCCCTTGGAAATTGACAGAATATCTTTTGAAAACAACAGCCACAAATTGCAGTTTAGAAAACAAAATCAAGTTCTCAGAAAATGAAAGAGTTGAATGGCATGACCTTAAAGGACCTTTCAAATTTGAACATTATATGATAGTAGGTTCATCATAATTCCCTCAACAATAACCACTATTATATACATACATATACATACACATACATAAATATGTGTGTGTGTGTGTTTATTTAGGACATATGTCAAATATGCCAAAGGCAAGACTTGAACCCAGCTGGCTCCAAAACTAACTTTCTAGATACTCTGCAATGCTGCAGAGTATCAATATATAGTATCAATACATATAGGTTCAGAAAAAACTATAAGAAAGGTACAGAAATAAGAGGAAGAAAATGACATTGCTGATTTGGGCAATTAGTGAAGGATTCTTAGAGTAGGAGATATTTGACAGTTAAATAGTACTTTAACTAAAAAAAAATGAGGCTATATAAGCTTGGCTACAACTTCACTGGCCCCCATGCCAGGCTCTAGTTGGGGAGATTAAGCTTCCATAGATCAGATAATTCAGCATCAATCATCTTTCCCTCCTTGACTTTTTATCTATTCATGAACCAATTACTCTACTCTTATTTTGTTTACTGTCACCATATTGTGTATGATGATCCCAGTAACTGGTTCCCTCATGCTTTGGTTCTGTGTGTACCCTATATACCTCTGTGTTCTTCAAGAACTTCATTTCTCATTATTCTCAGCCCTGTCCATTTTTCATCCCTTAATGTCAAGCCATTACTCTGTCCTGGATGGAAGTTCCAAAGAGATAGGCATGACATGAAGAAAAGGATCCATCTGAGCTATAGAGCCTTATGTCCCCTCTGCCAGCCTCCAAGTTAGGGGGACACTCTAGGCCAGCCTTTAGGAGCCCCCTCTGGAGGTACTTATTGTCAGGGAGTCAGAGTAGTCATTACAATTTAGAGTAGAAACATATAACTATAAATAGTGATATCTTTAGTATTTTGAGTTTATGTATTCAAAATGCTATATAAATGTAAGCTAGGTGTAGGCATGGAAACTGTGCTGTCTTTAGAGTGAAGAATTAAATTCGAATTCTACTTTGAATTTACCCATGGAACTTCTCTCTGTATCAATTTAATCTGCAAAATGGTGATAGTACTAGCATCTACCTCCTAGTATTGTTGTAAGTACCAAAAGATATATATCTTTTTACAAACCTTAAAACCTTACAGTGATATAAATGCTAGAAAACAACAATGATAATACTAACAATCACCTTTTCTACAAAACCTTCACTGATTCTCCTGGTCAGAAATTATATTTCTTATGTTTGCCAATATCTCTGATGCCAGATCCTGCCAGTTGTCTGCCCTCTATCACTTGAAAAAACTCCTGCCTGCTTTCTATTTCCTGGAGACTGTGCTCTAAATGTATTTTGGAACTATTCTTTCCAGAGATTTGCTGGTGACTCAAGAAAGCTGATTGTTAAATTTTAATTGTGAGCAGGTATATCTTGGAAATCAGCAAATAATACAAATCAGGGCTTGATTTGCTATCTCATCGATGATCTGTAGACAACAGAGTGATGGAAAAAATGTTAATAATTGAGATTAAACTTAGAAGTGTGTTTTGCACACATTTTTAAGAGGGTAAGCTGGGGTTACTAGTACAGCCCTGATCCTCTCTCCTCTATTAGATATACTTAGCTCATGACTGCTACCTTCAGGGACAGTATGGAAGAGTAGACAGAAATCTGGTCTTGGAGATGGGAAGATTTGGGCTCAAGCCCTGCCTCTGATGCAAATTGACTAGATGACCCTAGGCAAATCATTTAACCTCTCCTTGCCCTAGCAACACTCCAAGACCATAATTAGCAGAGAAAATACTCTGACCTGCATTTGGTAAAGGGACTCTCCTCATTTGGGAGTTCCATATACCAATGAAATTATGGGTAGAAAACCTATCCCCCATTACCCTATTTCTCTAAGTAGAATTTAAGCTTCTTGAAGACAGCAAACTTTTTTTATGTCTTTGTATCCCCAGAATTCCTTAATAATTGTAGATTTTTTTAAAAAATGTTCCACATACTTCTTCAAACTCCCTCTTGCTGACCATTTCTAGGAATTCCCTGGATGAGTTGGATTATCCTGGTGATCTATCTAGTTCTAAGACCAATCCATGTCTGGTTTGGCCCATACCAATGTCCACTAACAGAAGTTTCTCCACCCTTAGATTTGGATGGTATTTAGTAAAGGCTGAGTAAAGACAAGAAAAGGAATAAAATCCCATTTGTGGCTAGATCTAGCTGGTCTATCCGACCTGGAGCTATTTTGTTACATGACCTCCCATCATAGTCTATTTTGTATTTTAGAGTGGAATAAACAACTGATTTCTGCAGTTCATTCAATTGGCCTTATGATGATCCAGACCAGCCATTAAAGTGGCTATATTATCTGTATCTCCAATTATCTAAGGTTATTGTTATTTAAATATACTGACATAACCCATCTAAAAACAGAATCAAACTATATCCTGAATCATATGATTGAAATTGGAATTTTATGTTGTGCATTTTTTATAGAGTTTTAAGATGTATATTTCCAAAAGGAGTTTACTTAGTACTCATTTTAAACTGTCAAAAATGACATGTGCCCCTGTACAATCTAGATTATATTTAATAAACTCAGCTTGGTAATTGTGATGCTGGGAAGGCTTGAATAACTCAGGTTAGCATTTCACCATTTGTCAATCAGCCAAATTCTGTCCATGAATAAACTATTTTCTGGTGAGACAGAAGGCACTTGGAATGAACACTGACTTTTCAAGTCTCTAAAATACAAATCGCTATAGTAGTGATTTTTTTTATTGCCGTTTTGTTTTGTTTTTTTGGCACAGAACAAAGTACGTTTAATGTTTCTCTCAAATTTCGGAGAATCCATGAACCCTGTCTACTTTCAACTTATAGCTAAAAGAGGTAACTTACTGCTGAAAAAATTCCTGACCTTGAGTTAGGAGACCTGGATTGAAATCCTATCTCTGACATTTACTAGGTGAATGACCATAAGGCAATTGCTGCTATAACTCATACTTTTATACAGTTTTAAGATTTGTGAAGTGTTTTCTTCACAACAACCCTCTTAAGGATTGAAAACTATGTTATCTCCATTTTGCAGATGAGGAAAGTGAAGCTCAAAAAGTTTAAATGCCTTGTCTAAAGTCACACAAGGAGTCAATGTTAGAGATTTGTTTCAAATCCAAGCCTACAATTTTATGACCTAACTTAACTGCACCTAACTTTTCTGATTCACAGGTTCTTCAGCAGAAGGAAGAAAAGAAGGAAGGAGAAAGAAAAGGAAAGAAGGAAGGGAGGACAGGAGAAAGGAAGGAAAGAAAAGGGATACTTCAAAGATTTATCAGGAAGAAAACACATTGCAAATTTAAAAAAATTCACATGAATGTGACACATTGATTATGTTGCTTTCCTGATTATTGTTTCTTTTATTTTCACTGTCTTTCTAGGTAGTAAGTGACAGAGGCAGGATTACCAAACTACCCCCTGGTTTGGCTGTGGAAGAATCATTGGAGTGTACTACCCCAGAAAGTATGACATCATCTAATTATGTTACAATTACCCAGGAGAGAAAAATTAATCCTACTCTGGACATATTGTTTTTAGAGAAATGGAAAGACAAGGGTGTATTATTTATATCCAGATTAATGCAAAGATCTTCAAAGTGATAATAGGGTCTGTTCTTTTAGAGATGTGAGCTTCAGTAAAAACCCATTAGCCATACCAAGTATTAAGTAGCAAGTTAGGACCACTAACGATGAAATGACATTTTCATTGCAATATTACTTCATCAGTTTGGGCATATACAGAGGACAATGAAAGCTTTTAAATCAGTTTAGTTAAACTCCATGGAAGCTAGGCAGACCAACTAAACACTAAAAAAAAAAAAAGGAAAAAAAGGCGGGTCACCACTGTGTGATTTTGAGAAAAGCAAACAAACGAACATATCATACAAACTACTATGACAAAAGAAAAATCTGAGAGACATAATTTCTGAGTAATTAATCATTTTATTAATTATGAATAGCAAATAATTGACAAAAAGACAGCAATTTGGCTTTTTCTTGTAAACTAAAGACCCCTCATGGAGGCCTCTGGATGCTTATACACACCTACAAGAGTGGGTATTCCCAACAGATGGGAAACAACTCTGATTTATTAATAATTAATGAAAGGACGAATATTGTGAGAGGTGAACTCATTTTAATGAAGGGCTGGACAAATGACTGGGCAATCTATACAAATGGATCTGTCCTCCATCCAGTCAGTGAACAATAAACAATGGTGGGTTAAGAATTCCACTTAAATCAGATTCTCCTTAAAAGGTCTTCTAATTGGATGGAGTCTCTTACCTGATAACAAAAAGCATGTACCCAAGGATTTGAGCAATCACTTCTTTCAGTAATGTCCTTCAGATGCTGGCTGAATAACTTACAAGTGGCTGATTTCTGAATTAGGACATAGAAAAATGGAATTCTTAATCTCAAATAATCATTGGTTATTTATATGAGAAAAATAAACATTTCTCTCACTAGCTAATTAGAAATTTGTAGATCTAATTGAGAAAGTCCATTGTACATATTGTAAGTGAATGAGTGAGTGAGTGAGGAAGAAACTATGACAAATGAATGCCTTTGGGGTCAGAAAAGAATGTTTAGCAAAAAATAATGCTGTATCTCTGATAGTGAACACAACAAGATTATAACTTTCTTCATCAGCAATATGTATTGAGTGCTTAGTTTTTATGACACTATGAGAATGATGATAGAAGATATTGGGAAAATGGAAGAAAAGAACTATAAGAAATTTATATTTGATTTTAATTTTATCCATGAAAAGGGTGATAAAATCATCACAATGAAAAATGATATTGTCATTGAAGATGAAGAGGCAGTAACCATCACATGTTAGGGAGCCAGTAGGGGTATTAAAATCAATTTGATAGACAAGGATTAGTGTGGAACTGAAGGAAGTGAGTTGAGATCTACAACTGTATGTTAGTAGTGCATTAAAATCTGAATTGTAAAGAAGATAAGGACATGTTTAAAAAAAAAGAAAGATTTTGCAAAGATGCAGAAATGTATGTGTTTCTGTTGATATATATGCAGAGCATCTGTAATAACATAGATCCAACTTGAAAGGGAACAAAGAGAAGGATCTCTTAAATTCCATTGGTAATATTTCCTTAAATAATTTCAACTTCTTGTCTAAAACAAAAGATGTATGATCTTTATCCAAAAATGTCTCAAAACATAATGAACCAAATTTAATGAGAATCATAACGTTTTGGGGTTAAATATAAACTCAAAAGTCATCTACTCCAAGCCATAACAAACAAAAAATATCCCTATTACAATATACCCCCTCAACTGCACATCTAGATTCTGCTCTCCATTTTTGTATAATTCTAACAGGTAGAAAGTTTCCTCCCTCTCTCCACCCCTGCTTTGATATGGAGTCTACATTTGCTTATTTGCAATTATTCCTTATTTGCCCTTAGAAGCTAAACAGAATGTCACATTCCTCTTCCATGAGAAGACAAAATTGAATAATTGAAAAATTTTGAGTTTGAATTTCAAACATCACATGTGCAGGTAGAGGATCAAAATATGGAATGTGGGTAGTTCATAAAGTTGAAATCAATTAGCTTGGTTTGGAATCCTGATTATTTAAGAGTTCTTTGAGCAGTAATCAGTGATCACTAAAAATAATTATAAATTCATCAAGATCATGTCATTCCAAACTAAAGTCAATTCCTCTTCAAGGAAGGGTTATTAGACTGATAGACCTGCCATTGATATAATGTACCTGATTTCAGTGAGAGACTTAATCAAATTATTCTTCTACGGTATCATGATGAAAAAGATAAAGAAGCATGACCTGGAAAACAGGACAGTTAAGAAAATTTTGAATTTGTTGAAAAATGATACCAAAACATCCAAGATTAATAAAGGCATCAATGTCGACCTCAACTGATACATGTAGAAGAGTACCCTAAACATCTTTCCGTGGTCCTGTGCTGTTTGAGAGGTTTATCGATGATTTGGAAAAAGACATAAATGATGTTGTTTGTTCCCCAATATGGCTGATAATGTAAAATTGGAAGGGATAAAGAACATGTTGGACAGTCAAAATGGTATTGAAAGGGAGCTCTTTATAAATTAGAACAACAGGACACATTTAATAAGATGAAATGTAAAAGTAAATACATGGAAAATCCTACTTTGGGTTTCAGTAAATCAATTGCATGTATATAAGATGCATGTATATAATGCATGTATATAAGATGGGAGAAGTATCTATGAAGAGTTTATGTGAAAAACTTCTGGCTGGTTAAGTAAATGGTAAGTTTAATATTAATTAGTATTATGGCATGGCTATCCAAAAATCAATACAATCACAAGTCATTCAGGAAATGTATAACTGGAAAAGAAATCATAAACAGGTAATTAGTCATTAATGGATAACTGATATATAGACTAATGTTTGCATTCATATCCAAATAATGTTAAAAGATATAGGAAGCCCTCTAGAACACTGGCTGTATCTTTATTTCTTATCATAGACTCAGAGCTATAATGGAACTCAAAGATTAAGTAGACTAATCTCATTTTAAAGCTAAGGAATCTGAGAGTTGCTTGGCCAGTTTAAACAGGCAGAATGTAGCAGAAGCAGGATTTGATCCCACCCCCCGATGTCACGACATCAAATCCAGTGTCCTTTCTATTGTACTATGTTGCACTGTGGAAGAATTTATGGGAGGACGTGGACATGAATTGAACATGATGAAAAGATGTAACTTCATTGTGATCTGCACCACCAGGGGGAGTAATCATATTAATTAGATCATGTTTTCATTGAAGTACTGAAATGCACACTTTCTGCACACAGTGAGGGGATAATAATTTCACTGTACTCTTCCTGAGAAAGCCTACCTCTGAAGGACTAGGTTTTGGGCAACACATTTCAGAACTGTCATCTCTATATCAAAAAAGTCAGAAAACAAAGGAAACCAGGATATCAAAGGATCTTAAGACATGTCATATGTGGATTGGTTGAAGAAACTAGGCATATGCAACATAGAGAATATAATATTTGGTATGTATGTGGGGATTAATGTAGAAGGTGGCACTTGTTCTGAGTCTTAAAGGAAGCTGGGGATTCTAAGAATAAATTCTAAGATTCTAAGATAAAGAACATTCTACATGGAAGATAATCAATGCAAAGACTTGGAGGCAGGAGATGGAATGTTGTATCTGAGGAACAGCAAGCAGATCACTATGATCAGACTATAAAATGGGTGGAGGAGAGTAATATGCAAGCAAACTGGAAAGATGGAAAGGGGCAAGGTTATGTGGAGTTTAAATACCTAACAGAGGAGTTTGATTTAACCCTGGGGTAATAAGGAGCTACTGCAGTTTCTTAAGTTGGGGGTGATATGGTCAGACCTATATTTTAGGAAAATAAAAGGGCCAGTTGTGAGGAAGAGGGATTGGAGGAGGGAGTGAATGGAATAGAAAGAGAGAAAGTCAGGGAAACAAATTAGGAGCCTATTGAAATAGCCAAGCAAAAGTGATGAAGGTCTGAACCAGAGTAATAGCTATATGAATGGAGAAAAGGGAACTTATTGGAGAGCTGTTGTGGAGGAAGAAAGAAGATGTTGCAATGGATTTACTCTTCTGTTTTTCACATTCAGTGAACACATAAGCACCCAATTTCAGGGACACCTTTATACATCAGTAGCAACAACAGACCACCTAACTTTTCAACACAGCTTTCATTTAAAGGCTGCCCTGTGGTTTTGGCTACAGCATCTCTTTATAAATACAGTGCTCATCAAAGATGTTTCTAGGCCTCAAAAGCCTTCTGATGTCTTTCCTTAAAAGAAGGCACCCTGTCTCAGAATGCTGCTGCACTCTAGACTTGTCTCTCTGCTGCTGTTTCTCAGCATACCCTGGTGATGTTCTTTGTATGGGAGACACCTAGAGTGAAGGGAGTATAAAGACTGCATTGCTTTCCTTTTATTTTGTTCCTAGAGTGAAAGCCACTTAGATCAAAGATGGAATCATTTCCAAGGTAGTGAGAGGATAGCTTACTGACAAAATAGACTGTCTATGTCATAACTGACCTTTTATAAAAGCCTTCAATTCTTAGTCATTCTACTCAATCAAATTTCTCAGGAAGAAAAATTTGTACAATCCACTGACCAAAATTAAAGACGAAAATCTACATTTAAGTAACTTGTGAAAAAACCAAAAGTTCATTTTCCATTCATACTTTTGTGTCATTATCTTTCAATACAATGTGAGTTAATGATGGAGTCTACAGCCTTTGTGAGATATAAAAAGGCTTTTGCTGTTGGAATAAAGAAGCAATTCTCACTCTTTTATTCTCAGGTGTTTTTTTTTTCCTTTCATATTAGACCAGATAACTTTAAAGTCTATTAAATCAATTACAAAATGATTTAACTCCACAATTAGTGAAATGTTCAGGTAACCACTGTTTCAATTCAAATCAGTTCCCAATTATTTTTAAAATATTTTATTTTATCAATGATAAAGAAAAATACTCTGAAAAACTCAATCTAAATAAAACCTAGAAAATTTCAAACAATTAAATGATGTGATTATTAATAGTTAAAATATCATAACAAATGCATATAGATTATTAAACTTTGAAGAAATAATAATGCTCCAATAGGAGGGTGAAATGATAAAGGGAGATATTAAAATGTCATATACTGACATATTTTGGAAACCTTTGAATGATTATTAAAGTGTCACACAGAAATGAGGTAATTGATTAAACAGACTTACTTTTAGTCTAACATGAAATCTATCTCCACCCCCCACCCCAAAAATTAACAAGGCTCAATGTACAATTTGAACCAAGTTTAATCAATGAAAGTATTAGTTGTAAGAACTACAGAAAACTATATATAACAGTACACAAAGTTGGAAGGCATTCCAATTTTTGAAACACTTTGTGCTTTGATTTGAGCTTCACAATGATCTCTACCAACTGGGCAGAACAGAACGGTAGTTATTATTATTCCTATATTATGCAAGAGGAAACAGACTCAGGAAGGCTAAGTGACCTGTCAAGAAATCTTGTTACTAATTGGTGAATTTTAAGCTCTAACTCTTTCTAATACACAACACTACTCCCCTTGCCAAAAAATATGGACTGATTTAATGATTCTCTAGAATCTCTAAGGAAGTGATACATTAACACAAATGAGATTCAGAGTCAAGATTGCAGAGGCATAGAAACAGGTATTGCCAAGCTCCTTTCTCTTCCAAAAAGATGTACAAAATACACAAGACAGAATCTTGAGGGGGGAAATAAAGAAAAAGTCAGTGTGACTCATTTTTCCAGCTCAGCACAGGTAGACAAACAGGGAAGTATGCAGGGTCTACAAACACCGAGGGCAGGGTTGAGGCAGAAACTCACCCATGAGAACTCCAGGACCCGAGGAGAGAACATGCATAAGGGAAAGTGTCAACATTAGACCCATATCAGGGCAATGGGATAGAGACAGATGTGAACTGCCAGCTTTTTTGCCCATTGCTTAGTTTCAGGTAACTTATCCAGGGTAGAATAAGAAAGGTACTTATGGAGAAGGTGGGAGAATTACTTGGTAAGGAGGCTCTGGGTAGTACACCTGGAAAGAAGAATGTTTTGATTGCAGCAGCAGCAGCAGTGATGTAGCTCAGTCCCCAGGCTCAGAGAAGCACTAACAAAGCTTTCTAGATGGCTAATAAGGGCTCAGTTTAGCAGCAATCTGATACTGTTGAGACTGAAACCCAAGATGATAACTTATAGCACTCAAAGTAGGTGGCCAGCAATTAGACTTTACCCTAGAACAGTCAATTTTGTAAAGATCCTACAATAACACAACTGGAATAGCCAAAGAAAGCTGCAAAAAGATCAGCCTAGACCTTCCTTGCATAACATCTACAAGCAAAGTCTCAGAGAGGGAAAAAGAAAAGTAGCTTGGAAAAAATCCAACTTGAATTCCTAGAAGTGATAAAGCAAGAGTTAATGCTTTTCAAAAGCATTAAAATGTACTTATGAATGAAATAATAGTTCTTGAGAAAAAATGGAAAATAAATGAAATCTATGTAAGAAAGAATTGGAAAGACAATGAACAGCTTGGTTAAAGATGGGGAAAAAAAAAACAAAACATTGACCATCCAATAAACCCCCGGACAGTTAGAATAGACCAAATATGAGCCAATGACCATGCAGGGTGGCAACAAGAAATAATAAAATAAAATAAAGGAATTAAATATGTAGGAAAAATGTAAAGTGCCTCTTTAGTCTGACTTGTAAAAAACTGACTTGTAAAATAGATCAAGGGAAAAAAATCTAGGAATCATTGATGTATTTGAACACTATGATGTATAAAAGGACTTGGGCATCTTATTTCAAGAAATCTTAAAAGAAAACTGATCAAAGATGGTGAATTAGTGGATTAGAGGCAACCTAGTTGAACTCTAACCATTCCCCTCTAAATGACTTTAAATAACACCTCAAATCAAATTTTGGAGCAATAGAGCCAACAAAAAGTCAGGGTGAGATGTTTTTCTGATCTAAGAAAGCTTAGGAGGTTGGCAGGAGAAGTTCGTGATACCAGGGTGGAAGACTGGCCAGATCCTACATGTGTAGTGGCAACAACAGTAGCTACAGCATGAGCATCTTTAGGAGCTCTCAGAGCAGAGACAGTAGGAGGTTGGATAACTGGTCAGAAAGAGAATACAAAGAATCCTTTGCTAACATTGGCTACAGTTGACATGAACTGATGACTCTATTGCCCATACACAGTTCTGGGTCACAGTCCCAGGGCAGAGAGGGGTTGTGGGGATCAGTCACAAGGGAGCAGGGTCCTGGTCATAGTTCTAAGGTAAAGAGAGCACTAGCACTTGTGGCCACAGGGGACCAGGGGCCTTACCTAGGTGAATACCTAGGGTCTTCCTATAGCTATAGAAATGGGGATCAGACAGAATTCCTCTGTGTCATCTCCAAGAAGCTTAATAACCCTGCTAATGGTATTGTCATAGAGCCTAGTGAGAAGGCAAAGATTCTTTAGCAATGAGGCTCTCCGATGTGAACTAAGAATCTGGCTCCCCTGAAGTCCTGGACATCAGTAGGTCAATACAGCAGAGCATCTCTCCAAAGATCATCCTTGCTGTTGTATAGTAACCATGCTGAAGCAAGACAAAGCTGAACCTGGCTCACCAATGGAGAATCATTCTGGCCAAAACCAAGAATTCACCATTTCACTGTAGGAAACTTAAAAAAATAATATGAAGAGACTCCTACCTAGCGTTCTTTTTTTCAGAAACCTACCTTTGCTTTCTTAGCCAGGTCTATAAACAGATCTTTACAATAGGTGTGCCAGGTTCCTAGTTGGCACCTTTACCAAGATCTGGGGGAAGGAGAGGACAAGGACATATACAGCCAACCTGTACTCCATAGATGGCTGGATCAGGTGAAAAACAGGATTCCTGGCTGGGCTTGCCACGTGCTCACTCCAAGACTTACTAAGTTAGAAATTTTCAGCTACTCAATGTCACTCTCTCCTTCCCCTCTGCCCCCCCCTTTCTTCAAATGGGTACAACAGATACAAAGAAATCTAGCATAGATTGACAATTTTGTTTTTAAAGGAAAGTTGATTTTTGACACTGAAACACTTCATCTTTGCTTTACATGTCAGTTTCACAATTTTGGAATTGGGTTCTAAATGAATTTGAGGAGACCCTTGTGTCTTTGTTGAACTCAAGCACTGGGATTAAAAGATAAACTTGCTTACATCTCTTAAAAAAAAGTCTGAAGCTTGGGACAATGCCTCCTCACCCCTAGGTGAGCAAAGCCCAACTTTAATATAAGGTTCAAAGTGAAGAAATGGGCAGAAATAAATGAGCAAAACCAAAACAAAACAAAAAGAATTTGACAATAAAAAGTAACTATGGTGGCAGGGAAGACCAAGACATAAATAGCTATAAACAAAGAATCAAAGAAAAAATGCTACCTGGACACAAACCCAACAAGAATTCCTGGAAGAGTTAAAGGAAAAGACAGGAATGGTAGAGGAAAAATTGGGAAATGAAATGGCAGTGATGGAAGAAAAGTGTGAAAAGAGACTGGTAAAAGACACATACATACACACACACACACACACACACACACACACACACACACACACACAAACAAATACTGGGTAAAAGAATAGCTTAATTGGCCAAATGGGAAAAGAAGTACAAAATCTCACTGTAAACAATAATAACTCCTTAAAAATTAGAATTGGGAAAGTGGAAGCTCATGACTCCATGAGACATCAAGAAACAATAAAACAAAATCAAAAGAATGAAAAAAAAAGAGAAGAAAATGTGAAATACCTCATCAGAAAAAAAACAACAGACCTGGAAAATAGATCAAGGACTGATAACTTAAGAATAACTGGACTATCTGAAAGACATGATTAAAAAAAGAGCCTCAACATCATATTTTGAGAAATTATCAGGGAAAAATGCCCTAATAAATTAAATCCAGAGGGTAAATTGAAATTGAAAGAATCCACTAATCACCTTCCAAAAGAGATTACAAAATGAAACTCCCAGGAATAGTATTGACAAACTCCAGAGCTCTTGGGTTAAAGAGAACACACTTCAAAGAGAACACTTCAACATGCCAAAAGAAATGATTCAAGTACTGTGGATCTACAGTCAAGATCACACAAGCTTTAGTAGCTTCCATATTAGAGTAGAGGACTTGAAAAATGATATTAAGAAAGGCAAAGGAACTATGATTACAATTAAGAATCACTCATTTAATAAAACAGTATGATCCTTTAAAGAAAAACTGGATATTTAATAAAACAGAAGGCTTTCAAGCATTCCTGATGACAAGACCAGAGTTGAATAGAAAATTTGACATGCAAACTCAAGAGGCAAGGGAAGTATAAAAATGTAAACACAAAAGAGTAATCATAAAGGTCTCAATAAAGTTAAACTATTTACATTCCTATGTGGGAAAATGATAGACATAATTCCTAAGAACTTTATCATTATCAAGGCAGCTAAAAAGAGTACATTGAAAGAGAGCATGGGTATGAGTTGATTATGTTGGACTGATCTCTTAAAAAAAAAAAAGAATGGGTGAGAAGATTGATCAGCTGGTAGAAAAGAGAAAGGAGAGGTAGAGTGAGGAACTTTTTCTCATATAAAAGAGGTAAGGAAGAGTTTTTTACAATGGAAGGGAAAATGGTGGATTGGTAGGCAATGCTTAAGTCTTACTCTCATTGGAATTGGTTCAAAGAGGGAAAAAATATGTAACAACCATGCTCAATTGTGTATAGAAATATAATACCCAATAGGGAAGCAGTAAGGGAAGGAAATGAGAATAAGGGGGAGTGATAAAAGGAAATATAGATTGAGAAAAGTATTGGTTAAAAACAAAATAGACTTTTGAGGAGGGACAGGATGAAAGGAGAGAAGCATCAGAAAAAAATGGGATTGAGGGAAATACACAGTTAATAATCATACCTGTGAATGTGAATGTGATGAGCTCACTCAAAAACAAAAATGGATAGTAAGATGTATTAGAAACCAGAATCCAACAATATTTTTTTAAGAGGTACACTTGAAACAGAAAGACATACACAATGTTAAAATAAAGGGCTGGAGCAGAATCTAAGATGATTCAGCTTAAGAAAAGGAGGTAGAGGTGGCAACACAATCTCAGACCAAGCCAAACCCAAAAGAGATTGAATTAAAAGGAGCAATCAGAGAAAGTACATTTTGCTAAAAGTTACCATAGACAATGAAGCAATATTCTAACTTTTTTATAGCAAGTTTCTCATTTTGCAAGGCCTCATTTCTCAAATATATACTGAAAATATAACTGAGTCAAATTTCTAAAAATAAGATAAGTTCCCCATTTCATAAATTGTCAAAGGATATAAATAGCTTTCAGAAGAAGAAATCAAATCTTTCAATACTCATTTGAAAAACTCCTTTAAATGACTAGAAAAAGACAAAAGTGCTCTGAGGTACCACCTCATACCTATCAGAAATGAGAAATGTTAGAGAAGATGAGGGAAAAATAGGTACACAAATGAACTAGTGAATCTGTCCAGCCATTCTGAAAAACAATTTGGAATGAGGCCCAAAGGCTTATAAAATTGTACATACCCTTTAATCCAACAATACTACTACTGGATCTATATGCCAAGAAGATTATAGCAAAAGGAAAAAAACCTATATGTGCAAAAATATTTACAACAGCTCTTTTTGTGGTGGTAAAGTATCAGATAGAAAGCAGGTGCTCATCAATTGGGGAATAGCTGAAAAAGGTGTGGCATATGATTTTGATGGAGTACTATTGTTGGGAAATGAGGGGGCAGTTTTCAGAAGAAAAAAAACATGGCAAGAACTATATGAACAGTTGCAAAGTAAAGTGAGAAGAACCAGATCATCAAGCACAGTAGCAGCAATGTTAAAATGATGATTAGCTGGGAAAGACTTGGCTAATCTGATCAATACAATGTTCCAAGAAAATTCCAAAGGACTCATGATGAAAAAAATGTTCTCTACCTCCAGAGAGAGAAATGATGAACTCTGAGTGCAAATTGAAGTATAATTTCTCACTTAGCTTTTCTTGGCTTTTCTTTTGAAATATGGTTAGTATGGAAATGTTTTCCATGATTTTGTATGCATAATTGATATCATATTGTTTGCCTTCTCAGTGTAAGGGAAAGAAGAGAATTTGGAACTCAAATTTTAAAAATGTTTAAAAAAATATGTGTGTGTATTTTTTTTAAAGAAAACTAATCAGATATCTTACTGTTAAAAGGCAAAGTGGAAGTGGTCACCTCCAAAAAGAAACCCCAAAAGAAAATTCCCAGGAACATCATAGTCAAAATCCAAGGTTTCCATTTCAAAGGAAAAAAAATAGTACAAGCAGCCAGAAAGAAAGAATTCAAGTAGCAGGAAATCAGTCAGGATCATACTAACAGCCACCACTAGAAAGGAGCAGAGAATGTGGAATACCCTATTTCAGTAGGCAAAGGATATGGGCTTATAGTCAAGAACTTACACAGGAAAATTTAGGGTAATTCTACTGGGGAAAAATAAACCTTTAATGAAATAGATTTCCAAGCATGCCTGATGAAAAGACCAGCACTGTACAGAAAATTTTAATTTCAAACACAGGAGTGAAGAAAAACATGAAAAGATAAACATAAATGAATAATTAGAAAATAATGAACAAGAATAAAATGCTTATTTTCAAATATATGAAGATGCACATCTCTCCTTTAAACCCTGTCATCACCATGGGTCACAAAAGGAATCCAGTTAGACAAGAACTGGAACTGGCTTCTATTATGTCTTGCTAATCTTAAGAAAAGAATTGATGGTGAAGAGGAATGTACTGGGAAGATAGGATGGAGGAAAAGAAGGTTAAGGAAAAATAATTCACATAATCACAGTGCAAAAATAGACACCACTACAAACAAAAAGGAGTGGTGGGGATTGGCACCTAGAATTCACACTCATTCTCATCTGAAGTGGTCAAAAGGAGGAAGAATACATACATGCATATAACTGGAGACAGAAGTATGTTTCAGTAGGAAAATAAGAAAGAAAGAGGAGAAGGGATAAGGAGAATTAAGGGGAAGGTATTTTAAGGGAAGGATTAGTATAAAGCAAAATACACTGTAAAGATAGACAAAATATGCTTTGCTCTTTTTGAGGTGCCAAACAATGAGAATCTGAGGAAGATCCCACAAATTGGGAAATGGATGAAAAATTATGTTATACAAATATGATGGAACTCTTTACTCACATAATGGCAAGCCATTACTCAAGAGAACTAATGATGAAACATGCCATACACCTCCTGATAGAGAGGTGAAGGACTCAGTGCACTGAATTAGACTTTTTAAAAAAAATTTGGCCAATGTGGAAATTTGATGTGATTGATTATATGTGTTTATGAGAGGAGTTTTGTTTTTCTTGTGTTCTCAATGAAGATGAGGAAGTACAATTTGTCTGACTACAACAAATAAATATTTTTGAGTACAAACAAAAATGATCATTCTTATTTTTGTTATTTCAGAAAGAATAAAATTCTTATCTTTTATGATTTGTGTAGTTTAAAATAGAAGATAATTTAATACACAAAGATATAGATTTAACCTACTCAACAGAATGTACTTTCTTCTGTATTGTAAGAAATTATCTCCAGATAACATTCAATGAATGCTATGGAGATGATCCAAAAATTCCCTTCCAATTCAACTTAATTTGATCTACTGACTATTTATTAAGTGATAGAGATTGAGATTGAGAGAGTGCTGGATCCAGAGTCAGGAAAACCTCAGTTCAAATCCTGCCTCTCATATTTATCAGCTGTGTGAACCAGAACAAGTCAATAAATTTCTAAGCCTCAGAGGTTCCTAATTATTTTTTGTGAGACAATTTTGTGAGATTAAGTGACTTGCCCAGGGTCACACAGCTAGTAAGTGTCAAGTGTCTGAGGCCAGATTTAAACTCAGGTCCTCCTGACACCAAGACCGGAGCTCTATCCACTATGTCACCTAGCTGCCACAAGGTTCCTAATTTTTAAAATGAGGCTAATATTTGAAGTTTTTCTTCACAGGGTTGTTGAGATCATCAAATGAGAAAATATTTGCAAGGCGGTGCATCAGTGTCTGTCATTTTTATATGGAAGACCGTCTTTAAGGAATTTACATCTCTTAGTGAGGTCCAATCTGGATGAAGTTAAGAATAATTCAAGGTAGGGAGTGAAAAGGTTAATGGAGAGAGGAACAGAATATTCTTTCAATTTAATTTAGTGATAGTTAATCCTTAAATAGATAGAGGAAAGGACAAGGGAAGACTTAGTACTAGAATCTGATAGATAAGGTGAGGCAGGTTGCTAAAGCAGAAATGATAGGAAATTTTAGAGAAAATGAATATCATCGATTTGGTGATCATGATAGAGGATACACCTGCATATTGTCTGATGTAAATATTGAATTTTTAGGTTAGTTGATTTCAACATGTTCAGAGAATGTGTCCACTGGGATTTTTTTTCAAGGAAATTCAGTCAAGAGAAATGAGAATATCTCAAGTGTATGTAAGTGAAGGGATCTACTACTTCCATTAATTACAAATAACCAAACATTCAATTAACCAATATAAAGTATTGTTGTTTGTCCTTTATTTTCTAAGGAGACCAGTGACATTATAGAGTGATGCCTTGACTTGTTCATGAGTTGGATTAAAGTGAGGCAGAATCATAAAAAGTTGTCAGCTTCACCCTCTTTTCCAGAAACATCAAAGTCCAATCTTGACAAAAGTCAAGATGACTGGCGATGGCCCAAGATGTTGTAGAAAACCTTGGTGTCTTTGATGTCTGATGAAGTCCTAAGTGTTCCACAGTGCCTGCTTCAGCCATCTTTATAGCTATTGGAACAAATTGTTCTCATCCATGCATTCACTTCTGGGAGAAGTCTTCACATGCTTAGGGTAGACATCCCCCTGACTCACTAACAGGTATGAGTTCTGTCAGTTATCCTCAACCTGATTTAGGCCATCTGCCAAGATGGTTTACCAGAGTGAGGCCACTATGAATGTTACAGCTTTTTGGAGCCAAAGGTGAGAGCTGAGTGCTAAGTAGACACAAAAGGGGTATGAGCAGCCCTGAAAAGAGCTCATCGAGCCCTCACACCAGAACTGATATTCTTCCTTGTGAATAAGTGTTAAACTGATTTGAAAATATCTAAGAACTTTTCAGCTATCAGATAAAAGACAGATGATAACACAAATGAGATACCTTACAATGGTTTAGAAAATGAAGTCATGCTTCTTGGGCAACATACAAATACAGCAAGTTAGAGGGGAACCATGTGCACTGATGATGGGGGACTCCAGATTTGATAGCTGAAGATTCTAGTAAGAGGTAAGCATTTGAAAAGGTGAGGTGTCCTGCCCATGCTCTCTTTATTCCTCAATATTGATCACGTTAACTACAAAGCTTAGTAAGAGACAATATGTTACCTAAGAGCAAAGAATAATATATTAAAGGCAAACGCCTTTCCCAAGAAGAAGGAGAAAAGAACTCCTAATAACTAGGAGATGCAAGTCACCCCTCATCTCTATTCACATTCCTCCCTACCACTTAAATATGTTTAAGCCTTCTGTACTCAGAGAAGCAAATAAGTGAGTTCCCACGAATGACAGCACTATAAACCTCAATGACTTTCAGGGGTTACTCCCACAATGCTGAGGGAGTTCCAGAAAGTTAATTGAAGATCCAGCCCATTAAGGTGAGTGGAAGTTAGGGAAGTAGCTTTAAAGGGTGTGCCACAAGGGAAATTCTGGAGATACCACAGAAATTATTCCAATAGGGAGAAAATAGGACAGCTGATTTAGGAGTTGTAGATGTATATGCAGCTGATCGGCAAAGTCAGAACTTAAAAAGATATAGAAAAATGGAAGGAAGAGCAAGAAATTGATGACAGTACAATAGAAAGAGCACTGACTCTGGAGTCCTAGAACTTAGATTCCCATCCTTCTTTTGACATTTGACCTTGACCTTGGGCAAGCCAATTAATGTTCCTGGGCCACAATTTTCTCATCCTCAAAACAAAAGTTTGGACTAGATATTCTCCAAGGTCCCTTATACCTCTAGATCTAAGAGCCCCAATGCTGGGAAGCATCAGTACCTCTAAATCCCAGAAGAAACTGAAATTAATCAAGAAGGCTAAGGATGACAAAACTGCATTTTTATTTGTTTGCTTGTTTGTTCGGCCAGGTTTGGGGACAAGAAAAGGTCCATTGCATTCAATGGATCTGATGCTAGTGAATGACAGTGAGATGGCTAATGTCAAAGAACTGGGATATAATTCTTGAATATACATGGCCAAAAGGCCCATTTTTAATAAAGACATAGCTGTGTGATCTGGTGACCCTGGTTACCATCTTTGCCTTAGTTTCTTCATCTGTGAAATGAACTGGAGAAAGAAATGTCAAACCACTCCAGTATCTTTGCCAAGAAAACCCCAAATGGGGTTACAAAGAGTCATATATGACTAAAATGACTGAACAATGAAAAATTTGTGAGCACCTAGAAAGAGTAATGCTAACAATCAAAGGACAGGATAACTCAATCAAGAACAATTCAAGAGAATTTTTATTGGCCATATGGTAAAATTTAGGATAAAAAGTAGTTCAGGCTCAGTTTCCCTTTAACCACCTCAACTCAATAAAGATGTGCTCAATGATGTAATAAAGCCATCAAGAATGGAAAAAAAAATATTAGCACAAAGTAATTATTGTAAAAATAATGACAGAAACTTCCATTCCCTATCTCCACAGTTACCTGACTCTCCTGGCACTTCCTTCACAGAGTTTGCTGGCATGCTGCTCTAGCACATACATCCAGCATCCTTTATGGCTGTTACATTGTTTGACATCATTTCAAGTTAACTCTACAGCAGAGTCTAAGAAGGGCCATCTTATACCTCTGAGGGTTGAAGCCACCAAATTAGTCAAACCTTGGGCATCATTTGAGAAGATTATGGTGATTGTAGAGAATATTCAAACCTTTATGGTACAGTGCTTATTAAAAATGATCTGTGAATAATAATAATATTTATATAGTAGTTATGTGCCAAGCATTGTGCTAAGCACTGTGTGATTCTTATCCCATTTGACACTCTCAACAACCCTGGGAGGTAGGCGCTATTATTTTTCCCATTTTGTATACAAGGAAACTGAGGCAAACAGAGGTTAAGTGAATTGCCCAGAGTCACAAAGAGTGTCTGAGGCCAGATTTGAACCCCAGGCCTAGCGCTCTATCCATTTAGCTCCCTATAGGAAGGAAGGAGACTGATAGCAGGTGTTACAACATTTTTTAAAAATAGTGGAGAATTTCCCCAATAATGGGCTAATATTCATTTTTTTAAAACAATTGATGGCACAGCTGGGTGGTGCAGTGAATAAAGCTCCAGCCTTGGAGTCAGGAGGACTTGAGTTCAAATCTGGTCTCAGACATACGACACTTTCTAGCTATGTGACTCTCGGCAAGTTACTTAACCCCAATTGCTTCACCCCCCCAAAAAAAAAGAATTGATGCAAATATGTATAAGAACAAATGTAACCTGATAAGGAAGTAGTCAGAGTGGGTGAACAGATAGTTTTCAAATAAAGAAATGCAAATTATCAACAACAGTATAAAAGTACTCCAGATAATTTTGAATAAAATAAATGTAAATTTAAAAAGCTCCGAGGTTTCTCTTATACCCATCAGATCATCAAATATAAAAAGATGACCAAAAAAAGGAAAATAACACTTAGAGAGGTTTTGAGAGGAGAAACATTTAAAAGCAGTTGGTGGAGCTATGAAGTGATTTAACCATTTTAGAAATCAACTTGAGAACATACAAAAAAGTCAGTAAACTGTACATAAAGTTTGTACTAAATTTTTACTGTAAGATAGTGGAGTTCTGTGGAAGTAAATTTGTTCAAAGAAAAATAATTGAATTGAAAATAGTGGAATAATTTCAATGAGGCTAAAATGAGATGATTTCCCAGTCCATAGAAGCATGTTTATCTCCATTTCTTGGACAAATTTCTTAATCTTCCTGGATATATGACATGGTACAAAGTTATATTGCAGTTTTCTGTGTCATTTGGGAATTTCTGTAATTCTAGGACAATAATACTTCTTGATAACATTTATCAATATGCTTATCAGAGTTCTTCATTCCCTCAATAGGGAAGTAGATTTAAAGAACTAGAGGAAACAAAAGCACCCAATAGTATATTTTAAGTTCAGATGAAAATGCCTAGGTCTTCTGAACTTACCTAGAGGTCTTCTGATGAGAGTTTTAGTGTAGTTTTCAATGAAAATTTTAATTTTATCAGTAAAACTCACATTTCTCCAATCTTCAGTGTTCCATCTTTGCATTGTCTTTCCCATCAGAAGTTTTCCTTTTTCCTTTTCCTTTATATCAATGTTTAGAAGCTGTTTTTTGATAAAAAGTTCTTCCTACTCTTCTTCCAATATTAAGAGGTATTCAATGAAGTATAACAGTCAGCAATAATCCCTTAGGGTGCCAGTTCCATCTGAAGATATTTATTCATTTTATGAGAATGCTTTAGGCTGTTTTGCAGCAATTGTTTGGTAGTTTTTGTCATCATGCTTTTGTTTTTGAACTAACTTTCTTTCGTACTTCAAAGCAATTAATGTTATTTTATCATGAGCTTGAATTATTATTAAAATACTCAACTTTCCTATAAAGTCACTAAAATATCCCCGAGTCATTACAGTTTGCTCTTTAAAAGCTGAAACCTTTCATTCCTTTTCAGAATAATTTACACTCTCATAAACCACAGATTAAAAACTACAGCACAAGAGAACAATGAAACAAATGTGTGTGTGAGGCATGAAGTATAGCACTCAGCTGATAAAAATCAAACTAAAGGTGAGGAAACCAGTTCGATACAGTTTCAACTGGTCATGTTCATACACAGTCAGTTCTGCTATAACCATCGTGTTCATTCTTAAAAATCACTATACTACATAAAATCATGCAATAAAAAACACAAGGTTTATGTGGAAAGTGGGATTAGGGACACAGAAATCAAAAACCTTGTCAGTTAATATTTTTTTAAAAGATAGGGAGAGATAAGTCTAATAAAAATGGAAGTATAATTTTATACATGTTAAATGCTTAAGAAAAACATAAATATGCTTGTACTTCAGGGAGCTAAGATGGTGAAGTGAAAAGGCAGTCATTCTCACTCTCCCCTATCAACCTCTGAAAACCCAGAAAATATCACCCCAGAAAAAATCCTTGGAACAGATGAACTAGAACAAAGACAGGGAGCATCAGTGCAGCAGCCCAGCAAACAGTATCTCAGCAAAAATAAGGGAGGCAGAACTACAAGGGGACCCAGGCGGATAAGTGCCCTGTGGCATTCATCTGAAAGGAGGTGAAGGAAGCAACCTAAAAGCTTCCTAAAGCCCCAGCCTTGCTGGTTCCAGCCTAACACCAGGTGAGCTGTCAGAGCCCTACAGCCTCCAATTGTGAAGAAATCCTGAAGCCCAGGTGGTAGAACAGGCAAACACCAACACCTGGACCACCGAGTGCCTCAATGAGGGCAGGGGGAACCAGAGGAAACCAGATCAGAAAACTACCATGTGCCTGGGCACTCTACCACAAAGGAATCTCCCAGTGCATTAGCAGAAACAAGGGAGACAACACTGCAGAGGGCCCCAGGCATATAAACATCCTGCAGCACCCATCTAAAAGGCGCTGCAGAAAGCTAAAGGAAAGGAAAAGCAGGCAACCTAGAATTGTCTGAAAGTTCCAGCCCTGCTGATTCCAGCCCAACACAAGTTAAACTTCCAGAAACCTACAGCCTCCAACTGACAGCATAACAGGCCCCAGCACATAAAGCCAGTGACCAAGGCCTAGGCTCCCAACACAAGAAGCTTGGGTCAGTGCCCTCTGTTCCCCAGCAGCAGAACTCAATCACCTTAAAAGTCAGGGAATAAAGAAACACCATGAGTAAAAAGAAATGTACCGTAGATTCATATTATAAGAAGAGTGAAGATCAAGACAGAAATTCTGAAGAGAACAACATTGTCAACAAACCCACATCTGCAATAACAAAAGGGAATATGAACTGGTCTGAAGCCCAAAAAACCTTCTTAGAAGACCTCAAGAAGTATTTTAATAGTCAAATGAGAGAGGTAGAAGAGTCCTTCAAAAATACGATTGGCCAATTGGGAAAAAAAAATACACTGAAGGAAAAAGGTCCCTAAAAACACAATTGGCCAACTGAAGAAGGAAGTACAAAAACTAACAGAAGAAAACAATCTGTTAAAAACTGGAATTGGACAAATGGAAACTAATGTGTCTATGAGAGAGCAAGAATCAGTCAAACAGAAACAAAAAAAAGAAAAAATACACGAAAACGTAAAATACCTAGTTGCTAAAAAAACCGACCTGGAAAATCATTTCAGGAGAGACAATTTAAAAATTATTGGACTACCTGAAACTCATGATGAAAAAAAGAGCCTGGACAGTATCTTTCAGGAAGTCATAAAGTAAAACTGCCTGGAAGCCCTAGAACCAGAAGGGAAAATAACCATAGAAAGAATCCACCTATCACCACCTGAAAGAGATCCCAAATTAACAATGCCAAGGAATATAATAGCAAAATTCCAAAATTACCAGATGAAAGAGAAGGTGCTGCAAGCAGCAGAAAGAAACAATTCAAATATCATGGAACCACAGTCAGGATTACACAGGACCTTGCAGCTTCTACATTAAAGACCACAGGGCGTGGAACATGACATTCCATAAGGCAAAGGAGCTTGGAATGCAGCCAAGGATTAACTCTCCAGCAAAAATGAGCATCATTTTTCGAGAGAGGAGGTGGATATTCAATGAAATAGGAGACTCCCAAACTTTCCTGATAAAAAGACCAGAGCTCAACAAAAAATTTGATCTTCAAGTACAGGACTCTTGAAGGACATAAAAAGGTAAATGGGACAGAAAGATACAATGTGTTGTTAATAAGGCGGGGGTGCGGCTGTTTAAACCCCTACAAGGGAATATGAGACTTCCAAGCCATGAGAACTATATCGTTATTACACCATGTTAAAGGAGTATACATAAAAAGGGTGGATATAGTTGACTTTGATGTAATGATAAAAAAAAAAATCGAATCAAGTGGGTTAAATGGATCCAAATAAGTGGATCACTCTGATCTTAGAAAATGTACTGAGAAAGGAGGAGGCAGACAAGGGTAAATTACATTACAGGAAAAGACACAAAACCTTGTTACAGCAGAGGGAAAGAAGGAAGGGGGTTTGAGCATTGTTTGAACCTTACTGTCATCAGATTTGGCTCAAGAAGGGTATAACATAATCAGTTAGGTATAGAAATCTAACTTGCCTTATAAGCAGAAGGAGGGAAAAGGGGAAAGAAAAGGGAGGGGGAAAAGAAGGGTGGAAAGAAGCAGTAAGAGTAAAGGGGAAGAAAAGGGAAAGAGATAATAAAGGGAAGGGGAAGAGGGACTGAAGGAGGCTGTGGTCAAAAGCAGAACACTAGGACAAAGGAGAAAGAAAAGCATAAATGGGGGGGGAAAGGATGGAGAAAAAGACACAGATGGTAATCATAACTGTGAATGTGAGTGGGAAACTAAATAATCTAATCCTAAAAAATGATTGGGTAAAACAAGAAATCATATAAATAAGCAATAATTTCATTCAAGAGAATGACAATAATGAGACAACATACCAAACTTATGGGATGCAGCGAAAACAGTTCTTAGGGGAAATTTTATATCTCTAAATGCTTACATAAATAAAATAGAAAAAGAGGAGATTAATGAATTGGGCATACAACTAAAAAAACTAGAAAAAAATTAAAAATCCTCAACTAAACACTAAATTAGAAATATTGAAAACCAAAGGAAAAATTAATAAAATTGAAATTAAGAAAACTATTGAACTAATAAATAAAACTAAGAGCTGGTTTTATGAAAAAACCAATAAAATAGATAAACCTTTGGTTAATTTAATTAAAAAAAGAAAGAAGAAAACCAAATTACTAGTATCAAGAATGAAAAGGGCAAAGCTACCACCAAGGAAGAGGAAATTAAAACAATAATTAGGAATTATTTTGCCCAACTATATGCCAACAAATTTGACAATCTTAGTGAAATGGATACATATTTACAAAAATATAAATTGCCCAGATTAACCAAAGGAAGTAAAATACTTAAATAACCCCATCTCAGAAAAAGAAATTGAACAAGCCATTGATGAACTCCCTAGGAAAAAATCTCCAGGGCCAGATGGATTTACACGTGAATTCTATCAAACATTTAAAGAACAATTAATTCCAATACTATATAGACTATTTGGGAAAATAGGTGAAGAAGGAGTCTTACCAAATTCTTTTTATGATACAAATATGGTGTTGATACCTAAACCAGGAAGAGTCAAAATAGAGAAAGAAAATTATAGACCAATTTCTCTAATGAATATAGATGCAAAAATTTTAAACAAAATACTAGCAAATAGATTGCAGCAACTTATCACAAGAATAATACACTATGACCAGGTAGGATTTATACCAGGAATGCAGGGTTGGTTCAATATTAGGAAAACTATCAGCATCATTGAGCATATCAACACCAAAACCAACAGAAACCACATGATCATCTCAATAGATGCAGAAAAAGCTTTTGATAAAATACAACACCCATTCCTATTAAAAACACTAGAAAGCATAGGTATAAATGGAGTCTTCCTTAAAATAATAAATAGCATATATCTAAAACCTTCAGCAAGCATTATATGTAATGGGGACAGGCTAGAAGCATTTCCAATAAGATCGGGGTGAAACAAGGATGTCCATTATCACCACTGTTATTCAATATTGTACTGGAAACGTTAGCTTTAGCAATAAGAGAAGAAAAAGAAATTGAAGGCATTAGAATAGGCAAAGAAGAAACAAAGCTATCACTCTTTGCAGATGACATGATGATATACTTAGAGAATCCTAGAGAATCAAGTAAAAAACTACTTGAAATAATAAACAACTTTAGCAAAGTTGCAGGCTATAAAATAAACCCACATAAATCATCAGCATTTCTATATATTACCAACAAAGCCCAACAGCAAGAGATAGAAAGAGAAATCCCATTTAAACTTACTGTAGACATTATAAAATATTTAGGAGTCTACCTCCTGAAACAAACCCAGGAACTCTATGAACACAATTACAAAACACTTTTCACACAAATAAAATCAGATCTAAATAATTGGAAAAACATCAGTTGCTCATGGGTAGGCTGAGCTAATATAATAAAAATGACAATCCTACCTAAGCTAATTTACTTATTCAGTGCCATACCAATCAAACTACCAAAAATTATTTTATAGAGTTAGAAAAAATAATCAAGATTCATTTGGAAAAACAAAAGGTCCAGAATATCAAAGGAACTAATGAAAAGAAATGCAGGGGAAGGTGGCCTAGCAATTCCAGATCTTAAATTGTATTATAAAGCAGCAATCATCAAAACTGCTTGGTACTGGCTAAGAAATAGGGAGGTGGATCAGTGGAATAGGTTAAATATGCAAGACACAGTAGTCAATGACTATAGTCATCTATTATTTGATAAACCCAAAGACCCCAGCTTCTGGGATAAGAACCCACTCTTTGAAAAAAACTGCTGGGAAAACTGGAAAAGAGTATGGCAGAAACTAGGCATAGACCCAAATCTCACACCATATACCAAAATAAAGTCAAAATGGGTTCAGGACTTAGATATAAAGGCTGATACCATAAGTAAACTGGGAGAACAAGGAATAGTTTACCTATCAGATCTATGGAGAACAGAAGAATTCATGACCAAACAGGAGATAGAGAACATTATGAAAAGCAAAATGGATAATTTTGATTACATTAAATTGAAAAGTTTTTGCACAAACAAAGCCAATGCAACTAAGATTAGAAGGAAGGTAGAAAATTGGGAAAGAATTTTTACAACCAGTCTCTCTGATAAAGGCCTCATTTCTAAAATATATAGAGAATTAAGACAAATTTATAAGAATACAAGACATTCCCCAATTGATAAATGGTCAAAGGATATGAACAGACAGTTCTCAGATGAAGAAATTAAAGCCATCTATAGTCATACGAAAAACTGCTCTAAATCGTTATTGATTAGAGAAATGCAAATCAAAACAACTCTGAGGTACCACATCACATCTATCAGATTGGCCAACATGACAAAACAGGAAAATGATAAATGTTGGAGAGGATGTGGGAAAATTGGAACACTAATACATTGTTGGTGGAGTTGTGAAATTATCCAACCATTTTGGAGAACAATTTGGAACTATGTCCAAAGGGCCACAAAAATGTGCATACCCTTTGATCCAGCAATAGCACTTCTAGGGCTATATCCCAAAGAGATCAAACAAATGGGAGAAGGACCCACATGTACAAAAATATTTCACATGTGGTGTCAAAAAATTGGAAATTGAGAGGATGCCCATCAACTGGGGGAATGGCTGAGCAAGTTGTGGTATATGAATGTAGTAGAATACTATTGTGCTATAAGAAGTGATGAACAGGCTGACTTCAGAAAAACCTGGAAAGACTTATATGGTCAGATGCTGAGTGAAGTGAGCAGAACCAAGAGGACTTTGTACACAGTAACAGCCACATTATGGGATGACTAATATTGTTAAACTGAACCCTTCTCAGCATTACAAGGATATCAGACATCTCCAGAGGCCTCGTGGTGGAAAATGCTGTTCACATCCAAAGAAAGAACTATGGAAGTCGAATCACTATCACTTATTTTTACCTTCTGTTGAGTTTTGTTTCATCTTTCTGATGGTTCCTCCTATTGGTTTTAATTTTTACTTACAACTTCACTAATGTGAAAATATGTTTAATAGGAATGTAAATGTAAAGCCTGTATCAGATTGTGCACCATCTTTGGGGAGGGTTGGGGGGGAAGAAGGGGGAGCAAAATTTTCAACTCAAAAGCATATGGAAGTGATTGTTGATAAATCAAAATGAATTAATAAAATTTAAAAAAAAAGAAAGAAAAGTTAAAAAAAGGAAAAAAAAGAAAAACATAAATATTACAATAAATAGTGACATCTGCTCTACCAGTCCTATGCTGTGGTTCCTATGGGCACTCTAATTTGCAAAGTTTATATCTGAAAGGATGGCCTCAGTGGTCAACACCATCCGTCACTGTGGGTGGACTTTTTGGGTACAGAGCAGCCCTCCTTTGCCACATCTCCTAGTGCACTGGAAGAGAGAAGATGAGTATAGCACTTTACCTTGAAAAAGACCTGACTTTACTTGTGGAAATGGGCATGGGAAGGTTTGCAGTTTGTGAGTTATTGTGAAGTGGTGTTATCCAACCTTGCCAACAAAATCACACATAAATAAATGTGAAATTTATATTAGAACAAATTCGTGTTTTCAAATAAGTGCGGTAGAAGAATTGACTATATTCTGAGTCAGTCTAAGGCCACTAGAAATACACAAGTGTGACTATTGCTATCATGAAATGAAACCATATGAAAAGTATTGCTTGCTTTACTTACAGGTTATTTGATAAACAACATGGAAGACAATTTCTCCAGTCCTCACTAATTCTCAAAAAATTCCTCAAAGTGGAGATATGCATTAGAGGGGGGGGAAATCGTCACTATGCAAAGCCAAGACACTAAGAAGACTAACAAAATAACAGCCTTATGAATTAACAGAATATAATGCTAATCTCTAACTTTCTCATTAAGCTCGCTCTACCATCCTTCCCCCCATGAATTATCAGTGTGTTTACCCCAACCCACCTGCCAGTTCTCTTAGGTTTACTCAGAAATTTCCATGATTCTGCTTTATTCTTGGCCCTGTGCCTACCTAATTATATCATTAAAGACCAAGAAGCAACAGAACTTAATTCTATTCACCACCTTGCAGAGGATGGGAAGATATAGGAATACAAGATAGTGTTCTGCCTTGGGCAATATGACAGTGTTTAAGTAGAAAACTAAATAATGGTTGGAAGTGTTTGTTGTGCTGGGCAAGGCCTAAAGAAAAGGGTAATGCTTTCAGCTAGACTACTACTGCCACCTCTGTCTACCTCTAGGGGAAAGATGCTAAGTAAAAGTGGATAATTTGATGCTGAAAGTAGCCATGATAGCTTTGAGGTACAGCCTAGGGTAACCCCTATCCAAATGAAGAAGATGAGAAAGTGAATGATATGGAAACATACAGAAAAAAAAGGACCAGTGCTACCAAAAAATAAAAACCCCAAAACAAAACAAAACAAAACAAAAACCCTCAGAGGGAATAGAATAGATTAAAAAACTTAGAACATAAGCCAAGAAACTCACATGGAAGATATAAAAAAACAGAAGGGAAGATGGCCACCAAAACATTCCTTTCTCTACTTCACTGGTCACCATGTTTGCTATTTCATCTTTGAACTATTACAATAGCCTGCTCGTTGATCTCTCTATCACAAATCTTTCTCCCCTCCAGTTCATCCTCCCTTGTGCTGTCAAAACGATCTTCTAAAAGCTCAGGTCTAACCATGTAATATGCCCCTCCCTCACTCAATTTTAGTGGTTAACTCTCACCTCCAGGATCAAATATAAAACGGACTGGCATTCGAAATGCTTCATGACCTTCCCTCTTCCCCCTTATACTATACACTCCCCATACACAACACACTCACAAACACACACACACACACACACACACACACACACACACACACATCATGATATAGTGACACAGTGAAAGGGATTATTCAAAGAATTTCATTTCCCAATTCTAGGCATTTTCTTTGGCTATCCTTTATGCCTGGAATTTTCTCCTCCCCTCCTCATCCCCCCTCCCCCCACATTGAACTCCTCATCCTTGCTTTGATGCCTTTTTCAAATTCCAGCTAAAATTCCACATTCTACAGAAAGCATCTCTTCAAAGGACAGCTAGGTGGCACAGTGGATAGAGCACTGGCCCTAGTGCCAGGAGGACCTGATTTCAAATCTAACCTCAGATACATAACACTTACTAGCTGTGTGATTCTGGGTAAGTCATTTAACCTGTATTGTCTCACTAAAAAAAAAATAAGAAAGCACCTCTTGATTCCTCTTAAATTTAGTGACTTCCTTCTGTTGATTGTTTCTAATTTATCCTGTAATAGTTTATTTGGACACAATTATTTGTATGTAATTTCCCTCTGTTACACTGAGTTTCTTCAAAGCAGGCATTGTGTTTTGAATTTCTTTGTATCCTCAGTACTTAGGACAGTCCTGGCATATAGTAGGCACTTAATAAATTTGTGATTGATTGTCTTTCCCATCTCCATCTATCCACTGAAAAGAAAGAAATGAAGAATCTATTGAATAAGTATAGATGGTTAAAATATATTCCCACATTGACTACTTCAAAAGTGTTTCTTACTCTGCATGTTAGCACATCATCACTTTATCATGAGGTTGCAAGTACTTCTTTTCTTTTCTTTTTTTTAGCATTCCAGAAATGAGAGATGACCAGAGAAAATGCCAGGAGTCAAAAATAATGTCTTGTTCATGGAAAACAAGAAAGCTAGTGTTGCTAGAGTGAAGAATACATGGAAGCTGTGTGGGACAGAGACCCTAACCCAAATTAAACTCGGAGACTTCTCAAGGTGGAAAGCAAAGGTTACCTTTATTACAATCTCTCGAGATGGCTGTCTTCTCCTTCAATACACAGGGAGAGAGAGACCGAGTAACAGGAGCCACCTTATAAAAGCAAATCTCCGCCCACCATAAAACCACTGGGGTTGGGCTTCCATTCTAAGCTCAAAAGTTTCTTCCTATCCCCTTAACTGGGAGATGGGGCTTACATTCTAGGTGAGAAATTCAAAGACAAGGAAAGAGGCCGGAAGCCAAAGGCAAACGTCTCAGGTTGGGGGTGGGGCAGGGCTTATTCTTTCTGTTAAGTGCTTAAAAACAGGGTCTAAGTGGGGGAGGATTTTGAAAGTAATAATATCAAGAATTATTTGACCCTTTGAGGAGCCTTCACTTCTGAGAGTTCATTTCTCACACTACCTTCTGAACTCATTACCTTAATTACACAGAGAAGTCTTCACTGGGACATCCCATTCACAGAGAATAAGGTATAAGAAGAAAAGAAATGTGTGTAAGGATACAATTTTAAAAGACTTTGAATACCAAATGTACCCCTTTCCTTCCACATGGACATTGATCCTGGAGGCAATAAGGAACAACTGAAGTTTATTGCTTAGAGATCAAACTTATGCTTTTGTAAAATCATTTTATGAGCTGAATGGAGGATGAATTGGAGTGAGGAAAGATTTGAGGCAGGTAGACTCATAAGTAGGCTATTGCAATAATGTAGGTGTGAAGTTATGAAGGCCTGCACTGGAATGGTAGGATTATTAGAAGAGAAGAGGTATATGTGAGAGAGGTTACAATTCACATCTTTAAAAAATGAAGAATTTTATGGACTGGATTAAAAGTTAAATATAGATAGGTAGATAAATGAATGAATGAATATGATATGTCTAAACATAGAACTAATAGAATTGTAGGCTAAACTAAGAAAGTGTTTAGAACATGGAATATTATTGTCTCCTTTTACTCTGCCTTGGTTAGGCTTTATTTTCTTTGGTTCTAAACTACACAATTTAGAAAGAACTATGACAAGCTGGAGAATATCCAGATGAAGTTGCCCAGTGCTGTAAAGCGCATTAAAGCTATATCAAATGACAGATGCAAAGAACTAAGGTTTATTTTTTGTTTGTTTGTTTTTGTTTTTGTTTTTCCTGAAAAAGAGATTAAACTGTTTTAGTGTTGGGGAAGGCCCAGAGGGCATAACAGACATTTTCAAGTATTCAAGTGATATGAATGAGAGGGTTTAAAGTGATTCTGCTTAGTCTAAGAAGTCAGTACTAAAAGAAATGGGTGGGAGTTGCAAAAGGCAGATTTAAGCTAGATATAAGAAAAATAATTCTAACAATCAGAGCTACCTAAGTAATGGAATAGGATACCCTGGGAAGCAGTATGTTCACCCTAACTTGAAGACTACGAATAAAAATAGGATAATCCCTTGTTATGGATGATAAAAAATGGAATATTGGGCAGATAGAAGTGAAAGGCCTCTGAGGCACCTTCCAATTTTGATATTCTGATACTGTGACAATTTGGTGAAGATTATCAAAAGGCAGAAATGAAGAAGGCGTGCATTCTAAGCTTATATTATATAGTTGCATGAAGGCTGAAAAAAAATAAAAGAATATTAAGTTTAGAAAAACAGCAAACCCATTTTGGTTTAACTTAAATCATGTGAATGGAAGTAATATCAAATATAGTCTGAAGAGTAAGTTGGATCTAAAGTTCAGAGAGTCTTGAATTCCAGGCTAAGATTTTCTATAGCCAACAGGAAGCCACTGAAATTTTTGAGTAGGGATATAATATGGTAAGATTTATAAAATATTATTTTGGCTGCTTTATGAAAAATGAAGCAATTAGAAGGGTGTTAAAATGGTCCAGAGGAATAGTAATGAGAGCTGGAACCAGGATGATGGTTAAGGGAATTAGGAGAAAGAGATAGATATAATGACAGGTTTTGACAACTAAAATAGATGTGGAGTGTGATGGAGATGTCAGTTAAAAATGATTCCACAGTTATGAATCTGGGTAACTATACTTAAATGGTGGCACTAAACTATAATATCTCCACAATTTTCTTATTCAAAGCTTCCATATTGTTTAGTCTAAAGAGTTAAAAGTCAATGCTAATAAGGCCAAGGAACCAGTTACACTCATTTTCTTCTGTGGTCATAGAATGCTTTCCTAAAACTATTTGTTTCCCAAATGCATGTCATTGGTAAAAATGGAAATGTGGAAAGATTAGATAGTAAAGTGTTTATTGATTTAGTGTGAATGACAGAATCTCAGAGCCAGAAGGGGCCCCAGGAGGTATATAGAACAATCCACTCCTGAGCCAGAATCACTTTTTTATTGTCACTAATATGAACTGACCAGTTACCACTTGTATCATTTCAGTGATAAGAATCATTACTGCCTGATATATGCATAAATTGTTTCATTTTTGAGTTATAATAATGGAAGTATCTAAGTAGCATAGTGGATAAGTCGCTGGCCTAGAAGTCAGGAAAGGCCCCAGTTGAAATCCTGCCTCAATTACTAGCTGTGTGTCCCAGGGCAAGTCACTAAGACTTTTCTGTGCCTCAGATTCAATGACCTCTAAACTCTTTTCTAATTCCTCTGATAATTGTCCTTGTTTCTTGTATTGAGCCAAAATTTGTCACAATTTTCAACTATTTGCCTAGATGTGAAACAGTGGCACAGTGCATAGAGTGTTGTGTCTAGCATCAGGAAGCCCTGAATTCAAATCTAGCATCAGACACATCACTTAAACCCTATTTGCCTCAGTTTCCTCATCTGCAAAGTGAGGTAATTATAGAACCTACCTTCCAAAATTATTGTGAGGATCAAAGAAAATGATAATTGCAAAGCGCTAAACAAATCATCTGGCATATAGTAAACAATATATAAATGTTAGCTGTAGTTATTATCATTATTTATGGGAAATGACAGAACACTAATGACAAAAAACTGACATTTCTATACCATTTTCCAAATTGTAAATAATTGAATATCTTTATTATATTTGAACCTCACAGTACTCCATTAAGTAAATATCATTGACATCATCATTCCCATTAATGGTAAAAGCTGGATTTGATCCCAAATTTCTGATGAATAAAGTTCAGAACTTTTTATACCCCTTTCCTTCCACATGGACAGTGATTACACTAGTTCAGATTCTCAGCACTTCCCACCTGGACTATTGCAATAGCCAACTAATTGTTTTTCCTTACACCAGTCTTTCTAATCCATCTTAAACAACTGCAAAATTGGATATTTATGAAGTGTAAGAATGACCATGTCTCCCTTTATCAAAATGTTTTAATATTCCCCTATTGCCTGTATGATAAGATACAACCTCCTCTCTTTGGCATTTCAAGCTCTTCACACTGACTTCTACCTGTCATTCCAGATGGATCTCATGTTATTATCCATCAAGTCATCTCTATTCCACCTAAACAAGTGTAACTGCCACAATATTCCATATCCTGCCTCCAGGCCTTTATCCAGGCTAATGTTTATGTATTGAATACACTCTATTTCTCTGTGCTTCATAGGTTCCCTTGAAAACATAGATGCTCTCCCCACACACCTGCAATGACATCATTTACTTTCTCTATATATTGTAAATATTCATCTGTATATGTGGATGTTTTCCCTAAGTGGAATGTAAACACCTAGAAGTCAGGAATCTTTGTACCCTCAGCTATAATTTCAAGGACAAGGATGGAGAGATCACCAGGGATTCTACCATATTACCTATTGTGCAAACTAGCAAATTAGGGCTACAACCTTTTTCTCCTGTCTTGGGCAATTTGAAAACATTAAACAGAGTGAGGTGCTGAACTATAGTACTACGAAAATGACTTTGTTTTGTTTTGTGTTTTCCCCAGATCAGAAAAAGAAGAATCTAAAATTTAAGACTGAGGACCTTCTCTTCAAAAGCTTGCACAAAATCAAACAATCATAGAAAGTTAGAACTGGAATAGGCCTTAGAGAATAGGTAGTCTAACCCTCTGAGGCCCAGAGAAATTAATTTAGTTAAAGACCTTCAAAATCTTGTTCCAGTATATCTGTCCAAACTTCTGTCTCATTATTCTCCTTGCTACATTATTTATCATTGTAGTCAAACTGGCCATTCCAGCCAAAAGAGATTATTTGATGTTTCCTGTACTTAGTATTACATCTCATTCCTCCATGCCTTTGTAAAGGTTATCCTGTGTGATTAGGACATACTTTCTCCCGAGCTCTCCCTCTGAGAATCTCTAACATCCTGCAGAGTCCATGTTACCCCGCCCCCACCTCCAGTACGAAACCATTCTTTCTCAGTCTAGTTATTAGAAATCTCCCTATTCAAAGTATTTTGTATTTTTTAAATCTACTTACACATTGTATTCCCTAGTCAAATGTAATTCTTTGGGATGGATTCTGCCACTTCTATCACTGTCATAATATTCCTAAAGACTTAATACACAACAGTCATTTAATACATATTTGTTGAAATAAATGACACTCTGTGCTCAAGCACATTTATCTAACAAGCAGCAGAAGTTGGAATTAATTCAATTCCAGAATTTCTTTCTTTGTTTTAAAACAAACAAACAGAAGAACAGCCTTACTAAAGTTTTCAACTTCATCTTCGCCATATTTTTTATTATATTGCTTGTGTTATATACATTGTTCCTTTGGTTTTGTTTACTTCACTGTGCATTAGTTCATAGCAGTCTTCCTATGTTTCTCTAACTTCCTTATATGGAGTACTTCTTTCTGCCCAATAATGTCCCATTACCTTCATACACAAAATTTAAAAAAATAATTCCCTAATAAATAGGTATCCACTGTTTCCAGTTTTTTGAACACACACATGCACACACACACACACACACACACAACACACACACACACACACACAATTGTTTCTAAGAATATTCTATTACATATTGGAACTTTGCCGTGTCTTTTACCTCCTTGGGTTACTTACTCAGGAGTGGGCTCTTTGTGACAATGTCTTGAACAATTTAGTTAATTTTCTTGCATAATTCTAAACTGTTTTTCACAACAGAGTGTTTCACAATAGTATATGGGTTGTGTGACAGTCTTCCCAAAGCTCCTCTGATATGGCCTTTTCCCATTTTTTGTTGTCTTTGCCAAATTGAAGCATATGAGATGCAACCTCTGAGTTCTTTCAATTTGCATTTCTCTTCTTTGTAGAACAAATCCAGTCTCTTCTTCCTCCTTCAGCATACAATAATCTCTTCAGTTAATCTGAGAGAAAATAGGTCTAGAGAAATTTTCAGCAAGGTAGTGAAAAAGCCAACACTAGAACTCAGATCTTTTGACATACAGAGGAACATTCTTTTTAGAGGTTAATAAACCATGAATCAGAAGTAGAAAGAATAAATCAGATAAGTATTATAAATTATTTATTAAATAATTTGGGGGGAATGGAAAGTAATTAAGTATCTCTCTTGGCAAAACATTGCTTAATAACAACACTTAGCTTGGCATTTGCGCTCCATCGTTATGTTTAGGATGTCTTCAAATTTTATGAGTTAGACTGACTAGAAGTCTCCTGTGGAGTCAACTCTGTCATTCGGCTTATTAGTTAATTAAATGTCATTTAATACCTAATGTTATGAATCCAGGAAAACAAAAGAACTCACCGTGGGCCTTTCTAGTCTGTCAGGTAGCTGCATAATTACTCCTTTTTTACAGCACATATGATCCAATACACAATACAACTAAACTATTGATTTGGACCTAGTGCAATTACGTTGAAAGGTCATGTGTTCTTTGTAATAAAAAAAGAAAAAAAATCTGTTCCAAAACTTGTTTGGGAGAAAACCTGATAGTGTTATGAGTGAGAAATTTTATGGGGTAAAAAACCTGAAGGAAATTAAAAGTGCTGCAAACTAATCACTTGCCATTTTTTATTTGTAAAGGCAGAAACTTTTTGCCTTGAGATTTTCACATTCTTAAGTGACAAATTCATTTTCTTAAAGCTGGCTTTATATCATTGAGACACTTTCCATGCCAGGTTCCAGTGTAGGAAAAACTTTTATGGCCAGGCCGTTAGGAACCTCTGAAAAAGAGTTAATAATGAAAGTGCTGACATTACGTATTGAGGCAAAACTCAAACTTTGTAGTGATAAAAACTGCAGTGAAAGGTAAGAATGTGTGGATAGTAAAGTATCCCCAGCACCCAAATGGGCATGAATTTATAATTCTGTATTTCTCAAAAATATGAAGTTTTGCTGTTAAATGCAAATTAGTGGAATAGATTTGACTCTGGAGAAAGTTGCAAGCATACCTCTGTCAGTATTAAAGGGTATAAAATATTTTAAACAGCCCAAGGCATGTTTATGAGTTACATATTGTTTTCACCATTCAAGAGCTATAGTTGTGATTAAATACCATAGGGGGAAACAAAAAACATTAGAGATGGAGAAAACAGCTAGAATAATCACAAATCCCTCATTATTGTGTAAATAGCACATAACCCATGTCTACACAAAGGCAACATTTTAGTTTAGAGAAACAAAAGAAAGTAGACAATTGGTCTAGATGAAGAAGGTGAATTTCTCTCAGGTTCATACATTTGATTATTTTTATACAAATAAAACAACAGAAAATATATATGTATATGTGTGTGTACATATATGTATATATACATATGTGTATATATGCATATGTGTATATACACATATATGTATCTATACATATATCTATGCTTATCTATATCTATACAATCTATACATATGTCTATCTCTCTATTTTAATATATCTATATCTATGTCCATAGATATAAGAGATATAGATATAAATTCTCACCACTGGAGATCTTCCAGCAGAAGTTGAATGTCCACTTAACCAGTCTGTCCCTTTCATGTTTCAGACAAAATAGACTCCAAAGTCCCTTCTAGTTCTCAGATTTAGTGATATACACAGACAGGTGCCCAGATGATATGCAGATATACATGTGTGGTGCCACAGACATACACACACAAACACACACATACACCAAGTTTAAGATTTACGAAGGTTAAAATCCAAGTCATGTAGGTAATGCTAAGATCATTACTCTCATTTTACATATAAACAAACCTACATTCAGTGCAGTAATGAGATTTGCCTGTAGCCAAATAGGTAGTAGGTTTGATATGCAGAGTTTAAGCCTAGGTCTTCTGACTCTAAGACTACAGTTTTCTCTATTAAAGAGTGTTTCTATGGAGATGATAAACAGAAAATCTCTAGAGTTCTTAGCTTGCCATAGAAGGTGGCATCTGACTTCAGGGCATACTCAACTCTTGAATTCCAGTTTGCCATCTACTTTGGGACCTAAGAGAGGAGACAAAGAGAAGAAGCTAGATAAAATATCCAAATTTAAGAATGAAAACAGAAAAATAAAAAGATAGGGCTTCTAAAGAAAGGATCATTAATACAAATCCAACCTGATCAGATTTTGCACATTTGGTGGAGGAAACACATGCATGCACACATGGGTGCATGCGTGTGTGCGCGCAAGCATGTGCACACACACACACACACACACACACACACACGGAGAAAAACTATTGTTTTTGTTGCGGTAGTGGTAGTGGCTGTTGTTGTTTTCCTGCTGCTTCCACATTAACTTTGAGCATGTCTTAAGGATGGACACTAACTCAGCAAAGTTAAGAAGTAGCCAAATCTTGTTTTCTCCATGACAAAGAATTTGAATTTAGTTAAAATCTTCCCTTTGACCCCTCTTAACTGACCCTAAACAAATCATTTAACTTCTCTAAGCCTCATTCTCCTCATTTGTAATTAAGTAATAATACCTATAACTTCAACCTCACAAAATTGTTGGGAAGAATTGTTGAAGGAAGGCATTTAAGTGTTGATCAAATGTCACAGCACTGCATAGATACCTACTGTTGTTGTAGTGGTGGTGTAGAGGTGGTTGCCTTGCTGTTGTGTGTCACCTTACCAAGTTCACAACTAAATTTCTTAAGCAATTTCAGGTCCTTCTTACAAAGGTTGGAAGGGTCAAAAATTTTCTTTGTACCAGGGTAATAATAGCTAAGGGTATTTTCATTTTAAGAGGATAATTGGAGACATAAATGGTAAAGATAAGTAATCTATGTTTGGGATTTCAGGTAGTCATAGTTGATAAAAAAAACATTTTGGGAGTAGGGAATGTTACTTGGATAGCTCAAATTGTAGAGGTAGTATAATTAAGAAATAATCAGGAAAAGGGAGGTGGCTGGATTGCTCACTCTAGATCACCAGGAGTATCAATATTTTGGTGAAGTCACCATAAGTTCAGTTCTTGGTCCTCATTTTCCCACTAATCTTGATTTTATCAATTCACAAAGTGGGGGGAGGCAGGGCTTGGGACAGTGACTGGCTCCTGTTTAAACAATTCATAATAATCAAGCTTATGAGATAAACTTTTAAATCAGAGTGTCAATTTATCAGTTGACAAATGGACATTTATTTGAAAAAGAATTGCCATCAATACACATCAGGCAATCCCTGCTGGTGAGTAAATCCTATTCAGGAGACTAAATTACAATTAGAAGTTTGCTAGTGATTTCAAACTCAGAATGGAAGGATTTACATGATCTTAATATTTTCATCAAACTACGCTCATATTCCACAAAACACCTAATCCAAACTTCTCTCCTAAAACCCTCAAACCCATTCCTTTACATTAAAATCATCTTTGACTTCCTCTCCCTTAATTCTGCTTAAAATAAGTTGCCAATCAAGCAACAAGCATTTATTAAATTCCTACTGTATGTAATGTGCTAGGTGCTGGAGAGGGGAAAGATTGTAAAATAAACAAGTCCTGTCCCCTTCTATAAAATGAGACTACACACACACACACACACACACACACACACACACACATACACACTGAATAAGAGCAGCAAAGTCCTATTTTCCCCCCCACAGCACTGAGGCCCTATCCTTTCCCCATATGCTGAGTAGGCAACCCTTTCCCCCATATTCTTAGCCCTTTTCCCCACATGCTGAGCAGACAACTACTTTCCCCATTTGCTGAACAGACAAACTCACCACTCTGTGGCAGACCCTTGTGGTCTAGAGACCCTCAGCCCATCCTATCAGCATCGACCTTGTGCTCAAGGGACTTTCCCAAGATGGAGCAAGCACAATGAGACTCCTCAAACCCGGATAGTAACTTACAAGATGTAACTTACAAGCCTCCATTAACATCTCATGAATATGATAATGAAGGGACTCTTGAGAGTGAAAGTATAGCTATTTCAAGATAGCCACCCTGAAGACCCAGTAAAGCACAGGTACAAGTGTTTTTTGCTTGCACAGCACAAAAATTATGCCCTAGCAAATTTCCGTAAGTCACTTCCCCTTCAGCTCCGATACAAGCAAGTCCCCATTCCTTTTCCACCCAACCAACCAGTATCCTGAACTGCCTGGTTCCATTTGCTTTTCGGACAATAAAGCCCTGCTTGTAAGTACTCTGGCCCTGGTATTCTTACCAACTCTGAACCAGCTCTCCCACTGCACAGACATACTCATCCAAAACAAAGATCCACATGATAAGGCAATTTTTCTGGGGAGGGAAGAGAAGGCACAAGCAGCTGGGAAGATCATGAAAGGCTTCATGTAGGAAGTAGTTTGAGCCGAAGTTTGAAGGAAAATAGGAATTTAAGCATGTAAATAGGGAGTGAATTCTTCATATAGGGCATAAGCAGTGTCAAATCTTGAAAAATGTTCCTATGCAAAATCCCCTTATCTATCCCATCTTTGTCATCCCCTCAGTAACACTCTAGTCAGATCTTCATCCTTTCTTACATTCATCAGTTCACAGAAACAATAGCCTCCAAACAGGTCCTTCTAACTCCATACTTTCTACTCTTCAGTTCTTCCTTATTTATCATTGCCAAATTAATCTTCTTAAAGAATAATTATGATCATATCACATTTAAGAAACATGTCAACAGCTCCTTTGCCTATTAAATTTGCCTGCTAATTTTCTTTGTACCAGGGTAATAATAACTACTGGTATTTTATTAAATGGGAGGTGAATTCCATACCCTGGCATTCAAAGGCCTAAACACTGTTTTTTTCAATATAACTTTCAAGCCTGATCTCACATTCCTCCCCACTATGAATTCTAAACTTCAGCCCACCTTGCCACAGACTCTTATCTCTTCCTGCTAAAATCATACCTATACTTCAAGACCTAGATGATACTTTTTTCAATGAAGCCTTTCATGATTTCTCCAGCCAGCAACTTCTATCCCAAAATATAATTATTTGTATACATCTGTTCCTTCCTACTAGATTGCAACCTCCTTCAGGGAAGAGGCTGTCTAATTCTTCTTTATCTCCTTCATCCCATGTCCCATGTGACCAAATAAGGTGTTTTGCATATGTTAGGTTCTCTCTAAATGTTTGTCAAATGAAAGGGAAATTCCTTCTCTTTATAAGCATCCAGAGTAGTGTGAATTGCACTTAAATGAGCTAAATTTTTTTTATTGGAACATCTCCTTTCCATATTCTTTCCTGGGACATTCCCTTTTCATATTCTATTTGTGGTGGCCTGAAATGAAATGGAGTTAGGGAACGAGCATATTAATGATGAAAAGACTGGAACTTGATTCCTTAATAAGAATGCTGTGGCAATAATTAGCTTCAGGCAATAGGTTTAGAATCACAGAGATGTTCCCCTGGGAGGAAAAAAGAAAAACAAACTGTAAGAAAGTTGGAGAAGCAGAAGGCAGAAGAGACAGAGGAGAAACATATGGTTTGTCACAATGACTGAACCTGCCAAATGTCAAGAGCCCAGGCAGAACTAGAAGCAGGGAAAGAGGAGTAATGAGTCTGTTTATCAAATATTCCTCAGTTTGTATTCTGCTCCCTCAAAGAAACATGCAAATACCCTGTTGATACCATTCCCAACCCTTCGCGTCCTTCTTATTTCTTTTGGCCTTTCTTTCCTGTCTTCACACAAATTTTAAAGCCGAGGCTGACAGTGAACATCACCAAGAATGATATTGTATACAGTGACTACCACAGGAGCAGGCCAAGAAAGGCAGCCTGGTAAGTGGAAAAAGAGTAGTGGACTTAGACTTTTAGAGTTCCATTCACATCCCAGGCCCAATACGTACCAATTGTGTGACCATGATTTTGTCACTTAATAATCATAATGATAATCCAACATTATATAATGCTTTAGGGTTTTCAAATGATTTGCATGTGCTATTTCATTTGATCCCCACAATAACCCTGTGAGGAAGGTGATACTATCATCCTGATTTCACAAATGAGGCAACAGTGGCTTATATAAGTTAAGTGACTAGCTCAGGGTCACATAGCAAGTGGATTTCTGTGGCAGTATTTGAATTCAGTTATTCCTGACTCAAAATCTAGTACTCTAACCACTATCACAACATTCAAAACTGAGTTCGTTAATCAGTAAAATGAGCAAAATAAGGAAAATGCTTAGGAAACTTTAAAGTACTATAGAAATATGAAATTCTATTAGTTTCAGAACTTCATAGTAAATGTGCATAGAAGGCTATAAGTCCCAAACAAGGTGTCCCTAAATATTTTTCAGTAAGGTCAGAGCAGATCTTCATCCAGCTCTTTCCTTCTAAGAGTATATATCCTCAAGGCTCTGTCCTGGGTCTTTTTTCTCTTCTCCTTCTACATTATTTTGTTTAGTGATCTCATCAGCTTCAATGGAGTCAATCATCGTCTGTTTGAAGATGATTCTCAGATGTATTTATCCAGCCCTAACCTCTCCCCTCACTTCTAGTCTTATATTTCCACCTTTTTATCTCAGTCACATCCTGAGACATCCCTTAAATACCTTAAAATAATTATGTCAAGAACTAAGACCCATCTTTATCCCCAAGCCTGCCCCTTTTCTTGATTTCCCTATTTTGGTCAAGGGTGTCACCAGACTCAGTTCAAAATCTTAGGTGTCATCCTCTACTCTCACCCTCACTCATCCCCCACATCCAATCTGTTTCAAAGTACCACCAGTTCTATCTTCTTAATATTTCTTGTATACACCACTTTTTCTTGTCAAATCCTGCAACCACCCTGGTACTGGCTCTCATTACCTTATTCCTGAGCAATTAAAAAGTCTACTGATTGTTCTCCTTGCCTCAGCTGTTTCTCTGTACTGGCCATCCTCAACTCAGCTGCCAAAGTGATATTCCTAGAGTTTATATGTGGCCATGTGACCACCACTCTCTACCCCCACCATTCAATAAAGTACAGGGGCTCTGTATTACAACCAGGATTAAATACAAAATCCTCTGATTTTTAAAGCCCTTCATTACCTTGCCCCTTACTTGCCTTCCCAGTTTTTCACTTTACTCCTCTCCATGTGCAATATGATCCAGTAATAATGGCTTTCTTTCTGATCCTCCCACAAGATATTCTCCCAACACTAAATTTATCATTGTCTGTGCCCCATTCCTGGAATGTTCTCTTTTCATTACCTCTATCTCTGGTCTTCCTTTAAGTCTCTGCTAGAGTTCCATCTTCTCAAGAAATCTTTCCCAGGCCTCCCTAATCTTAGTGTCTTCCCAATGAGATTACTCCAATTCGCCCTCTATATACCTTATTTGTATATAGTGGTTTGTATGATCTCTCCTCTATTAAAATGTGAGCTTTTGTAGTGCAGGAACTATTTGTGCCTTTCTCTGTATCCCCAATGCTTACAAAGCACAGTAACTGGCACAGAGTAGCTGCTTAGTAAATGCTAGTGGATTAACACATTGTAAAATTGAATAAAAAAAACAAATTATATTTGTCAGTTATAAGACTATAAGCAAGAAGGTCTAAGAGAGTACATGTGAAGGATATTATTTTTTCTTTATTTTATTTTTATGAGGTTAGAGTATTTCCCAAACCCACTTATTGAAACATATATTCAGAGTGTAATTGATTGGAAAGTAGCTATAATTTCCCCCATTGCACTATTAAAATTCAAGGTACTACAATTGTTATAGTAGGGTAATGGACAGCATGAAATTTGGTATAATGAGAGTCAAAGGTAAGAGTTTACCGATATTTGTCTAGCAATATCCAGGGGACAGAATTCTCTAATTCTAAATGATTGATATATGTTGTTTAGACAGAAGTAGCACTCGAATACAGAAAGGCAATTCATACGTTCACTGAAAAAATACTTTTGGGACTAGGAGAGACATGGAGAAAAATAAGATATCATATCTTTCCTCAAGTTCATAATCAATAGGGTTGTAGTAATAAGACATGAACACAGATAAATGTGATACAAATCATGGTATAGGTTCAGAGAAGAGCACTTTGTAAACTGCTGTGGAAGCAGATGAAATCACTACAGACCAGCACAATCACAGAAGGCTCATCTGAAGTGGACCTTGAAAGACAGTTAACATTTGATAGGCAGATGGGGAAGAGAACAAGTACTCTAAATTGTCTGATTTATACACTGAATGAAAGAGAAAAAAACAAAAACTATTGGAGAGTTTTAAAACAGTGATAAAATCAGACCTGTGCTATAGAAATAATTTGGCACTGGGATGTCGGATGGATTGGAGAGGGAAAAGACTGAATCTAGAAAAACCTCTTATGAATCTTTTGATATTGTCCAAGTCAGAGGTGATATCTGAACCTACATGGTGGCAGCAAAACTAATAAGGAGGTAATCTGTATGGGGGATTTCAAAAAGCAGTAGTATTCTTCCCAATTACCATCAATAGCTGCCCTTTGATTACCAGTTAAAAATCGAACTTTTCAGCCTAGCCAACTCTACTGGCTACAATCTACTATTCAGACCACATTCTGTACTGCTTTGCACACATTCCAGATTACCTGGATGACAAGCTATTCCCTAAATTTGCAATTTCATCTCTTACCTTCATGCAGGAGTTAAGTAACTTGTCCACGGTCATACATGAGGTTGGATTTGAAGCCAAGATCTCCAGAATTAGAGCCACTGGTCATACCACTGAGCCTCCTTATAGCATATACTATCCCTCATTTCTGTAATGCTGTCCTTCCTCATTTCCATCTCTCAGAAATGTTTATCTCCTTTCAATGGCCAGCAAAAATACCACCTCCTAGGTGAAGCTTTTCCTAATTTCTGAAGTTGTAGATGCTCTCTTCCTCCTCAAATTACCTTTCACTTACTTCTTTCTGTGCAAGTTGTACCCCCCCTCCCAATGATAGTGGAGTATAAATACATTGAGGACCAAGATTACTTCTTTTTTGCCATGCATCCCTGATGCTGGCAAAGTTCCTTGTACATCAACCCAAAATTAGTGTTTCATTGAAATCAAGTCTTTGTATAATATATTGGATACAGATTTCAAATGACCGTGCTTGCCAGACTAAAATGTTTGGAGTATTCTATGTAGACAATTGAGAAACTATTGAACTGTTTAAAGCACTGGAGTGATATGCTCAGGTTTGTGCATTAACAAAATTAATCTGGCAGTGGTATGTGGGTGAAAGAGGGGAGAAGACCAAGAGAGCTGTTGGCAGTAGGGTGGAGAAAAGAGTAATTTTAATAGTCCAGGTAAAAGGTGAAGAAGTCCTCAACTACAGTAATGAAATTTTGAATGGTGTGAAGTTAAAGAGATGTAGAAAATATTATAGTAGTAAAATTTACTATGCAAGGGGAGGGAAAGGGAAGATTACAGATAAATGACTAGAAGAGATCTCATAGGGAGTACACATAGATAAAGTACTAGGCCTAGAGTTAGGTAGACCTGAGTTCAAATCCATCCTCAAATACTCCCTAGCTATGTGATCCTGTGCAATCATTTAACTTATGTCTGCCTCAGTTTCCTTAACTGTAAAATGAGCTGGAACTACAGGTTTCTGGTCCAGGAAACAGAAGAAGAGATGAGATTACCAATGTGAGAGGTATATGTACAAATGGTTAAATCTTTGGTAGTGGATCAGCATGAGAGGCAGTATGGCTCCTGTCAATGGGAAGTAATGGAATGACACAGCCTTTGACACACACTAACTTTGTGACCATGGGCAAGCCATTTAGACTCTTAGAGCCTCTTAACAACTAAGGCTATAAGTTATATCCAAAATTAAGGGTTGAATCAGCAAAGGGATAAAATTGGAGGTACAGGCTTGAACAATCAATCAATAGATGGATTTTTTAACAGGAATAAATAAGTACTTGGACAAATGGATAAGTAAAAACAATAATAATATGAATTAATGAACAAACAATTGAATTAATCAATCTAACACAGGATATTAAAATTGGAAAGATTCCTAGAGATTACCTAATTCCACCCCCTTATTTGACAAAATAAAGTCTCAAAACTGAGGAATTTGAATGACTTATCTGATGTCAAACAGCAAGTAAGTGGCAGAGCTAAGAAAAAAACTTAGGCTTTGAAAATCCCAGTTTAGGATTCTAGCCACTGTACTGCATGTACAATGCAATGTACACGTATTCTTAATGTTTCCAAAAGTTTTCTTAAATTGCCTACTCCCTTTCCACCCTCCACACAGATAAACCTCTCCACTATGTAAATGATAATTTTCTAGGAATTTTATTAGTTTCATAAAAAGAGGTAAATGCCTTACACAAACATTTCCCATCTTCCTTTGGCACTTAATCTGTTCAAAATACCTTGTGTCAACTCAGAAAGGAAATTGAATTCACGAACATATTGTTGTTTTCATTTGTATTTTAACACACAGCATTTGGCAGAATTCCAGAGCAGAATAGTATTAAAAAAAAAATAAAGCAAGGCATAAAGGCCTTCAGGCCTGCAGACCTTTTTCCAAACCTTTAAAGAGAACCAAGAACTGAAAACTTCTTGTGGAATAGGGCTACCCTGTTCACTGTGAAAAGTAAATTCAAAAGACTATCCCAGCCCCATAGGAATTTATATGATCCAGTGATGTGAGCATAACAGGAGTCTTTGTAGGTCACTTTCACATGAATTGAAAGTCAATGAAAAGAGTAGATACTGGAAGCATAACTAACAATCTCCATTTATGGAGTATTCAGCTTCTAAAAGAAAAGGAGAAAATGTGCAAGAGTCTGAATTTTCAGGGTTTTGTTTTGTTTTGGTTTTGTTATTCAGAAGGGGGAAGGGAGGGGAGTAGGGCTGTAGCTAGAAGAACTATACTCCCATTAATTTCACCAGACTGCCACATGTGACAGGATCCCAAATCACTTCCAGCTTGTCCTCTCCCTTTGGGAGGCTGGCTGGCAACTCTTCCCTTCATTCTGCTGTTAGCATCTGCCAAAGAGCTAACCTTGATAATGATCACTTAAGTATTTTTCCTCAGCTGCATTTAGCGATTTTTCCTCATTCACAGTGGTGGATAGGTCAATGGACTTAGAGCTATAAAGACCTAGGTTCAAATTGTGATAAAGAAATTCATTTACTTTGTGACTCTGCATAAGTTATTTAACCTATGTGGGCCTTAATTTCCTCATCTGTAAAATTAGACTGGGCTGGATTGGCATCTAAATTCCCTTCTCGTTTTAAATTTTTGGTCCTATTATAATACTGGGATTTATCCCTCATCCCATTTAATCAATCAATCAAAGGACATAATTAAATATCATCTTGCTTATTCCCCGTGATCTCCTTTTAGAGTATAAATTTTGTTGATTGGATAAAGAAGATGCAATTGTTTGAGGGTATGATTTATGTACATTGAAGCTACGTTGGTTGGTTGGTTATTCTTTGTTCTCAAAGAGGAACAAAATGACATCACTGTATTGGGGTGAAGGTACAGTGTGTTCGATTGTGGCTGATCAGACCAATATGAGCTCAGAAGGCTCTACCACAGGTCGGGCACAACTGGGCCATGTAAACATTTAGGGTGAATTCTCTAAATCTGGGCATCCCTCTTTTGAGCTGCTTTGCTTTGCACACAGAGCACAAGACCTTCCCTGATGAGGGCATGCCATCTTAGGTAGTCCTGTGCCAGTGTCTCCCATGTCATGCAATCAATTCCAAAGTTCTGAAGAGACCTTGAGAGTGTCCTTGTTTCCCTTTTTCTGACCACCATGTGAACACTTTGCCTATGTGAGTTTTCTATAAAATAGTCTTTCAGGTAGGCATATGTTTGGCATTTGAACAAAGTGTCCAGCCCATACTCTGTTTGGCTTCTGTTTTCAGAGTAAGCAAAAGCCAGGGTCTCTTCACAGGTAAGTGCCTTGGTAGCTGGGAATAATTATCTCACTCAGTTACACACTTTAGAAATTGCCTAACCTTCAGAGATTAGGAGTCTGAGGAAATGGATAGATTCACATAGGTATATGGATAATACATAATACAATCAAACGTTAAGTTTCCACAGTACCAATTGTTCTTACTATATGACCTTATTAAAAACCCTGTTCTAAAAGCTAATTGTGGGTACTGGCTTATAATCAATGGAAAACACACATGCTGGTGCTTATGAATAACAGTGCTAGAAACCACACCTATTCCTAGAACTTAGAGAGGCAAAATCAGCCACCAGTCAGGGGATCTGGCCCTCTGATGAGAGTGGGAGCTAAAAAAGTAGCCCCAGAGGCAGTGCTATACTTTGATTCCATGAACTTGTGCACTTTCAAATTTGTAGAGCACTTTCTTTACCATAGCCTTTTGAGGTAGACTGAAAGCTCTGTGAAGGTCAGTTGTAGAAAGGAAATTTCTTCTTTGGGCTTTCACCCTGAAGAAGGCAAAACTCAGGACAAAGAAAATTAAATGGATTTTATTATAAGTACATCAAGGTAGTAACACATTGAGAGAGGGATCACTGGAAATCAGCAATGACTTCAAGGCAGAAGCAGCTTTTACAACTTTAAGACAATACAGATAGGTCCACCTCAGCAAAGAAGGCTGGGCCATTGCATCTCAGTTCCTCCCAATTTAGCAAGAATGTGACAACTTGTAGGTAGGGGTACTTGAGAAAGAGCAGGTAAATACAAAATCTGCAGAGTTGGTGCCTTCTTTGCCACCACAACCTCCTCCAACATCGTTTGATAAGAAGGGCTGAAAACAGTGGATATCTGAGTCAAAATAACTTTCACCACAGTTTTCCCTTCCCTCAGTTATTTTTCAGTTGTGTCAGACTCTTCGTGACCACATTTGGGGTTTTCTTGGCAAAGATACTGGAATGGTTTGCCATATCCTTCTCCAGCTCATTTTACAGAAGAGAAAACTGTGGCAAACAGGCATAAGTGGTTTTTCCAGGGTCACACAGCTAGTAAATGTCTGAGGCCAAATTTGAACTCAGGAAGATAAATCTTCTTGAGTCCAGGCCCAGCACTATATCTACTGGGCCACCTAGCTACCTACCTCCATGAAGGTGGGATTTTTTTTTCACTTCTTGTTTGTATCCCCCATGCCTCATATATACTCAAGAAGGATCTCTTATTTTATTAGTTCCCAGAACTTTTCCCTCCACTTATGTTTAGATCCTTCACCTGTCTATGATTTAATAGATATGGTGTGAGGCACATAGAGGTCTGGTGAGCTTTACAGTGCCATACAGCTAAGAATGCAGAGGCATAGTTTTGAATCCAGGTCTTCTTGACCCTAAGCCCAACACTCTGTTTACTACGCAATGTTGTCTAGCATATGTTAGGTGCTTAATAAATTATTTTGAATTGGAGGTAGAAAGTACAAGGCTTATCATACCTATTTCACAAATAAGGAAAATGAGTTTGGGAAAGGCAAAATTATTTCTGCACAATTAAATAACTGGGAAGTATCAAAGAAGGATTTGAATTCAGGAATACTGACTCTAAACCCAATGGACTTTTTACTAGGTCAAGCTATTTCATCAGGCAGTGGGGATCCCATAGAGCTTAGTTTTATTTATGAACAGACATTTCAGTTTGCTGATACAATGCAACAGCTCTTGATTGGTTCCTACCTGTGCTGCTCTCCACAATGGGGTTATCTCAGCATTGGCTACTGAGCACCATAAGGGATGGACTCTTGTAGAGGAAATTCCTGACTCAGTGACAGCTGTACAATGTTACTATAGGATGGCTTCTCTGTGTGTCTCTCTTTCTCTCTCTCTCCTATTTCTGTTTCTCTATCTCTCTGTTTTTTGTCCCTCCCCTTTCCTCCCCTCCCTTCCCTTTCTCTCTCTCTCTCTCTCTCTCTCTCTCCCTCCCTCCCTCTCTCTCTCTCTCTCTCTCTCTCTCTCTCTCTCTCTCTCTCTCTCTCTCTCTCTCTCTCTCTCTCCAGATCTAGTGCCAACTATCTCTTTTGGATTTCCATCAGGAAGAAGGGATAAGGGGATTACCCCAGTTCTTTTGTTTCTTCAGGCCCAGAGGGACCCTATTGAAGGCCATCTTCCCATAGAAGTGGTGTAGTATGCAGGAAACATTTCCTTCTGGGTAGCTAGGACTGACTTAGAAACTCTTATACTCTCAAACTCACCAAGTTACAACCAGAATTGGAAATATCTGTTTCTCTGCATTGCTCTTCAGTGGCCTGGGGATGAACCACAGACAGGAGAAGCATCAGCCAAGCATTTTAAGTTGAGTCTCAGGCTCACCCAGGCAAGGAAATGTTCTCTTTGCCCATCTTAGATGCTAATCTGACTGGGGTGCAGGTGGCAGGTGGGTGGAGTGGTAGAGAAGAGAATCCTCCTTTCCTTTCCACTAACTGAAAGACAAAGGAAGAACTGGTGCTATGCCTGTCACTAGAGGCTAGCCTGAACAAAGAGAGGGGGTAAAGCATTTCTATACCTCTTAAAGATGACTGACGAATGGAGAGGTTCCTTCATAAAAGTCTATCTCCAATGTCACACAGTGATATAACTTTTTGATATAATTTTGGGTCACAAAGTTATGGAGGAATCTAGAGTTATTGTACCATCTCAGCAAGAGGTTCATGTACAAGTCCATCTCAACAGAACTGAATTTAATCAATTCAATTCAACCCAATTCAATAAATATTTATTGAATAGCCTCTATTTGTCAGGCAGCTTGCTAATACTGGTGATCCAAATAAGAGAAAGAAAGACAGTCCCTGACCTCAAAGAGTTTACAATCTAATGGGGGAGCCAACACATAAAAGAAAGCTTGAAAAGGGATGGGAAGTGGGGAATCCACCCTGCAGCCCTCCAATCAGAGGAGAGAGGCACATGAGGGAATTGAGAAGGCACTCTGTATCACACACTGAGTCATACAGCTTGGTGATGAGATTTCAGGTGATCACCTCAACCTGGATGAGGAATGATGTTGGCTGGGGTCAAAACCAAGACTTGCAGTGGATAGAAAAGAGTGAATTCCCAGACATTCTAGTCACTGATCCTCCTGCCAGACTATATCAACTCTGAAGCCCATACCTCTTCAGTACTCCTTGGTTTGGTTAAAATGGTAAGGAGGATGGTTGGTTATTTGGAAAGTGACTGAGATTATTCATTTCAACACAGATTTGCCACATGGTATAGGAAGAGTGCAAAATAGTATAGATGTTGTAGTATATGTAAGGGTGGACATCCATTGAGCTACTCCCAGATCCTCCATTTAAGAAGGGAGTCAGAGCAGCCATATCTTCATTTCCCATGATGCTACAGATCTCCATCACCCCTAATCTGGGTACCTCCCTCACCCTTTTCAGCTTCTTTTTGGTGTGTTGTCTCTCCCATTAGGCTGTGAACTCCTCGAGGGCAGAGACTGTTTTGCCTCTCTTCCTATCCTCAACATTAAACACAATGTGCATACTTAATAAGTGTTTATTGACTGACAGAACCAGGACACATACTCCTTGGCACTGCTGGATACTCTCATCAACATAGCTTGTCATTCTAATACTTTAGGTAGAACATTTTTTTCCCCTTCTATGTCTGTTTGCACATTTTCTTCATATCTGTTGTCAAAAGTGCTTCCAATACTGAGCAGAGCTCTGGGCACTTACCTATGTCTTGTTATTCTTTCTAAGTGGAGAAAACTAGGTTTGGATCACTCAGAAACAGGGAAAGACAGAGGCAGGCAGTGAGAGAGAAGCATACACCATTTGAACATCCAGAATGTGAGTTTTTTAGCAATGAAAATCCTGTCACAGCTGTTAGAATTTACTCCTCTTATCCATGTGACATTTTAACAGGATATAAAGCCAAGTTATTCTAAACAGATATAAAACACTCCAACTTTAAAATTACTAGCATCAGCCACCTCACACAGACAGTTCACTGGTTACAAATTTCTAAAACAAGGCTTGTCAACGATTGGATTTTTCTCTAGCTATTTGACTCTGCTTTAATGTTTTATTCTGCAAAACTTAAAACAGCTAGTTAAAAATGTTAATTTAATTGCCACTTAACACATAAAAGGGGGAAATTTATAGCCACTGAATTGGTTAGTGGTAGAGGAGATGATGCATGGATGACCTTTGCTTGACTGTGGTGGACTTTTTATATGCACATAGTAGTAGAGGGGAAAGGAAACGGTGGGGGAAAAGAATAAATTAAACATATCAATGGAAAAAACATTTTGGAGGGATAATTTTTAAGTACTTTGAAGAGAACCACATGGATGCATGTCTAGTGTGTGTGTGTGTGTGTGTGTGTGTGTGTGTGTGTGTGTGTGTGTGTACACGTGTAGGTGAGTCATGCCCAGATAAATTTGGCTACTTTTTTTTTGACTGATATGAGACAAATAAATGGTCTACCTTTTCTCTTCCCATACTCCAATGGATCCAGGTTCTCATCAATGTGAGCAGTCCCTCCAGTAATGCAGGTTGCAACCTCTATGTGCTTGCCTATCCTATGTAAGACACTTCTTTGCTACCTTGTGTAAAAAGAAAAAAAAGCAGGAAGATAAGATAATATGGATTCTTAACTGTCACAAATAAGAAGCGTGTCTTATGAATTTGCTTTCCTCCTTTCCCCCAGGATATATTATTCTGAACTTTCCATAGGTACAGTCCACAGATAATAAAACCTTGTACAAGAATGTACAAGACAAGCCCTTGGTTAAAACGGTAAGGAGGGTGGTAGTTATTTGAAAAGTTACTGAGATTATTCATTTCTACACAGATTTTCCACATGGTATAGGAAGAGTGTGAAATAGTACAGATGTTGTAGTGTATGTAAGGTTGATCACGTGAGCAAGTCATGGATACTGCTTCAGATAATCTGACCCATGTGACTATGGACAAGTCACTTAACCTCATAATGCCTCAGTCAACTCTCTGAGACTACAAATTAATGAAGAATTGTCAATCTTTAAAGTAGAGGGAATTTTCACACTACAGATTACCAGATACACTAAGACTCCTGCCTATGGGATTCTCCATTCTAGTGACCTTCCATTTTATCTTGCCCACTCACCAGATCATCACACTACTCCCTGTTCATTAGCCTATTCTTCCTCTTCCCCCAGGAAGTTGAACTCCCTCCCCTGGGTGTGGCAACCCTTCACCTTATCTTGACCAGTCCAAGCTCTACAAGATCACAGCCTTGCCCTGTCTCTGATCTGCTGCTTTTAACTCTAGGTTCCCCTTAATGTGTTATCTTCTCCTGTAAACTCCTTGAAAGTAGGGACTATCTTGCTTGTTTTTATTTCCCTAATGCTTAGCATAGTATCTAGGATACGGTATATTCTTTAAAAATGTTTATTTCATTAATTTTTATTCAGGATTTCCTGGATGAATAAAATCTTAGGTCCAGATATGCAATCCCCATGACATCACCCATACAAATGAAAATGGTAGTGCATCTAAAACAATTTTTAAACTTAAAATTACTAAACCAAAGTGTCATCATTATGATATTTATTGATAACCTTCAGACGTTTTTTTTTGGTTCAGTTTTGTACAACTCTTCTAGACACCATGTGGGGATGTTGTTGGCAAAGATACTGAAGTGGTTTGTAATTTCCTTCTCCAGTGGATTAGGCAAACAGAGGTTAAGTGACTTACCTAGAATCACACAGCTAGTGAGTGTCTGACACCAGATTTGAACTCAGATCTTCCTGAGTCCAGGCCCGGAGCTCCAGCCACTGAGTCATCTACTTGCCTCTATAGACATATAGGCGGAAGGGAAAATAGTTTTAAAACGAATAATGCACACATGTTCCATTTGCATTCTGTTCTATCATAGAGAAAAAAAGTATATTAGAGATAAAGCAAAGCAAAGAGTTGACATTTCACCAGCTAATCAGGACCATGTATCTGCCTTTGAGCCCAGAATCTATTTTATCTCCTTAAATAAATGTTTACTAAATACTTAGTATATACAAAGCATGGTGATAGTTTTTGAAGATATCCAAATGTTCAAATAAATCTGTGATCTCATTGATTCAGAAATTCTCTCCAACGATACAGGTTGCCGCTCATTGATACTGATGCCTATTAGTCCTAAACAATTCTTGTCTTTATGCTCTCAAAAATGTGCCACCATGGTTCTACCCGATGACTTGAGGCCTCACTTGTTTTCTACTAACATTATGGGGGTATCAGTGGAGTACATTATCTAGATACTTATCATCCATCATCTTTGCCATGTGATGATCTCAATCTTTTCCTGAAATACATTTACTTGATGATATAGTTTGCTTCAGACCTTAGGAGTTAATTCTTAGTACATGGCAGTAGAATGTTCATACCCACCATGTTCATTGCCCTTATTGTGATATTCATCTTCATGTCTTTGAAGATGGTGTTAGGGATACAAGGACAAAAAATAAGCAGCTTATATTTTATAGGTGAGTATGCTACATTGAATCATAGAATCATAGCTTTAGGGATTAAAGAATCCTTTTTCTTGTTGTTCAGTTGTTTCAGTCACGTGCAACTCTTTGTGACTCCATTTGAGATTTTCTTGGCAGAGATACTTTGATAGGGTCACATAGCATTAAGCTAGTTAAGTGTCTGAGGCCAGATTTGAACTCAGGAAGATGAGATTTTCTGACTCCAGGTATGGCACTCTATCCACTATGTCAACTAGCTGCTCTTAAAGGAGTCTTATAGGCCACTAAATCTAATTTCACATTTTTCAAATGAGGAAATTATGTCCTCAAGAGGATAAATGATGTGCTCAAGTTCACTCATTAAATAAATTTAAAAATCAGGGTTTAAATAAGACCCTCTTTAACTCTGCACATATTCACAGGTAAATATCAGAGAGCAAAGGAGAAATACAGAAAAAATACTTTAGAAAGGAGTGAGTAAAGACTTTCAATATAACAGCCTTGTAAAGTTTTCTTAACCTTTTTGTGGCAGGAAACACTTTGGAAGTCTATTGAAATTTCCAAGCCTCTTCTATAAAAAATTGTTTCTAAAGAGTTGAAGGAAATGCTAGACTTCAATTTAAAGGTTAGTGAAAATAAAATTGTAATTTTTCTCTAATCCAACTTCACAGAATTTCTGGAATCTATCCATGCACCCTAAATTACCTAGAAGATTTTTCAAATTTGTAGTTTGAGCCTTATGATTCTGCCCACTCAACCACTTACTCAATTGTTCAATCTCAGCTAAAATGCTAGTTTGTTTTCTGAAGCAAAGGCAAAAACAAATCATAAATCCGCAATATTTTAGAGCTGGAAAAGGATATATATTTTATCTTGTTCAACCTCCCTCTTATCATATAAAAAGGGATTGAAACCCAATGAGGTGAGTTGGCCAAGGACACATAATTGAGCAGCAAAACAAAATTAGAACTCAAGTCTTGTCTGTTTGTAATACTGTGTCATTTTTGCCCCAACATCTTGTCTCCTAAAGTGATAAATTATCTTCAGAATTTATCTAGTTAATCTTCCTGTCAAAGAAGATCATAATAAAACCATACCAACTAATAAAGAAATCACTCAGTCAAGGACCATTGATTCAGAGCTAGGAGAGTACTTAGAAGTGGGGAGTACAAGTATCTGTTGTTGTCGTCATTCAGTCATTTCAGTCGTGTCCAACTCTTTGTAACCCTTTTACGTGTTTTCTTGGCAAAGAAACTAGAGTGGTTTGTCATTTTCTTTTCCAGATCATTTTACAGATGAGAACTAAGGCAAACAGGGTGAAATGGATTGCTCAGAATCACAGATCTAGTAAGCATCTGAGGCCAGATTTGAACTTGGGAAGATGAGTCTTGCCTTCAGGCCCAAAACTCTAACCACTGAGCCACCTGGTATACCTACCACATCTTGAAAATGAGGACACTGAGGTCTAGAGAAGTTAAGAATGGAGTTAAGTCTGCATCATAGGAGGCAATATGGTCATTAACAGCCTTGTGGATTCATCAAAATATTCAACATTCCCCATTCCACTTCTATATATAATACAGTAACAAACTTTTGCATATGTAGTTATCCCTTCCACATTGTGATTTTTTTTATACTGCAGGTCTGTAAAAGAAATTAAATGGGAAATTTGGGGGAGTTTTGCAGAAACCACAGACAACATGTGAAGGTAAGCAGATGACATAGAGCCCATGGCCAAATATTTAACACAAATTTTACAGTACGGTACTATAAACAGCCCATAAAAGAAAAAGAAAAAAAAATCAGACTTCTTCTCTGGTATGAAGAGAGGACCAAAAAATTTTACATTGATTTTCCAGATCAATGGGGTGCCATGCCCCTAAACCACATGATGTCCAATGGATAACTATATATACGCATACATATACACACATACATATGTTTATTTATACACACATACACACACACATTCACACATGTATACTTAAATACCCATACATACACATACATTTAGCACTAAGAAAAAACTATTATTTTCAGTGAAAGGAACAAGGAAAAAGTAAAATCACTTTGTCCTCTCACAACCTAGACTGAAACCCATTTTAGAGAAGAAAAGTAGTGACTCCAAAATAATGAAGGGCTGGATTCACAGCCCTTGAGATTAGATTACCTAATTAGATACCTGCTCCAAGATGAAAAGGGCTCTGTCACTACTAGAACATTTCTCATGGCTCTACTTCCTGCAGACCCATTGAAATGATTCCCCAAGCTCCCCTTGCCAGTATAGCTCTGCTCTTCCACCATAGCTGCTGGTCTTCTTTGTCTCTAATACTACTGATTGCTGTCTTTTGCCATTTTCTGATATCTTCCTTCCTGTTCACAGGCTCACAGGTTCTGGGCCTCCTCTTACCACTTGTATTTTAGCCTGTTACTGAAATTAGCATTTGATCTCTTCCACTCAGTGGTTGCTACTGTCTGACGAAGTTTTCATTTGTTACTACCATTACTTCTTTGGGGGGAGTTTCATTGCTCATTTGTGAGACTAACATGCCTAGGGGCTACTGAGTCTATTTTCCCATCTTTTGTTTTTTGGATTGTACCTTGCCCAGCTGACCGAAGAAAGGAAACTTCAGGTAGTTATCCAGAGCTTTCTGCTCACTCTACCCCATCACAGAAAGTTCCACAGGCCTCCTTTCTAGCTGAGTCAGGATGAATGAAATTTTTTCTTCTCATGATTTGTTGCTCCTCATTTCCCCATGGCTATAATACTTTGGGACTTCTTTGACTTCTCCATCATGTCCCTGGAAACTCATTAATGTAAAAACTTCATCATCATGCAAGATGCCATCAGCCTGGTACTCTACCTGCCCTGTGGTTGGCAGGGGGAGCCATGAACTCCAAACCCTTCATTTAAGGAGGAAGCTCGGTTCAGATCATATCCTTATTTCTCATCTGTCCACACTGATTTGGGAATTTTCTCATTTCTTCACCACATCCATATACTTCTTCCTTCCTTTTCAGCTTCCTTTGGTGTATGATCTTCCCTAAATAGTATATAAGGTCCTTGAGATCAAGACTTTTTTTTTTCCCCATGTTTCTACTCCTAGCACTTAGCACAGTGCTTGACATATAATAGTTAATTAATGTTTATTGCTTGACTACTGAGTGACTCCTCTTCCTTTACTCCTAGGGCAGACTAGGTTCCCTCTCCACCACACTGCCTACTCTTCCTGATGAGTCTTTTTGAGGGTAAGGATAAAGGCAGATGAAACTTATAATTTGCCTTTTCAGGTCCCATCTTTCCCCTAGCATCTAGCACATGAACCATGTGAATTTCCTTGAAGACTTCACATTCCTCAAAGATACATTTATAAGACTCAACTGGGAGGGGTGAATTCTATTCCAATAGGAAAAAGAAAAAAAAATTGCTCTACTTATACAGCATGTCCTTAGTGCAGATTGAAATTTTAATAGCTTAAAATAGCACTAAGATTTTGGAATGTCCTGTATATCAATACAATTTTTAAAATGATAAAATAAAGTCAATTCCTAAAATTAATTTATTTTTGTGAAACATAGCATCTTTTTGTAAGACACTAACTTAATAAAAATATTCTTGTTACCTAAAATAATTTGAAAATATGCAATAATGATAAGTAATAACATAATAATATAATTTCAGAAGTCATAGGCTTACAATCCTATCTCTTTACCTAATTAGCTGTGTTACTTAGTGTGAATTACTTGGCATTCCACATTTCAATTCCTTTATCTATAAATTTGAATAATAATCATTTTATTACCTACCTTTCACTGTTCTCACAGTTATCATAGAATCTCAAAATTGGAAGGGGCTTAACTAGTCCAGCCTGTACATGAATAAGAAATCACAAAATTTCAGAGATGAGAGCAACCTCAATAAGGTAGCTACTCCAATCAATACCCTAAAAAGAATTCCCACTTAAACATGCCCCACAAGTATTCTTCTTGCCTCCATTTAAAGACTTCCAGTGAGGGAAAATTCACTACTTCTCAAATTAATCAGTTCTACTTTTTTATAACTAATTATTATGACATTAAGCACGTATTTGCCATTTTGCAACTACTACTCATTGTTCCTCCTTGTGCCCTCTACTGCCACCCAAAACAAGTCTAATCCCTTGTCTTTTGTCCATAGTTCAAATATTTAGACAGCTTTCATTCCTATCTTTCTCAAGTCTTCTCCTCTTTAAACTAAATATTTGAATTTTCTTCTAGTGAAGTTCATATGCTTATGTGTTCTAAGTTCCTTTACTGTTGTTGTTCTGTCATGTCCAACTCTTTGTGATGCCATTTTTTTGTTTTGTTTTGTTTTTGTCTTTTTTTGGGGCAAAGATACTAAAGTGGTTTGTCTTTCCTTCTCTAGTTCATTTTACAGTTGAGGAAACTGAGGCAAACAGGGTTCAGTGATTCACCCAGGTCACACAATTAGTAAGTGTCTGAAGCCAGATTTGAACTCAGGTCTTCCTGACTCCAGGCTTAGTTCCACCTAATTGCCCTACATGTAATTATAATTTCTAAATCATATGTCTCTATTTTCCCCAGAAGAACAATATGAGATAGTTCATCAAAAAACTTTTATAAAATCAAGGTTAACTATATCAACAACATTATATTAATTTAATAATTATATAATATTCAGTAGGGTAACTAATAGGCCTCAAACCCCTCAGTGGGTTAAGGAGATGTATACCCCAAGTATGTGAGAAATACTCCTGGTGGAATGTGTAGGTGGTTGATAACAATTTATTTCAATGGCCATGAAGGCAGCTGAAGCAGGGGCTGTGGAGAACTGAGAGTTTGATCAGATACTGAAGACCCCAATGTCATCCACTGCATCCCAGGCCATTGCTAGTGATCTCGATTTTTATCTTGCCACTGGACTTTGATGACTCTTGTCAATTGGATGGGAACTGGCTTCTAATCTGTGAATGGTCAGAACTGTACAAAGCAGTCTACAGATAGGAGAATCAGGAAACAAACAGAAGTTCAATTAATTTCAACATGAGGACAACGGCTTGCAAGCAAGGACATACGTGCTCAAATGAAATTCTCAATATTTATACCTAAGACTAGGCAGTGAGTTATCACCTAGACAATGAGGGGTAATAGTAACAATATGAAAACTTTGATTCATAGCAGGACTTCATGACCAGATCATGGGTACAAGTGCTTGACCTGGTGGGAACAATTCTGGGATTGTCCTGTGGCTGAGATCATCCAGAGGGTGAGATCATCCAGAGGATGAGTGCAAAGAATTGGTGTTATGCCAAGCTCAGGGCACAGCCAGCTTGCTAGTCCTGAGTTCTGGAAAACAGGGTGTGTCCTAATATCTTGGCACTCTGGAAGAGAAAGTGAAGCTGACAACTTTGTTTAACTCTGCTTCACTTAAATCTAATTCACACATGTCTAGACATCATGCCATGATGTCATTGATCCTCTTTAAAAATGAAGAACTAACTGAAACCAGTTTAGTAATCTTGATCTTACAAAACATTTGAAATTTAATTAATTTCCCACTAGCTACTCTCTTTTAGACTAGACCAGAGGTTCCCAAACTTATTTGACCTAACTCTTTCTTTAAAAAAAAGATTACTTAGTGTCCCCCTGGAAATCTATTTTCTTTAATCCTTTAATTTTTTTTTTATTTGCATCACTTTAAAAAATATGAAATGTATATTTTTTTAAATGACGCATCTTAAATTTAATAATTTATTGTAAATTTGTGGGGTTTTTTCCCTGCATTGAAACTTTGATGATGCAATATTGTATCATGTAACTGTACACTATCATATTGTAAACATGTCATTACATGCACATATTCCTGCTGATGCATGCTGGACTTCCTGACAATGCCAACACTTGCTTGTTAAGACCTGTCAGTGGACTTGACTACTGCTCAGTTATAACTTGCATTTTGTGTGTGTAATCACTAAGACTTTAACTCTGCTACACAACAGATGAAACACGTATGAATGGTTTTTAAAAATTTTTTTCTCTTCTTTCCTTATGCTTCCACCACCCCCTTATTTTTATTCAATATTCCCCAATTGCACCCAAGGCTACTATTGCCCCCCAGGATCATACCAGCACCCCCAGGGGTTGGTATTGCCCACTTTGGGAACCACTGGACTAGATTCTATCATAATCTTGCCCCAGGAAAACTCAGTATTAAGAAATTTACCAACCTAAGTGATTGTATCAACTTTGGTATTTGTACCTCCTCAGTACTCCCACTACTTTCTGGTCCTCTGATTGGAGGAGTGGGAAGTTGAACACAGAACTCCTAAAGCTTCCATTTAAAAAGAGTTCTCAGGCTAACCAACATTTCATTCCCAATCAGCTTATACTCCTTGAATAAGATTCATCATGTCCCCAGTTCTGAGTAAGTTGCTACCTCCCACCCTTTTCCCTACCTTTCACCTTTCTTTTGTGTGTTGTCTTCCTTTATTAGAATGTAAGCTGTTTGAAGAGAAGGATTATCTTTCTTTTTCCTATTTTTATCCCCATCTTTTGGCATATTGCATGACACATAAATTTTTAATGGATTTTTGTTGATGGAATGACTGACATCATTGACAATGGCTCAACATTGTTCAGGCCCTCATCACTTGTTTTACAGTTTTTATCCATATGACTTACAAGGAGATCCCTTAAGCTCTATGACTCTTATATAATCCATATGTAAAATGGAGATGCTAATGCTTTCTCTATCTCACTCACAAGGTTGTGTAGTAAGAAAAGTATTTTAGAAACTTAAAGCAATATATGTAAGTTATTAGTATTGCAGCATGCTACCTCTCAAAACACTCCAAGATCAAGATGGTTTTGATAAAGCAAATGAGAAACTCTTTAAGCATTTAGTCATTATTATATAAAGTTTTTTGTGCTAAAAAAGTAAACAAAGAAATTTAAAGATAATGTGGAATTTTGACTGCTATTTTCCTAAAATACTAACAGAATGTTATATTAAAAATATCTTTCATTTTATCTATTAGAAATTCATGAAAAATGTCTTTTGCAATTCAAAATGAAATCTTTTGAAAAAAACATTTTTTATCTCAGCAGAGTTCATTATAAACAACAGAGAATGAGAAATTAAAATACTTTAAATGTATTTAATAATTTTCTTGTAATGAAAAGGCATTTTTGTTCAGATAGTTTCTTCAGCCTTTTTTCCTCTCTTTAAATTTTACTGTTAGGAAAAATGCACTATGAATATGATTTAAATGACTCATTATGGTCAGATTCACTAACAAAGTTGAAAATAGAGTTAATTATCTAATTAATTAAGGTCAAAAACTCATTTGCCTCAATATATGGATTTCTACATACAAAAAGCTGTTGGTTCAAGTTACTTCATTTTCCACTTCACTTTGTTACTTATTCTTGGCTTGTATTTCAGAGCCATTTAATAAAGTTTATTAAGTGCCATTTATACCATGCCAATAAAAGCCTAAAAATGCTCTCATATAACAATAACAATTTACATTTATATAATGGTTTACAGTTTCCAAGGTGATTTACTCACATCAACTGTGCTAAGTAAGTAGTGCAAGTATTACTATACCATTTTTACAGATGAGGAAAATGAGTCTCAAGTAAGTAAATTTTGACATGCCACATTATTAGGACTTGGTCACCAAGTCTTTCGATTCCAAGGGCACTATTCTTTGTACTACACAACTCTTAAATTCAGGCCATTCAAGCTCAAAACTGAAATCTAATGTGAACTGTGTAGCTTTGGAAAAAAATAATCTCTTTCAAATTTTTTTTTTCAATAACGCTTTTTAAACATTTAGTTAATGTAATATTAAAGTCAGGTAGGAGTAGGAATAGCGGAATCAGTTGTTGTCATATTACATCACTAGTAGCCTGGCAGTATAGATTTAGACTGTATCCATAAGCTAAAATATGAATCTGCTACTTAATAACATATTTATTTTTTCCTTCTTGAAATCATCTTTCTCCATGAAATTTCAGTGCATTAAAATATTGGTGCCAATTAGGAAATATGTTTTTTTTAACAATAAAAAACCCCTTTTTTCTAAAGGTGATGGCTTCATTTTGCTTTATTCTTTTTTTATTATCTTAAAAAGTCCAATTAGATTTACAAACTAGTCTACGATTGAGATTTGCTTGTTTAATTAAAAGACAACTTCTTGATCCAGTGTTTTTCTGTACATAAACATCAAAAGAATTTGGGGTTTTTTTTGGTGTGTTTGAATAGGATTTTGGCATTCCCACTCATATGACCTAATTTATTTGAAAACATTTTTCATTCCATCCAACTCAATAAATGATTTTTGAGTGTTAAGGCATTGTTTTAGGTAAAGTTGGTCAGTCATTCAAGAAGTATTTATTAAGTACTTGCTATATCTCAAACATAATGCTAAGTGAGTAATACAATAATGAGTAAGATGTGTTCCTTTCTTCAAGGAGTTTGCACAGTACAAAGGATCTGTAACTGCTAAGAGATTGACAGGAATTATCCCCTCCCCACTTTCCACCCCCCCAAAAAAAAGTTACCATCTCTTCATTTTTTATTAATTTTATGTGTACTTGAATATGAACATATTTTATACAAGAAGGTAAATTCCCTTGACAGCCAGTATTGTTTTCACCACTGTTTTTTAATTCATATTACCTAGCATAATACTTGCATATTATACATGCTTAATTACTATTTTTTTATTAATTGACTGATTGAAAATTTGCAATTTGTAGACATAAGAGAGGAGGGAGATTCACTAGAACCAAAGGAAACATTGAGCTCTTTTCAGGTGACTATATGTAGCTCAAGTGAACATCTTTGTTGTTGAACAGAGACCTGGAAATATCTTGCAATTACGAAGTCTAAAAGAAGGCATCTGGCAAATCAGATTTACCAGATGTTATGGTCTGGATTAGATTCAACTGCAGTCATGCAGACTCAGCCATAATCAGAAAATAATCGAACAATTGGATGAGAAGATGGCAAAAGGGAATAGGGTTTTTATTTCTTAACCATGACATAATACATAAAGATAATGGGCTCTTGACTGAGGGTGAAACATATAGTGAAAGTTGTAATTAATATATTTGTCTGGTGACTTGAAAATGTGAACAAAAAGTAGAAGGCAAAAAATGAAGATGAAAGAGTGATTAAATTGTTCATATAATTGCTAAGCCAGAAACCACAAAAAGTAACATCTGCGACATGTTAAAAAAAAAAAAAGAATGATAGTGGAGGTGCATAGTAATTCACGCAAGTCAATATCCAGATGTCTCTGTACCAATGAAGAGGGTGTGAGTAAAAACCAAAATGAACTACAGGTCTTAACGCATGGAGGAAAAATGTGGCCTTAGAAGCACATCATTGAGAGATGGTGCAAATCATGGCAAGGGAAGGTTATATTCAAGTACTTAAGTGGACCTGTGATCCCCTCCATAGAAATGTTGCCTCCAACAATGCAGATCACAACCCATGCCGACTGCTCATACCGGGTACTTCTTATGATGTATGTTCATCACTGGGGGTCCGTACAATAAACCCTCCTTTGCTTTCTCTTTATATGAAAAATTTAACAGTGCGATGTCTAAAGGTTGTCTATAACTTATCCCTAATTCTTGCCACATAGCCAACCCATTTTTTAAAAATTAAATCAGCATACTGATCCTTAACAGTTTCTTCTTCAGAATACCTTATTTATTATGTGTTGCTGTCTTATCACCAGAATGACTCATGAGGAATATGATGACTGTCTCAGAAGTATTTAAAGGGCTGTTAAAAGAAAGGAAGTTTATTTTTATTCTGCCTAGTTTCAAAGGCAGAAGTATTATGAATGGACAAAATTAGTACTAGATTCTTATTTTAATTTATATAAGGAAAAGATTTCTGATCACTTAGAGCTACCCTGAAAGTACTAGTAGGCTGTCCTGGGAGTAGGGTTGAGGAAAGTTTTAGAGAGGGTACATGCTTTAAGTATGGGTTGGATCAGATGGCCTATAAGGCCCCTTCTATTATGCAATTAATTTAAACCCTAGAGGAATTAGGCTTGAGATCATTCACTGAGGAGGAAATATATTTTGACTTATAATGGGCATATGGTTAGAGGTGAAAACTCTGTTCCCCCTGAAAAATAATGGGTTCTTTCATATTGAAGCAATATGTTTGTGAAGGAATTTGTGAGTTTCAAATGAGGTAATACCTGCAAAGCTCTGTCATCTTTAAAGCACTATACAAATATTAACCATTATTTTAAATTGCAAACTTAATAATGTGAAATTGAAATCCCATTATTTTTTCTTCATCAAGTCTTACACATCTTGCCTTCAGAGATGTTTGAAAACCAAGTTTAGCCCTCTCGTTCAACAGTTAAGGAAGTTGAGGACAGGACTGACAGTAAGTGTCTGAGGCAGAATTTGAATTCAGATCTGCCTACTCCAACTCCAGTACTCCCATCTACTGTACCCCCTGGATGTGTGCCCCAGATTGGTAAAACCTTAAGCCAATTACTTTACATCTCAGGCTTTCAGTTCCTTATCTATAACATAAGGGGGCAAAACTTAGATGTGCCACTAACCTCAAAAAAGATTGATTTTATAACTATACTGTGATTTAAAGATGCTGAAAACTGGGAGATTTTTTCCATTTATCTCAAAGGATTATGGCTATTTTCAGAAACTCCAGCTTCTCAAGACAGCAGATAGATGGATATTTATGAACCAATTTACCCCTTAAATCACCATATTTGCTGCACATTATTCAGGGTATTTGAGGAATTATAAGAAATCTTAATTGAATTCCCCCTGAATCCAGAAAGCCATAAACCTCTAACAGTTAGGCGTTAAGAGGATTTTATCAGAAATGCAGACCTCAGCTTAACTTTTAGCAATTCATTATTTATTCCACAACTGACAATTCCATCAGGATTATTAAACCAAATAGGTAGCATACACAGCATTCAGGATATTGTAAACAAGACACTTGTGACTGATAGAGAAGTGGAGAGGGGAGTAAGAAATTGATGTAATGGTGGCTCTCCATTTAGACAGCATTATATGTGTCCGGGCTCAAGGGTCACTATGCTAATTTTGTTTTTGAGAAGCCATGCTGATGAAATTAATCACCTTCAAGGAAACCTTCCTACTTCTCACAACTGATTGCAGTTACTTTTGTTCATTAAAAAAATGCTTGAAAAGGCACATTAAAAATAACTGTGCAATTCTTAATGGGGCTGGTAACTACAGAGCTTTGGAATTTGCTTTGCTGACTACATTCCTCATATTTCATAATCTACATTTTCGAGTGCTTTTAACTGCTTTGTTATTGATCTAAATCTCCTTACAATTCTGTGGCACCACAAAAAGTACAACTTTCAGAGCTTTTTAACATTTTGTGAATTTCCAACAAGAAGCAAACAGCAGTGCTTCAAAACACTTTAATTAATTGGTGCTTGTAGCTTCCTTGGCTCTTTTGAAAGGTTCACAGGAGTGGGGCAGCGTGGGCCAGAGGAATGCTTAGAGGTCAATTGATTCACTGCTGTGAGGCGCTGCTACTATATCTGAAATGGGTGTGGGCTGGGTCAATCCTTGAGAGCAACAGAATTCTTAGCTCTAGAATGAGGAATAAAAGTCTGCTTATCTCATGAACATTATAATCTACTATGATCCTTAACTATCAAAAGCACATGGAGATCTGAGGCAAATATTCAAATGATTCATTTCCAAGGTAACACCAGTCTCCCACTGAGAAGAAAGTAGAGTTCTTATTTCTAATTTTTTAAGATGAGAGAATGCATGGCCAGCAGTGATTAGTAGAGAGTTTGGGGTTTGGCATAAAAAAAGACCTGGTTTCAAATCCTACCTGACATTTATTAGTAATGTGACATTGGAGAAGTCTATTAAGCTCTGTAGAATTTAATTCTATCTAAGAGGTTTTTAATCTCTCTCTCTCTCTCTCTCTCTCTCTCTCTCTCTCTCTCTCTCTCTCTCTCTCTCTTTCTCTCTCTCTTTCTCTCTCTCTTTCTCTCTCTCTCTCCTTCCTCTCTTCTCACTGGAAGTGCAGGCAAGACACACACACACACACACACACACACACACACTTTACTATTTTATTGCTGTAGTGATTTCTGGTGAATAAACTCTCTTTACCAATGCAGAATGGCGATTGTTCTGCAATTTACACTTAGTCTCTACTCACTATAATGGATTGGTTTTCAGCCATTGACAAAGAGGACCTACCTCCCAGCATTTTTGTGAGGATAAAATGAAATATTTGTAAAGTGCTTTACAAATGTTTAAGCATTATGGAAATGCTAGTTATTATTTATTATTATCAGATCCTGCCTCTGATGCTTACTATCTGAATGATTTTGAGTAAGTTTCCTGAGCCTCAGTTTTTTTGACTATAAATGAAGCCTCTGGGATCCCTTTCAGCTCTAGATGTGTGATTCAAAAAGTTAGCAGTTGAGCTGAGCCTTGAATACATGGTTCTCTCCCAAATTCTCTGTTTTTCCTGTTTTTCCTCACCTCCCCAATTTTTATGACTTCTCTCCAAATTAATTTCCCTTTACTTTGTGTATACTTAATGAGCTTTCCATATGTTACAGTGATATATAAAAGTTAGCTATTATTAACTGTATATGTGTTATTTCCCTTGAGTAATATGTATGGTCCTTGAAGGGCAGAGACTGTTTCTACTTTCATATTTGTCTTGTCTTTGCATCTCATAAAAACTAGCAGAGTGACTGGTAGTTTGTAAATATCTAATATATGTTGACCAATTTATATAAATGTAATTTACTATAATTATTCATAGTTCGGGGGACTGTACATATGATTGTGTAAAATAGTATATACTGAATCAGTGCATATATTGGCCATTGAAATATAGAAGGAAAACGAACACCCATATAGCATTGATACTACTGGGGCAGCACTCTGATTGTTGTACAACTGAATGTCTTGGGAGAAACAGTTGATTCATGTTGAGGAAAAGTCTACTTTTAAGCAGATTCACTACCATGAACATCTACCACAGGAAGCAAGGGCTATCTAGATAGGGTTTGTAACAAGAAAGAACCAGGAGTGTGTAATAGAGTTTCAGACTGGATTCAGGCACAGATAGGTCAAAAAATAAGGGCAATGTGGTATTTAGTGCATACATCTTAACCGCCTCTGGTCTGGCATATATAAACCTGGCTGCTGACCAAATAATCCCATTATGTCTGTCCTGATCTGCCATACGTTCCATATTCTCAATATATTCAGACCCTTGGCCTGTAGTCTTCATCCTGATAATGTCTCAGGCTGCTGTTCAGAGCCCCTCATGAGTTTCTATTTGATGTTCAGTCATTAAGTTGCGTCCAAGTCTTCATGAGTTTGCATTTTCTTACCAAAGATGGTGGAATGTTTTATCATTTCTTTCTCCAGTGGATTAAGGTAAAGAGAGGCTAAATGTCTTGCCCAGGGTCATACAATTAGTGAATATCTAAGGACAGATTTGAACTGAGGTCTTCCTGACTCCAGATCCATCCCTCTATCCATTGTCACAACCACCCTGCTTAACAGGTTTTGAAGGGAGCTTGTATTCCTTGGGACTTCCATGTCTATTGTACCAAGAAAGAGGTGGTCCCTGGATTCAGACCTCTTCCTTTGTCCAAGCAGAGGATTCCTTCATGCCAGGGAATCTTGAAAGGATTCACTGCCCTACCTCATGTTCTACCAACATGAAATTTTCTCATTATCTAAATTGTGATACAGAACTTCTCCATATTCCAGAAGAACTGTACATTGGGTTCAATCTGTCTTCGTATTTATAATGTCTACATACACACAATCAAAAAGTGAATTTCCCTTATCCTTATATAGCTATATAATATAAAAACCAAACAATTAATTGTACCTTATTCTAAAGAATTTTAAATTTATTTAACTTCCCATAATTTCATTATCAAAAATTCAAATGAAATATAACAGTTATTGAACACTTACTGTATGCAAAGTCCCATTCTAGTTGCTGTCAGAGGATATGAAATAAATAAGACACAATACTTGGTCCCAGAGATCTTAAATCTGGTGGGAAGATGAATTTGCATAAATATGGTATTATGCTATATATAGTAGTTGCCATAAGAAAAGTTTAGCCATAGGGATGGGGACCTTGGGGTCCCAGATATATAGAGTTGGAAAGGGTCTTAATTGTCATTGAGCCAAATTTCTGTCTTTTATAGATTTGAATGAAAACACAGGCCTTGTGATATTATAGGATTTCAACATTAAACAGAACCTTAGTGACTAGGATTTGAACTAATTTCCTGATTCTCAGTTCAATGTTCTTTCCACTCCACCACACCAACCCTCTATCTCATGAGCTAGCATTCAGTAATAGGTTAACAAATAATAACTTATTGTTCTTCTATTCAGAAATGAGGAATCCAATAAACATCATTTTTTCTGAACTTCACACTCAAAAGTAAAGAGTTAAATTTATTGTTTTACCTCCTTGGATGTTTCATTAATTTTAATGAAATTATTAAGTTAGATGGCAACATCTAAAGGATTTTTTCTTATTACTATAAATGGATTTTCTTCCAAGAACATTATTTTCAGGTGTCTTTTTGTATCTGTTGCTACAAAGGAACACAAAATCTATACAATAATTAATGATTTCCATGATTTGTAATACTTATCATAATTCTATAGGAAACCACATTAACAAAATTTCTCCTAGATATCTTTCATTCTTGATGAAAATTCATGATAAAACAGTACTTTCTATAGCATCTTAGTTCTTTTCATAATGAAAACAGAAAACTAGAAGGGAATTAACAGATAGTGGAGCCCTACTATAATGTGTCTTGACCTGGACCAGTTTGAATTCAACAATTAATCTGTTGTGTGGTTTTAAACAAGCCATAAGAACACAGAGTTAGAGCTAGAAGGGACTTAAAGGGGCCATCTATCTCAACCCCTTCATATGAGGAAACTAAGGCCCAGAGAGCTGTGACTTGTCCAAAGTCAAACAGGCAAGTTGATGTCAGAAGCAGACTTTGAACCAAGGCTTTCTGCTTCCAGAATCTGCAACTACCAGAGTGGCATCACTCTGGTGTTTTCTCAATTTTTTCATCTGTACAATGAGCATGTTGGAATAAATTACCTCTAAGGGTACCTACAAACTTGTGCAAATACTTAATGATTTGAACATATCAGTTTCAGTTATCTCTGGGTAGCCTTAAAGCCTGATTGTAACATGGTTGTTATTATTATTATCATTATTTTGTATACCTACTAGTCCTATTCTCTGACCATACCCACTTATCCTGAACATATCCTTCGATTATCTTGGGTCTATTTATCATCATTGTATTTTTTCATTTCTCTTGCATTCTACATCATATTTTATCTTTGTATTATTACCATTTCCTTCCACCGTTTGACAGGCAGCACTCATCCTTTGAGCTAATGCTTCAAAGAATGGCTCCCTGGTTCATTTAGAAAGCTGCTCTAAATCTTTGATAGGGCCTTAAAAAAGGACGTGATCTTTTTATGTCTTATCAAGCCTAGGAAACTGACCTATTTAATTGGGTGACCTAGGGGAATTTGGGATTTGCTAGCAGTACAAGCTTGAACTTTTGAAGGCATTGCCTGGATAATAGAATCCTTGCTTCTAAATCATCCCAAAGCTTTCAATAAATCCTCATTCTTGATATTTCCCTAATGCTGATTTCTACATTCGTCACAAGCATCAGAGTTTAGAGGAATGTGTGAGAAAGCAAATACAAGACTCTCACTCATATTCTGTCCAATTTTCCTTGGTGAAGGTCAACACAGTTTTTATTCTAATTGAAAGAGAAGCTTCCTTGCTCTTTCCTTAGCATAGTGAATTTCTGTGATGACAACAGGTCCTGAGTTTCAGAAAATTCCAAGATGAAGTAAGAATGAGGTGTAGGGGTAGTGGGAGTAGCGGAGGAGGAGAGAAGGGTGACTTTATCAACAAATGCATTAAAAACTGCCAAATAAGAATGTTTGTGTCATAATCCTGGTACAGGCCAGAAAAGCTCCATTTTTCTTTTATAAACAAGCACAGATACTGGCTTGCTAATGCTCTCTTATTGTTTGCTGTTGTCGCTGTTGTTATTTCTCCCAGTCTCTACCATGGCCTGGTCTCCTTGTCAAAAAGAAACAGCTTTTGATTTCTCTCCTATCTTAGTTCTTAAATCAGCACACAGCCATATTTTGAATGTTCTAATATTTATAACTACAGAAAACTGCACAGCGGTTTAAAATCATAAATGAAAGGCATATGTTTTAGTTGATGGTGATTCTACACTGACCTGACATGGCCAATATGGAGATGGGCAGTTACTGGGAGATAGGTAGACAGGATAAATTATAGTTCTTGCTATGATTTATCAGACCTGATGACCTTTCCACACATTGGGTGTTTCATGTGAAGGTAAATGTTCAAAACAACAATAACAACAACAATATTGTAGTAGAAACAGCAGCAGTGACAATATTTATACAACATTTTAAGGCTTGCAAAACACTTCACGTCTGCTATTTGATTTAATCTTTACAACACACACACCTGTAAGGCTGGCATTACTATTATCCCCATTTTACAGATAAGGAAACTGAGGCTGAGATAGTAAATTATTTACCTGGAGTCACATAACTAATGAGTGTCTAAAGTCAGATTTCAACTCAGGTCTTCATTAATCCAGGTCTAGGAATCTATCGTTTTATTAGTATAAATGGTATTAAGGGAGATGTGTCACCATCTTCTTTGCCAATGCACCTTAAGGGCCATGGAGCTTCTCCATCTGACTTGGAGCTAAAAACCTTCCATATGTGTTATCTGTCTCATTAGAATGTGAGCTTCCTGAGAAGTGATTTTCTTACTTTCTGTTTGTATACCCAGCCCTTAGCACAAAGCTTTGCACAAAGTGAGTGATGAATAAATGCTTTACTATTTCCTTCCTCCCTTTCCCTTCCTCCCTTCCTTCCTTCCTTCCTTCCTTCCTTCCTTCATTCATTCCTTCCTTCTCTTTTCCCACCTTCTCTGATAATTGAAATTTGATCTTCTCTTATAGACATCACCTCCCTTAACATTCTCTCTAATTTATGAAAATTCTTGGCATTATATCCCTTCCCCTCCTCTCAATACAGGGCCAAGAGGAGGAGTCAGCATATGACTTTTTTCTGTATTGCCACTTCTAGATTCTCCCTCTGTCATCATAACTATTCATTCTGACCTCTCTATTTACATTCACACTACTTAATCTTTGCTATTGTTACCTAGAAACCTCTAGTTTGCTCTCTCTTTTTGCTCAGTGAGCTCAGCAATCAGCTCATACTATCTTTTTCAACCTCAACAATGGCCATAAATCTTTGTGATTTCAGTAATGACCCTGAAGACCTTTTGATTAGGCATCCTAGGTATCATATTCAACAAGGATGAGTCTTCAGTCAACTATCTACTATTGCCCTTTAATTATTACTGAGGAAGGATTCAAAAAAATACTAGCTGTGTCAATACTAACTGTGGAAGTCACTTAACCTTGATTGCCTCACACACAGACAAAAAAAGATTCAGATGCATAGGCATTTGGGAATACATTAAAAAAGTTGAGTACAACTTCCCAATGTCTCCTTATTCCTCATGGAGGTGTTCCTGATCCTAGTGACAGTGGGTCATACAGAAGTGGGGAAGGAAGGAAGGAAGGAAGGAAGGAAGGAAGGAAGGAAGGAAGGGAGGAAGGAAGGAAGGAAGGAAGGGAGGGAGGAAGGGAAGGAAGGAGGGAGGCAGGAAACAAGTATTTATTAAGCTCTTACTATGTACTAGGCACTATATCAAGCCTTTTAAAAATATTATCTAATTTGATTCTCACAATACCCTGTGAGATAGGTGATATTATTATTCCCATTTTACAGTTGAGGAAAGTGAGGCAGACAGAGAGGTTTAATGACTTGTTCAAGTCACACAGCTAGTAAGTGTTTGAGGCAGGATGTGAACTCAAGTCTTAACTCTAGATCCAGCATTCTTTCCACTGTATCATTTATTTGCCTCTGTATAAAGTAAGAGTGTTTGTTTCAAATTCAAATCCTGTTTTTTTTTTTTTTTTTTTACCTTTGTGACCTATGTAGACTTGGGTAAGCCATGAAACCTCTCTAGGCTTTGGTTTCTTCATCTATAAAAATAGCAAATTGTGTTAATGGTTTCTTACATTTCACACAGTCTTAAACCTACCATCTCTGCTTTCTCAGTCATAGTAGACGGTATCATTATTCTCCTTGCCAAAGCAACCCCTCATTCATCTTGTTTCTTTTATGCTCTCCCCCTCACCTCCTTTGGTCAGATAATTCTCACTACCCCTGTACTCCCCAAATCATAGAAATCTGGCTTCTCACCAACTTGATAGCTCCCCCTCCTGGATATACTCTCTTCCCAGGCATTCCTGACACTCTATCTTCTACCTTACTCTTTGTTCCTTCTTAGTCTTCTTGCCATGGTCTATCATCCTCCACATGGTTTCAAGACTCCATCCTAGGTCCTTTTCTTTTGTTTCCCCAAGCACTATCCCTTGGTGATCTTAGTAGCTTATACTGGTTCAGTTTTCATCCACCTATAGATTCATACCAAACTTCATTTGCAGCCATAATATCACTCTTAAACTTGACTCTCATTATCATCTACTATCTGCTGGACACCTGTCCCAACATTCTATCCACTATGCTGCACTGTCTGATCTTGAAGTGAGGAAGACCTGGGTACAAATCCAACTTCTGATAAGTATTAGCTATGTGACCCTGGGCTAGTCATTTAATTTCTATGTAGTTTGGACAACACTTATCTACTAAAACTGATTGCTATCAGTCTTGAGGGAAGGAGTCAAAGCATCTAATGAAATATCAGAGAAAGAAAAGTTGTGATATAACATTCACCTCATAAATCTAGGGAACACTCTCAGAAATACATACAACCTTGGTGGAAAGAGTGAGCACAGGTAGAAATCATTTATCAGATCAGCATATATGGGAAACAAGGGTAGCCAGAGCACACTGTTGAGGGACAATTCACAACTCTGACCATATAGGAATACCAATGCCTACAGGCAATGTCATCACACTGTTCTCATTGACCTACCTCCATTGGTAGTATTACCCTACTGGATGGTTTCTGTTGGATATATTGCTCTCCTGGTGCTAGGTGGTCTGCTAATGATCACTGATGGAAATATAGACTCATCTAAGTGTTTATTGATCAACTACTGACCACGTAATCTTTACTTGGCATTGCTACCTGGCACTAGCTTCTGGTATTCTTTCTTCAGTGACATCCAAGTCATCTGAAATCAGTCTACAATAGTAGCTATAATATCACATCTCTTTAGTCATAACCATCACATTCGTGTAATCGAAGTCAAAGGAAATGCCATAAGATTAAGTCTTTTGACCCCTATATATGGGCATAAGTCAAAACATTCTGTTAGATAGAACTAACTTAGAGTGATATACCCCTATGATCCTCTTTGGCTTAACAGACAAATGAATTTGAACTAAAAACAAAAGCTAAGCTAAGAAAGAGGATAATTATTCTGTGACATCTTAACACACCTTCTTGTTTTTATTAAACATACACTGACAACATTGCTAGTGTATTTTGTCTACCAGCCAACCTTAGCCTCCCTACCCAGTAACTCTAGTCAGAATTAAATAGAATCTCCATGTTAGAAAAGAGATCAGATATCATCTACTAAATCCCCGCATTCTACAGATGAAAAAACAGACTCAGAAATATTATACCTTAAAACTGATTTTAGTTGGTCATGCTCTAAACCAACATTCTTTCTGTTACATCAACTCGCTTCTTTCACTCAGTGAGATAGGTTGCTACCTACTAGTGGCACGAACTCATTTTAATAAAATATTCCATCTCTCACCTGTTGTCCCACTTACTATCCCCATTATCTCTTGTAATTTCTAGCTTCTTTCATAGCTTAATCTATATATAACTTCTTCCTTTACTAATACCACCTTTAGCAATACCACCTTTACTAATACACCTTTCCTAATACCACCACCTATAAGTTTGTATTCTATTCCCCACACTAAAATTATTTACTTCATTATATTTAAAATAATAATAATAAATATTTGTAAAGAGCATTAAGCTTCAGAAAGCACTTTACATGAATTATCTAAATTAATCCCTATGACAATCATTTGAGGTAGATGATGGTATTATACCCATTTTAAAAATGTGATAACTGAGTCTGACAGGTTAAGTGACATAGTGACATGGCCAGGGTCACATGGTGAGTATCTGAGGTAGAAATTGAACTAGAATCTTTCTACCTCCAGATCCAGCACTAGATCATGCTATTTACTTATCTATGTCTATGCAGTATTGCCCAAAATTCTCCCTCCTCCCCTCCTCTACTTTTGTTCCTCTCCTGCTGTATTTCTACTTTTTATAAATTTAGGATATACAATACAGGACTTCAAAGGCCTTATATACTGAGAAAGGTCTCCTAGACCATAGTAATTCAGCAATAAATCTCTTTCATGAGTCTGACAAAATTTCTGAGACTCTCATCATTAGTAATCCTATTGAATTAAGAAACTAAAGGCCCTAGTTAAAATGGAAATATTATGACAGAGATATCACATTTCATAATTCTGTACATATCTACCTCATCTACCAACTGAGCTGCATCTTCATATTACAAACTGCCTACCTAATATCTCTACCTGAATATTCTATAGTCTTTAGAAACTCAGCTTATTCAAAATGGAACTCATTATCCTTCCCACTTAATTCACACCTTCTCCTAAGACACCTGTTTCTATTAAGAATACCACTATCCTTTCAGTCACCCACAAAATCATCATTAACCATCCCCTCTCTCAGCACACATATCTAATTAGTTTCAAGGTCTTGTGGATTCTATTTCCACATTTCTCCCATCTCTCTCTCTTCTCGAGTAATCACTAAGCTATAAAGTTCTTCATCAGCACTTCCCTCAACTACTGTGAAAGTCTTCCAGTTCCTTATCTGTGGTGGAAACAGTATCCTAACTACCTCTCACACATTAGGCTACTTTTTATTTCTCTCTTTCTTTCTTTCTTTCTTTCTTTCTTTCTTTCTTTCTTTCTTTCTTTCTTTCTTTCTTTCTTTCTTTCTTTCTTTCTTTCTTTCTTTCTGTCTATTTGTCTCTCTTTCTTTCTTTTTTTCAAAGGTATTTATTGCAATTTGATTAGCTCGCAAGTCAGGCTGTTGATGTAGTTCTTTGGTCATTAAACCAACCATGAGAAACTCTAGTGTCTGTCTGAGGTTTAGTTATAGGACCATAATGGGCAACTCAGAGGCAGAAGATCTACCTCAAATCAGGTTAGTAAACTTTTAGTGTCCTTAATGCATATCCTTGTTGAATATACTCCCACTTCTATGACTAAGTAACTTTCCTTTCATTCACTCTTGAATGACCTATGAATGGCTGGCCTGAGCCAGATCTAACCTAAATATTGCCTCCCCCTAGAATCCATTTTTCACAAAGCTGAAAAATTCATGGCCTTGAAGCACAAGTGATCATGTCCCTCTCATGTTTACAGAGTTTTAATTATTTCTTCTTACTTCTAGGAAAAAAAAAAAACTCTTGTGTGACATTTAAAGCCATTCATTGCTTGAGGCTACCTTTCTAGGGAGAATTCACATTGCTCTTCCTTATAACTCTACGTTCCAGTCAAACTGGACTACTATTTTTCTAATATGACATTGAGGCAGCTAGATGGCTCAGTGGAAAGAGTGGTGGGACTGGGATCAGTAAGACCTGACTTGAAATCCAGCCTCATACTATCTGTGTGACTCTGGGTGAGTCACTTAACCTCTCTTTGCCTTAATCCACTGGAGAAAGAAACGGCGAACAACTCCAGTATCTTTGCCAAGAAAACTCTATGTAGGGTTATTTTGTTTTCATATTCCTATATAACTATATATTTCCTACATAACTTTATTTAAATTGAAGACATCTCTGTTTCTGTTAGAATTACAAAAGGAGTCTGTTGATATAAAAGCATCTAAAATAAAATTTCTAAATAAGGCATGGTGCAGGATAATAGTATTAAGATCCAACTTTGGACTTCTTTTTTAAATTTTGTGGAGAGAAATCCTATATTTACAGAAAGCTATCTACATATATACATACCTGGAGGTGCAAATTGAAAGTGAATAATAAAAAGGCTTAACAATTAAACATATTGTTGAATATCTCCAAAGCTGTTCTCTTTTCAAGAGCTTTTTTTTTCTTTTATCTTCTTAAAAATGAATTATGTCTAAGATCTTCCTTCATCTTTAATCTTGGAAACCAGATAATATTTTAAGTGTCCTACATGTATAATCTTATACTCTACAACAAGTGGTGTATCTGCAAACATACTGGGTATTATTGTAGGAGAAAGTGGAAAGTCTTTGGTAAAGGTATTTAGCTATTGAAGTGCAAAGGTCAACTGAACTGACTCATTCATCTCTATTGTAATAGCTTTCTCCTTTTTGTCCACATTACTTGTCTGTGATAATTTTTCATTTCCATTTCTCAGTTCTCCACTGGCAGAAAATTTTATACCATCTTTTGTGCAGAAAATTACAATAGCATCACCAATATGACTGTGATCCAAACAGATCTGTGCAAATTCACCAGAGTGCATTTTCACTACACAACTGTATTCTTGTTTTGGAATCCCAGGTTGTTCAACATCTAAATCCATTAATTTCATCTTATAGTTTGAAACATTTGACTGAATTACATTTAATGCTCCACTTCCAGATCTTTTCATCAGTTGCCTCCTCTGCTTGGAATTCTCACTCTCCTCATCTCAACCTCTTTGAAACTTTTCATTAGTTAACTAAG